>NW_005371920.1:1904153-1931376 GCF_000412655.1 Myotis brandtii | reverse complement strand
CTCACTTCCCCCCCTGCCGGCCTGGTCGCCCCATGCAGCCTGCTGCTAGTTGTTTGGTCATCTCTCATGAACCCCTTGTTGCCCCACTCAGCCTGTTTGGTTGTCCGTTTGGTCGTTCATTCGGTTGCGATGGCCCCTGGCTCTTTATATATATAGATCAGCCATCTATCACAGTCTTGATAATAAAAATGGGGACTTCCATTTCCTCATGGATGCCTTCATTTTAGAAACAAAGATGGAGATGATTCTACTAGAGTTGAGTCTGGTTGGAATTCCCCTGCCCTATCTCTCCCTTCTGTCTGGTGATATGATTTCTAAGTTCTCCCTTTTTCGGCTAAGACAGTTTGGAGTGGTTTTAGTACCCTGCAACCAAAAATCCCTGCCTCATTCTGGTTTGACAGGATGGGCATACTAAACTCATATCTATCTACTCCTACTCAAATTCTTTGTACTGTACAGTGGTTTTAAGCTTTTGAGATATTTCTGGAAAAGCATTTTTTTAAAACCTTGATATGAAATAATGATTTCAGTGGTGCAGCATAATGGAAATTGCCCATTTTGCCATTTCTACTGTTACTGAGAGGCAAACACTAAATTGCCATGCAACTTTGCCCAATGACAGCCTCTTGGGCCTTCTGTTTTTCTCTCAAGACGAGGATGTATTGTCTGCTCCCATGTATCTACCAGGGAAGATTTCTGGAATGTTCCATGCATGTTTCGAGGCACTTACACACTGCAACCAGAAGCTGTGACTTCACATATGTCACTGTGCAGAAATGGTTAGTGAATGTTGCTTGAATGAAGAACATCTTCTTTAAGTTCCATGGCATTGATGTCCATGGGAAAACTACAAGGAAGCTAACCATGTGATGAGGAACTGAAATTCATCTTGGAGGCTGTCTTTGTAATTCAGATCTAAGAAATACTTGATCAAATACATTTCTTTTCTCTAGTCATGCCTTTTATAAGATAGTTACAGGCAAGAGCCATGACTTATTATTAATGAATAATTAACACTCTATTTAATTACCCAAAGCCTCCCGTTTTCTCCTCCCACTAGCTGCCAGGGGGTTCTCACCTTATGCTCTGTTTAATAACATCCTTCCTCACCTTCTCACTCCATTATCAAAGCAAGAAGGAATACAGGACAGTGGTTTGGACATATATATCTCACTAACAGGTTAAGGATTAGGCCAGAGCCTTACATGTTAAACACTAACAAGAAATGTCAGGAGATTGCTCATTCATTCATTCATTCCAGTGTACAAGCTAATGTCCTAGAGTTAGACTGTCTCAGCTTCTATGCAAGTTCTAAATGGGTAAATTTGGGAAATTTGTTTAACCCCTTTGTGTTTTTGTTTTCTTATCTATGAACTTCAAATAATAGTAGCATCTATCTTGAAGGATTTTTGTGAGGATTCAGATGGAAAATGTTTATGCTATGCCTATTACAGAGTAAGCCTCCAATAAAAGTTAGCTATTCATTTATTAATCTATTTGGCTATCATTCTTTAATTGCCTATTTGTGCTAGTCACTGTGCCATGTGTTGAAGATACAGAAATGATTAGAAGGCAGTGCTTTCCATAGGAGTTCATGGTTGGATAAAGATGGGGCTACAGATTCCACAAGTGATTAATCACTGTAAAATGGCAAATGCTCTCATCTGCAGCTACATCCATGATATGTACGAGGACTATGAGAGGTTAGGGAATGAGAAGCCTAACTTGGGTGAGTCTTTACAGAGGAGGTGACATAGATGCCAAATCCTGCAGGGTGAAGAGGTGTCATTGGATAGACAAGGTGGGCATGCCAGGCAGAAAACTGCATATCTAAAGGCTTGGCGCTGTGAAGAGAAGTTCTGTGTTATTGTAACGATTGGATCCAATAGTCTGGGCAGGGGATAGCAAGAAAAAGTAAGATTGCAAGTACAGATCATGAAAATCTGTGCCAGGCCCTTTGAAGGGATTTTGGCTCAGAATGAGGAGCCTGTGAAGCTTTATTGTTTTGCCTCTGAGGAGAAGAACTGGGTGAACACATTATAGTCAATGAACCCAGCTAGAAGGGTATCTATTACATTCGACTGGGGAAGAAATGATCAGGCAACCTGACCTAAATTTGTTAACAATGGGAACGGAGAACAAGGAATAGATTTAAGAGAAATTGAGGGCATAGAATGGGAGGGTTTGGTGACTGATGGGATTTGGGATGTGGAGTTAAAAACAATCCTGATGCTCTGGCTTAGGCAGCTGGGTAGGTGACTGTGTCATTAACAGAAATAGGGGAAGACTAGAGACAGAATTGGGTAAGGGCGAAAAATGTAGACACGTACACGTATATTAAATTCTGTGGTACTCCTGACTCTTGAGTTTGCTTTTATTTCTCCCATGAAATGGACTTTTGGTGCTTTTGGTAGTGATGTGATAGAAACAGAAGGACTATAACACGAAGTGTGGTGGAAGAGACCAAGACAGGTGGCAGGTACAGCAATCCTAGAAAGTCATAGACTAGATAAAATATTTGTGGGCAAATAAAACCTTTCTTTTGTCCAAGATAGAAACATCTCCCTGATTTTCAGATGGTTACACTAATAAATGTTCATTGTAAAAAGAAAAATAGACCAACAAAATTAAAGGAAAGGAAGGTCATCCTGAAATCCCACCATCTAAAAATAAACACACTGATCAATTTGGTGTATATTCTTCCAAGCTGCTTGAGATGAAACATACTCAATTTTACATGTATGCTGCTGCTTATTATTTTTTTACATAATACATCATTTCAGTATATAGGTCAATATTTGCAGATCTTTCTCATTATTTTTAATGGGTGCTTGAAATCCTATTGTGTAAATATCCTTAGGAAATATTCCTAGACATAGAGTTGCTGGCTCAGGCATTTACAGATGGCAATTTAAATCTTCCTATTTGCTTTATATCTGATAATCGGTAAGATAAGATTAGTTAGCCCAGTGAATGCATTGCTAATTGAGAGGATACATGTATGAGTTTACTATTGCTGCTGTAACAAATTACCATAAACTTAGTGGCTTTTTAAAAATATATATTTTATTGATTTTTTGCAGAGAGGAAGGGAGAGGGATAGAGAGTTAGAAACATCGATCAGCTGCCTCCTGCACACTCCCCACTGGGAATGTGCCCGCAACCAAGGTACATGCCCTTGACCAGAACCTGGGACCCTTGAGTCCGCAGGCCGACGCTCTATCTGCTGAACCAAACCGGTTAGGGCAACTTAGTGGCTTAAAACAGCACAAACTTATTATCTTACAGTTCTGGAGGTCAGAAGTTCCAAACTGAGTCTTAAGGATCTAAAATTAGGGTGTCTCCTTCGTTGGTTCCTTCTGGAGGCTTCAGGGGAGAGTCTTGCCTCTTCTAGCTTCTATGCTTCCAATGGTCTCTGGCTCTCTTCGTTGGTTCCTTCTGGAGGCTTCAGGGGAGAGTCTGTTTCTTGCCTCTTCTAGCTTCTAGATGCTTCCAATGGTCTCTGGCTCCTGGTTGCCTCATTTCAATCTCTGTTTCAGTCATTAGACCACATTTTCCCTCTTGCTCTTTCTTTTGTGACTTTATGATTACACTTAGGGCCCATGTGCATAATCCCGGAGAATAGCCCCATCTCAGGATCCTCAACTGAATTACACCCGAGAAGTCCCTTTTCTCATGCAAGGTAGCATATTCACAGGTTTGGGGGATTAGTATGTGGACATTATTGGGGTGCCCTAATTCAGCCTACCATCTGGTAAATATTTCAAAAACAAAATGTTAGAATTCCAGTAAGAAATGATTAAGATTGGAAGCATCATCTAAATTAGGACCTGTACCATCATTCTTCTAGGTACTCTGGGATATAATGGAGATTATGAGATAATTTCAACTTCTAAAGACATTAAAATCTAGTATTTTTAGGGAGAAGGTGAAAGTGAGGTTGGATAGCAAGATTAATATTAGAAATGGTAGAAAAATTCACACAATAAAATATATCGTCTGTTAAATGTGATGAAGGCTATATGGAAGGGAGAAGATAAAATAATTTATATTTCTTTACAGGTCTCACTTCTCTTGCTAGAATTCTATTTCACACTAGAACTTTTAATTTTTCATTTCTTTCTAATGGAAATAGAATATGCCTGTGTGAGGTAGAAAAGAAAGTAGAAGGGTATTGGATGATAACCCATTTGAGTCATTTCTTTCAATGGCCTGTGGCCAATCTTGTTGTCTTTATGCTCTTCCAAGAGACAAAAATAGCTTTGTTTATTTTTGATAATGTTCTACTCAGCTAACATGAATGATATGCCTGTAATCCTCATTACCACAGTCTCTTTGCTAGGCTTTGCACTGGAGATGCATTTTTTGGACTCTACTGTCTTAGCTTCTACCCAATAAAAAACATGTGAAGTCTCCTTCTCAGGGATTGTCCCTTTGGGATTGCTTTTGTCTTCTAATCTATCCTGCTTTCTATGTTGCTTCCCACCAATAATGCGTGTATTGAAAAACACTACCTCTTAGGTCAGTTGTGTAGCAAACTTCAATTCTTCTTTGTTCCAGAGAAGAGCATTGACTACATCCACATGGGCCAGCTAGAGAAAGCCTTCATTCAGAATCCCTTCATCCACTTCCTGAAATCTGATTTCTTCCCGGTCCATGGACTTCTTGGCCAGCTCTTTAAGAAGAGGAATATAATGGAGAAGATTGCCATAGTCTGTAGCTAGGACCCTAACATGGTTGCACTAGCACATGATCTCTGACAAGCATCTTACCTTCTTGAGACCTACACCAGTCTTCTCATAGTCCCTCGCAATGTATAATTCCTTCTTTTTTCCATTATCATGGAATTCCAGTTGAACGAGTGGAGCCTATAATCCCACATGTAGATTAACTGGGAAAATTCTCACCCATGTAAGCACATGAGATAAAAAGGAAGATGCTTGATTGGGACTGCCAGTCTTTCTCCCTTTCCATGATCAGGCACATGGATGACAATGCCGTGCTGAGCCTGCGGAAGAGGACATCCTAGGTGATGGTGGAACTTCCAGATGGGTGGAACCTAGGTACTGGAAAGGCTCATGGAATAGAACTGCCCCTGCTATTATGATAGAGAAAGAAAGTCCTTATTTCAGCAACTGTATTTGTGTGGCTTTGTTACAAAGAACTTTGCTGTTGTGTTCCCATCTGAAAATGGGGAAGTGGAACCTCCAAGAGGTGCTTTCTAGGGCCAATATCCTAGGACTTCCACATCAAACCCTTTTTCGTAGCAACATTTTCTTCATTCTGACTCATTTCTACTTATTTTTCTTTTCTCTTTTTATAAATTCACTTCCCTTCCTTGGAACATCTGGATCCAATACTCTTCATTTATGATTTAGCTTCCTGCTGGTTGATAGCTAACTGATTATAGATATGTTCCATTTTACACTGCATGTATAGAAGGTACAATCTTTATAAAAAAAGAAATATACTGAGTACATGTGTAATGATGTGGATAAAAGGTTATAATCTTGGTAGTTGGTCTAGCGATTATAGTGAGATCCAGGCTTTGCTGGAAAAATGCTTTGATAAGACCTCCATAAGGGAGAAATAAGCCTCTGAGTTCAAGGTGAGCCTGACGCCCAGATTTCATGCAAAAGAAGGAAGCTACTCTGTGTAATAATGAAGTGAGAGGAAGATTTAGAGGATCTGGTTCCCCCAGGGACAAGGGCAGGATGAGATCAGTTGTGGACCCTGTTTTACAGAGAATCCCTAGATTCTTGAGAGAAGAATTGTATACCACAGTTCGTTTCCCAAGTGAAATGCAGTTTACAGTAGGATATGCCTCCTTTCTGGAAGTCTGACTTTTCACTTAAATCTCGCAATATTCTTGCTCTGTTTGCCTTTTTGGGAGAAGCCAGTATAAAGGCTAAATTGTATGTTAAGGTTAGTAAGATGTTGAAAGTTATAAATTAGGAATTTTCATCTCATTGGCTGTTGTCCCTAACAAAGTAAAGATGAGAGAGGATTGATGTTCTGATGTGATCACGTGCTGTGCTTCTGTGCTAACCATAACTGAGCAGTCTGTTATCGACTCAAGCTCACAGAATAAATCCAGCAGAATATCCTTTATTGGAGGCTTGAGTGCATATACCTGTGCCTTCTGATTTGGGATAACATTGGATGAGGTGGTGGAGCTTAGGGAGGGCTTTCTCTCATTTCTTCCATTTATTTCCTACCCCACTTCATCCAAGAGGCCTTCAATTTTAGCTCTCCAATGTTGGACATCCTTCATGGAATATTTCTCACTTTAAGGTGAAATATGCCCTGTTGAATTTCTACTTTTCCCCGGGGTTCTTTAATGATCTTAACCATAACATCCTCAAATTCAGTGTTTATGGAGATCCTGGAAAGAACACACATGATTGAAGTGACTGGATGCCATGCTATAAGGAATAGTGACAACTGTGACACTCTGGAGAATCTGTATGCTGACTACAGGGGACAATTGATACTCAACTCCGCTGAGTGCTACCAGGCAGGAAAGTGGGCAAATGTAGCCAGACTTCCCTATTTTCAACTGAATATGGAAATTAGAGGCTGAATGTGATACTTATTAATTTTTTTACATTGTACGATTTTCAAAAGGTATCTGTGGGGCAAGAATCAGTCCACAGTTCATTAGTGGATAACCCTTGGTTAACCCTGTCTTCTCTAAGTTGCCACATACATTTAAGATTCTTCAGGTTGAAGAAGGGAGAGAGGAGAA
Organism: Myotis brandtii; assembly: GCF_000412655.1. Classification (NCBI taxonomy): domain Eukaryota; kingdom Metazoa; phylum Chordata; class Mammalia; order Chiroptera; family Vespertilionidae; genus Myotis; species Myotis brandtii. Next base: position 1,924,628 of record NW_005371920.1, on the reverse strand, counting down.
GCCCTCCTTAAGTTTAGGCCTCTAGGAAGATTATCTAAAAATCAATCAACCCTTTCATAATGGGAACAAAACATCCTGCTGATAAGTCTTCTTCAGGCTGTTGAGCTACAAGTGTCATGGCAGGTTCACTAAGTCCCCAGACTCAGGAACTGAGCAGGGGCATGGAAAGGAGACAATAATCACAAGACCCTCTATCTAACAACACCTGGTAAACGTGCACGATGCCAGGATTTTGTGCAGTTATCTAGGCAATTGCTCTTCCTATCTTTTTATTCTGACTTTGTTTTTCTTCCCTCCATTAAAACTAGGTGAAAAAGTGTGTGTGTGTGTGTGTGTGTATTGCATCCTCTCATGGAATCATTACATGGAATCTGCTGGGGTGGAGGAGGTTGGCAATAATCTTGGGGGAGAAAATAACTTAAATCCTCATCTATACAAATTTCCATGCATTGTTTGGAGTTTTAAAGTTGTTTTTATGAATTTCAAAGGTCATGGCCTTCCCTCCTTTATTCTGCATCTTCTTCCTGGGAGAAGGAACACTACTGGCCATGAGGCTGGAGTGGGAAGGTGTACTTAGAAAGCTGTAGGAAAACTGTAGTGAAAAATAATAAAAGAACTTAGAGCTAAGGGATTCCAAATACAGGAGTGAAATAAGTCTGATGTTTATATGGATAAATCAATATAGATTAACAAATAAAAAATATACCAAATCTAATTTCTTGCTTTGTCAGATCATTGAAAAGTGGTTTATAGGATTTAAATTGATCTTATTATTTTATTTCTCAGCTACTACATCTGAGCCATTATAAGCTCTTATTTTACTGAAAGTTTGTATGTAGCTTATCACTGAGTAGTTTTCATTTCTGTAATAAAGTTAAAGAAATAATTACTTAGCTTCAGATGTGTGCAGATACTCTAAAACGAATCCGCTGTGCTTTTTCTTTTTTTAAACAGCTTTAGAATTCAACTTTATTGACTGATATTTTTATTCCTTTGTTACTTTTTTAAAAATATATTTTATTGATTTTTTACAGAGAGGAAGGGAGAGGGATAGAGAGTTAGAAACATCGATCAGCTGCCTCTTGCACACCCCTTCCTGGGGATGTGCCCGCAACCAAGGTACATGCCCTTGACCAGAATCGAACCCGGGACCCTTCAGTCCGCAGGCCGACGCTCCATCCACTGAGCCAAACCGGTCAGGGCTCCTTTGTTACTTGTTTGTGTCATTTAAATAAGATGTTTTAAGTGTATTAAAATAATTTTACAGGTGTCACCAACAGCAGATCAACTTCATTAGGTTTAGTTCTGGTCAAGGCTGCAGAATACACTTGTGTTTTTGTATTATTCAAGTAAGCAGCTAATGTACTGGGCATAGATTGAGCTGGACCAGTGTATTATTTGGCCTGTTCTCTTGGCTTCACTGCATGTAGACACTTGATTGCTTTATCTTAGATGACTTTTTATAATGTATTAATCTTAAACTAACATTCATCATAGGAGAAAATGCAAGCATCCATGAAATGGAATTTTACTGTATTAATTGCAGTCTTTCTCTTTGGTGCCTGGCTTCAGAACGAACATTCATTTACCCCCATAGAGAGAGGGATGCATACTTTGGGTATTGCCAGAACTTTCTTTCCTTGGTATATTTGTGCTCCAAAGGAGACTCAGTTTATCGTGAAATGTTCAAGGCAGTTATATAGCTTCACCACTATTCACCCTTTCTTCCTCTCCTACCCACTAGGTTTTTCCTTGTTTTTAAAAAAATAATTTTTATTGATTTCAGAGTGGAAGGGAGAGGGAGAGAGAGATAGAAACATCAATGAGGAGAGAGAAGAATCATTGATTGCTGCCTCCCGCTGCCCCCTACTGGGCACTGAGCCTATAACCCAGTTATGTGCCCTGGCATATAATTGTACCGTGACCTCCTGGTTCATGGGTCAATGCCCAACCATTGAGCAACACAAACTGGGTAGGTTTTCCATTTTTTTATGACTGTTCTGTGACCACACTCCTCAGGTATTTCCACTGATGACAAGAAAATAAAACGTAAGGAGGCTTTTTTGTTATTTAGTTTTGTTTACACATTGGTTTGAACTTTAAATGAGGATTAGGGTATTAGAAAATAAAGAGATCTCTCAAGTCCTAAAGATGGGCTCAGAACTGTAATAAGATGAATCCAGGTGTTCTAGAAGGAAGCTTTGTGACCATAACGGCCATGAGAGAACAGAGTGCATTACTGAGGGAGGCTTTGGAAGATACTTTTGGAGGATATCTTTAATACATCATCATGACAGATTAGAGACAAGGAAGTCATCAGGGGGTTTGGGGGCATGCCACAGTCCTAAATATAGTGATTTTATTTTCAAAGATAATGCTGCTGACAGTTCTTCAGATAGTTTTCTTTGTACAGGCATGACAGAAAGTACCAATGTGGGACTATTTACTCGTTCCAGAAAGATAGCCCCTGCACGATGCATCATAGGAGATTATCCAAGCTTTCCTCTCTATGGTTAGTGTCTGATACTGAGAATTTTAGCTAGAGTGAACCAGTGATTATAGCTTCAAATCCTCATCACTGCCTTGAGAAATATGCCAAGGAAGTGTATTCAAGTAAAAATGTAGTTAAAAAATAAACCAATCATATGAGTGTTTCTAACACTTATATGCACTATTTCATAAAGTAGACTATATCCTTAATTTTTCTCATTTTCCTTAGATACAATCTCTATGCCCCAGCAATGTGCCAGTCTCATGCATACATGCATCTGTGAGTGAGGTTTCCTCTGCTACAATGCCATTCACCATAATATAGAATTCACCTTTAGAACCCAGCTCAGACATCAGCAACCCCAAGAAGCCTTCCTGGATGCCACACCCTCTTCTCTGACTTCATACTTGGGCTCCTCTTATTGAACTAACTGTAGTTAGTTGCTCAATAAAAATGTACTGAATGAATGAACACTGAATAGATATGTAGTCTTTATCCCATATTAGACTACAAGCACCCAAAAACCTGGAAATTTATTTTATTCACATTCACATGTCCAGCACCATTCCCAACATATAGTACACAATAGTCAAATGGCGAATGAATAAATGTTCATTCTTGAGGAGGCAAAGTCTCTGTTCAAAGCATCTTGTATCCACTGCAAGACCCTCAATGTTCATTTCTTTTATTTTAGGATTTTCTTAGACTGTTTTTCGGAGGCAAGTTGAGTTGTTCAAGGTACAGTCTATTTGGATCAAGAAAATGAGACTTTGGCAAGGAAGTCACCATTAAATTCCACATTGCTTTGTCCAACTTGTGCATATCTTGCACACTGTTCCATGTATTATTTCCTTCTGTTCCAAGTGCTCCAAATGCTCTGTAGGGAGCATCAGGTAGTTTTTCTCACTGAACTCCGATAAAACAGTTTTGGCACTTTACCTCTACCCTCACCCTTCCTTACTATTACCTCTGCAGAGAAGCCAAAACCTTCAAATTCACTTTCCACAGATAAATGGGGGCAATTTCACCTTCTCTGGTGTTTGAAAAAGGCAGAAGAAACTACAGTTGAAGAGAACCTGGGGACTCTCTTAAATGATAAATGAGGATTTAGTAAATTTCCTACCTTAGCTGTAAACTGCACTTGCTGAGCAAGTTGAGGAATTAAACTGCCATTTCCCTCCCATGGAACTGAGGTTTCTCTGAAGTCAGAGCTGCCCTCTTGACCTTTCTTCTCAGCTTCTCTTCTTTTAAATATTCAGATCAACCTTTTTTCATGGGATGGATTCTTTGTTTTCTCCCCAGCATTTTCTCATGCCACTGAACTGCATCATGTGTTAATAAGCTTTTTACTCTGCTAAATTGCTTTGTTTCTGTAGCTGATTCGAAAGCAAAAAGGCCCTGGAGGGTGAAGGGGGTGGGGGTGGGGGGGAAGAAACATTCTAAAGTAATTAGAATGCTTATAGCAGCTGAAAACATTGCTTTCCTAAAACTGTATTATTTTTCTCAGGAGATATATATTTTTTCTTTACAATAGCCCATGAGGCTCCTGGACCAGTGTTTGCAAAGCAAATGGTAGCTGGTAGTTTTCCATAGCAGAGCTGAGTGAGCGGCTCCCATTAGAAATTTTCAAAGACATTATCATGACCACCCTAGGGTTATCTTGTTCATCATATATTTGGTTGCATTTATGGCATCTGCCCTCAAGACCACTTGAGGCTTAGCAGCAATTCTGATGGGATTGAAATACGTGTTTAAAAAACAGTCTTATGATAAATATATGCAAAAATCTATTCATTAAAAATGGTGAGTTGTAGATATCTCTTTGATCAGTAAAACCAAAATAGTAAATGTGGCAGCTATGAATGACAGTTATGAAAAGATGATTTCCCCTAATGAAGTAATAGTCCTTGTGCAGTGAATAAATAGCACTTTTTTTTCCAGGGAAAAACTAGGCTTGCTTCTCAGTCTGAGTAGAAGCCAATGAAGTGAGAGACACTTACATTGGAGCATGTCTGTGCTTTGTGATTTTGTGCTCTCTCCCATGCTAGGTCAGGCAGCATGTGATGGCTCATTTCCAAATGCATTCAAACCTCTGCAAAATTGGTGCCCATTATTTCCTTGTAATGGGCATATAAATTTTAGGCACTTTTAGGCACCTCTGTAGGTTTGAAAAGCTGGCAAGGAGGCAAAAGTTAGATTTCAGAACTGGATGCTGAGGAAGGGGGTGGGAAAAAGATTGGCCAGTCCATGCTTGAAATCCTTTCTCTATTGTTCCCATCAAACATCAGCTGGAAACAGCTCCTAGCTGCATTAGTGTTTCACAATGACATTCTCAACATAAATGTATTTTCTATGTAACTTTACAAGTAAATTCCACTTAGAATATAAATCTTTCCATGTATATTACCCACTTGCTAGCATCTTGGGAAAAATATATTGAAAATAATTTAACCTTTTTCTGATGACTTATGATGGTTTTGTAAACATGAAATAATTCTGTCGATATTGCTAATGTTTGCAGTGTTATTCATTTAGTGTAGAGACTAAATGCTACTAAACAAATGGACTTTTATAATAACTGTGGCCATTTTTTAGGCTTCCAGCTTTTGTTTTTTAATCATGGTCACTTGACTACTCTTTAAAGTTTTAGGATCGCTAAGTAGATAATTGGGTGTGTAAAATAAGATGATGGGAAATAAGAGTCAATATAATTGTGGGATGAACCCTTTCATGGAACAAAGTGTAGACATTTGGGATGTGTGCTTTGGCTGTTTAGAAGCTCATTCCCTTTAGGACTCATTGCTGGAAGTCTGACATTCAGATAAGTGGGGCACTATAGTTTGTGTTTTGGCTGAAGGGGACCATGTCTGCAGCTGGGAATAAACAGTCCGCAAACTCATGAATCATGATTCCCTTCATACTCCACTGTGAAAGAATAATATATGAGCTTAACACTCTCTGCCTTGATTACAGCTATCACTAAAGGAAAATGTTCATTGAGGCTATAATCCTATATAATAAAAGGCCAGTGACTGTAACGGCGTAAGGACCGGAACGGCCGATCGACTAGTCACTATGAGGTGCATTGACCATCTCTTGGTCTCTACCCGCAGCCCACAGGCTCAGATCAATTGCCCGGCCAACGGGGAGCCTGGATGGGTGGAGGCAGCGGGGAGGGACTGGGGACTGGTGAGCGGGTGGAAGATGGCCTGTGATGGCGAACCTATGACACGCGTGTCAGAGGTGACATGCGGACTCATTTTTTTGGTTGATTTTTCTTTGTTAAATGGCATTGAAATATATAAAATAAATATCAAAAATATAAGTCTTTGTTTTACTATGGTTGCAAATATCAAAAAATTTCTATATGTGACATGGCACCAGAGTTAAGTCAGGGTTTTTCAAAATGCTGACATGCCGAGCTCAAAAGGTTTGCCATCACTGGGCTAGGCCTAGGGACCCTTCCCGCACACGATTTTGTGTGCTGGGCCTCTAGTCTTCCAATAAAATAATAGACACATGAATTTAGAAAAATATTTTCATGTACTCATATGTACTGATGACTTTAGTGAAGACAGATTGCATAATATCAATAAATCCTTGATAACAGAAGTATCATCAGGAACATGGCATTTATTTGCTACTTATTTTTCCATACTTAGCTTTAAATAGTCTTCAGTAATATGTTTGGAGTCAAGCCATAGGCATTTGCTTTGTTGTTTCCTTCATATGCACTTCTACTTTTGCTGAGTGCAGCATCCTCTTATTTGGAATGTTACTGCACCTTCACTGACAGTGGGTGGAGTGGGCCAGATAAAATAATCTTTGTTCCATATTAAATCTCTCTTTTTCCTCCAGACATCTGCTTCATGCCACTCCATTACTAGAGAATGATTTTCTTTGCTTCCCATCTCACAGTGGAAAATATGGCCAACATAGGCTCCCAAGTTCAGGTATTACTTGTCCAGCCATTCAGAAGAGACTAAATTAAGTTTTGGCTCCAATTCCAAATTTTAAAGAATATAAATCTCTGGATCAAATTTGCAAGAATATAAAGCTCTGAACAAGATATGTTCCATGAGTAGTGCTCAAATTGCACTGAAATGTTGCTCCCACTCAAATCATATAAGGGTATGTGTGTATATAGGGTAGGTACAGGTTACTCCCTTAAAAGAAAGTGGTTTTCCAAAAGTCGGGTGTCTATCACTTCCTATGTGTGCCTAACAGGGCCTAAGGGTTGCCTTTAAAAAGTTTCACATGCCATCTACTCTTCATTAAAACTATTCTTGGTGGAGAGTGAGACTGAGCTGTTAGTAATCATTGTTTGGGATTTTAAAGAGTGTTCTTATAGGCTTTCACATCATCTAGCTGCCAGTGAGCGATAGTACCACTAGAAAAGTGTACAGACAAAAATTGATAAAATAGATAGATCTACTGGATTGTCAGAAAGACTCAGTTAAGAGCAAGGCAAGTAATTTTTAATCTCTTCTCTTCTACAGAGCTGAATGGCTGTTGACTTTCTCTCTCAGTTGATTGTAGAAGAACCTATGTAGTGAACTGAGTGTGTGTTTAGGGTGGTTACCTCACATATTCTGAATGGCAGTTGCACCATTGAAACATCCCAGCTGCACAGAAACCAACTACAATAAATTCCAGATACATTCATGAAATTAGTGGCAAGAGGAGTTTCTTGAATTTAGACACATTCCTGTAGATTGCTAGGCATTGTAAAAAGACTAATGATTGGTAATTTGAGATTGATGTATTTCTTATTGTTCTTAGGTAGGCATTCACCACTTTGGAGTAGTACTATGGTACTGTGGTCACATTTATTTTTTATTGCACAACTTCTTACTTTGAACTCTGTATTTGCTCATATGACTATGTAGTCCATTATAAATGCTCAATACACATTTACTAAATGAATGAATGTGTGTTTACAAAGAACAAGGAGTCATATGTTTCTTTTTTTATACATCCTAAGTTTATTAGCTTAGTACAGTGCTTATAAAAGATCATAAATTAATACATAGTGGGTGAACAAAGGAAGGAATGAAAACAAACACATTCTAAAGTGCTTCTAAAGCTTTATTTGGAAGTAAAAACTTGCTATTCCTCAGATAATTAGAAGTGATCCTGGAACTCAGACTATATTCATTTGAATGAACCAAGGAACATGAGAGAACTTCTAAGTTGTAAAGGGATATTACTGTTATCACACAAAACAACTCCAGGCTCACCATACTAAAATAGCTGACATAAGTAGAACCCTTTACCAATTGCAACACACTTTCATATAATCACTTTTCTTAGCAACCTCAGGAGGGTGCTATTTTGTTATATAATTTTAGAGATGAAGACGGTTCATTGAGAGAACATAACTGGTTCAAGGTTACGTACTTAATTGTGAAGTCAAAGTTCAGGCCCTGTGTTTCTGAATCGAAGCCTGAACTTTTTCCACACTAAAATAACTATCCCAGGGTAATAATCTTCTGTTTTAATGAGTAATGGTACTTGTTACTTATTCAAAGTATAAAGAAAAAATTGGGTGCTTCATTGTTTATCAGAAAGGAAATTAACCAAGCCTCCAGTTGTGCCAGAGCTGTGAGTTAGGCACGGAGGTCTCTGGTGAGAGCTGAGGACAAAAGGAGCTCAGGAAAATTTCTGTCACTCATATGAATGACTTTGTAGGTGTAACTTTCCAAGTGGATTTCTTTACTATTCACAATAAGACCCAGTAAGAGCTTTGCCACCAGGTGGACACAACTCTGAAGTCCAGCCCATAAGGTGGAGGTACTTTAGCAATAACTCTATACATTAGGAATTTATTAGTGACCCTCCCCCATTTTATTTGACCAATCATCAGTTCTCTTGTCATAGAGGTTTAGCAACATATCTAAGGACACAATGCTAGTAAGCCGCAAAGCTAGCATCTATCTCTCCATTAATTTTTTCTCACTTTTTTAGATCAAATATAAACAATACATTATTTATTATTAATCAGAAAAAACAAGCCAGATTTCAACTTTAGAGGAAGCCTTTAAAGTAAATGAACTTTTAATCATTGTTTTCCTTTTATTAACAGTCTTTATCTTTTCTTTTATTAATTTACTCTGAATATTGTCTTGAATTTAATACACTCTTTTGAGATTTTTATCTTCAACTTATGCTTTTGAGAGTTGGATACCATAGAATATCCACGATTTAGTGCAGAGGCAAATTTCTACCTTACAGTCTTGGAACTGTAATTTATGCAGTCTCAGCTGTCTATGCAAACCATAGGAAGATCTTCGTTTATATGCCAGTTTTCATGATTTAGAGTATGATGGAATTGTTTCTAGGCTATTTATTTAGCCTGTTACTTTGTCTCTTCTTCCCAGCTATGCTGAGAGACAGCAACAAGGGCAGAAGATTTTATGACTCAACAAATAATTATTGAACATCTATAATGTTTGAGATGCATTGTATAAGACACAGAGACTACATCTGAACTGAACAAAGACCTAGTTCCCATGAAAGTTTCATCCTGATAGATTAAATAAATAAATAGACTTAAATGCATATATGCCTATATATGTGTGAGAATATTTGTGTGTGTGTGTGTGTGAGAGAGAGAGAGAGAGAGACAGAGAGACAGAGAGACAGAGAGACAGAGACAGAGAGAGAGAATTTATAAAGGGTAGTACATGCTTTAAAGAAAAAATGAAGATCTAGTTAAGAGTGATGAGAAATAATGGATGTATGTGGGTATTCTATGCAGGGTAACCCTCTCTGATAGCTGCTGGAGTTTACCCTCCGAGGGTTGTTCCTTACCTCCATCCCAATAGGCAAGTGGGTAAGGTTGCCTATTTCAGCAGATTTAGTTGGTCCCAGGGTGGATGGGCATTTCTTCTCTGTGAGCAAGTCCTTAGAAATTAATGATTGCCAAAGGCAGAATCATCCTGTAAGGGACAGCCAGGAGAATTGTAAGAAGGATGTACAGAGTGTGATGTATAGGCATGAAGATAAAAATGATCTTGATTGTATCCAGTTGCCATTTCTGTTGGTTATGAAAGTTTTAGGTTCAGAAGGGATTTGATCCTTTCCTTGTTAGTGAGGCAGAAAGTTAGTTTCTCTTTCTTCTAAAGATCTTGGTTATTGCTGGAACTGTGACCTAATAAAAAGTGGATTCCAGTCGACTATCTCTGAATGTGCACGATCTTCTATGGAGCCTCTTAAGGATAGTCATTACCTAATTTCAGATTTAAAAATTCTTTGTCAAGACTAATGAGTCTTATCATTTATCACTAAAGCAAGTGGCCACACACAGTTAATATTTCATGCAGCTCTTTTATGTGGATGTGAATGGAATTACAGCCACTCTAACTATTTAGTATCTTTTCCTGTGTGTGATAGGCTATCATGGCTATCTGCATGGTCAGGCACATTTTCCTGTTGTAGTTCATACAAAACAACCCCAAACTGGGTGACTTTAAACCTCCTCTTTGATAATAAGGAGAAGCATGCACTGGGGCACTGTATGGCAAGAACTGGAAATGGTGATGTGTTCAAAGGGAAAAGGGAATGTTGGCGTTGAAACGCATGGGAAAGGGAGAAAGAAGGAGAGGATGTAGCTCCTATTGGTATTGGAAGGGCCTGGGCATGGGAGTTGGGCACAGAGCTCAATTTTACAGTGGTTGAAAAATCAGTCATTGAATCATTGAATAAATTCACGAGAAAAACTCAAACAGGCTAGAAGTGTTCTCCAACCAGGCGCAGTTGCTTGGTCACATCTAGGATACAATCATGATATGTCCTCATCCTCTTTTCTCTCTTCTCTTTCCTCCCTTTGTTTCTTCTTTTGTTCCAAGGTTGATGGTGTTTTGGTAAGATTCCTCCTACTCCTACTCCCAAACATTACAGCTCATTCTCTCTCTCTCTCTCTCTCTCTCTCTCTCTCTCTCTTTCCTCTTCTCCCATGGATTGTATCCAGACCTCTCCTGCTCTTGTATAATTTTTACTCTCATTCAAACATAAGCCTCCTGTGTTCATTCCTAGCTAACCTAATATATTACATCATATATAGCTCTGGCATAGAGTATGTGCTCAGAATATATTTCTTTAATAAATATGGTCATAGCTTAATATGTAACCCCTACCAAACACTACAGGTAATTTATAAAGTCCTCTCAGAAACATGCCTTCTAAGTGGAGTTTTCAAGGTCCTTGGGGATGTCAGGGAGAGATATACAGAGTGTCCCCCCCAAAATGTATACACACTTTGAATAATTATAAAGATAGAATACATTTCATTTTTACATATATATTTTTGTTGTTAATTCTTACCTGAGGGTATTTTTTCATTGATCATTTAGAGAGAGTGAAAGAGAGAGGGAAAGACAGAGAGAAACATCGATGTGAGGAAAAGACATCGATTGGTTCTCTTGCATGTGCAACAAGGGCCTGGGCTGGGGAGGAGCCTGCAACCAAGGTATGTGCCCTTGACTGGAATCAAACCCAGGACCCTTTGGTCTGCAGCCAACGCTCTATCCGCTAAGCCAAATCAACTAGGGCTACATTTCATTTTCAAAATGTAATAGAATCTACAGCTATCAGCTGTTAAAATGTGTGTACACTTTTGGGGACATCCTGTATTTATAAATCTGTACCCCTGATGAAGTTATTTTGCCCAATCAATTCCTTAGAACAGAGATTCCGAAATGCATAGTGAGACTGAAAGTTATTCCTTGCATACTGTTCAGAATCTGGCCCAGGTGTTATGTTAATAATTTTTCTTTCATTAACACTGTCCCCACATGAATACTTCTAAGGCTGACCTCCTTGAATCAAGAGATAGGATGGGATGTAGAAAGTGAATCAGATGTACAGTCAGAAGTCTCTTATTCACCCTCTGGCTCTGCCTCTTTCTTACTAGCTGTGTGATATTGGGCCAGTCTCTTCATTTTCCTCAGTGTCTGTTTTCTCCTTGTATGATGGTAACCCCACTAACTGACCTACCTACTGTGGATTTGCAGGATCATTTGTCATCCTGGACATGACTCTTCCCAAACTCTGAATTGTTAACAAACATATAAAGACATGTTTAACTCTAACATTTGGGTTTTCACTTTAAATCTTACTAGATTTGTGGCTTTCTGCTACCCATGTTTCAATTGAGGAGTTGATCTTCATTAGAATTAGCAATAGAATTGTGACAAACTTACTTATCCAGGTGGTAATTGAGCACCCACCATATGGCAGGTAGTGTGCTAAGAGCTATGTCTAGATGGTAAAATGAAAACGAAACACATTATATTTCCCCTTGGGGAATTCATAGAGGGAGAAATATATTAAATAAATACATAAATAACTATATAATTGTACATTTGTAATTGAAATCATGTTAGTTGCTGTGGAGAAAAAAAAGATCTGTGAAGATGGAGAAATGATGAAGAATGAAAGACTGGTGTTGATGGAGTGAGTAGGGGTAAGCCAGGTCACCAATGCCAGAAGGATGTAGAGGGAAAAGCACAAGGACAAAGTTCATAATCCAGGAATCTTAAAGTTAAGATCAATGTGGTTATGAGGGAGGTGGGTAGTAGAAAATGCTTAGACTGGATCAAGTACTGGGTAGAAGGATGAGGTCACACATGTAGGCAGGGCGTAGATCATCCAAAGCCTGTAACTCATGGTTAAGATGCTCAATCTCAGTTTAAATTCAATGCAAAGCCACTGAAGGTATTGAAGCATGAAACTGATAGAACTTCTAGATTTATATTAAAAAAGAAAAACAAAGAAAACTTCACTCTCTCTGGATGCTAAGTGAGTAAGTTAGAGGTGAACCTGTGTGGAAACAGGTAGACTGGCTAAGAGTTTATTGCAGTAGTGGGGGCAAGATGTGGGGTGCTTATGGTTGTCATTGGTGCTGTTCACACCTATTTCTAACTCTCCTTTATCTGGGAATACTGTAGGATTTCATTCTTCAACTCCTTTTGAAGTTAGGCATGATATTTTTAAAACTTACTTTGGTCAATGAAATTGAGAAGTAACTTGTGCCACTTTGGGGCAGAAAGTTTATGAACAAATGTGTGATTTACTGTGTCCCCTATCTTCCTCCCTGATGTTCATGGAAACAAATACCCACATGGAGCTTCCATCAATGTGAGTGACTAACAGAGTCCCCCTGATGACCATATTGGATATAGTGTGGGCAAAGTGTATACCTTTGAGATTTGGGGGTTGTTTGTTACTACAACAGAAAGTGTCCTGACTGGTGCTATGCTTACACATAAGCATACTAATAATTTTCAAGTAATCTTTCCATTTTTATAAACATCTTGATACTATAATGAATGACTTTTGAATTCTGTTGGTAGAATTACAGCTCATCTTTGTTGCACTTGTTTTATACCATATTCTAGCTCAGAGCAATATTCTTGTAATATTAATTAATGAAATATACTAAAAGCCTAGTCTTTTAAGGAGTACCTTTTCAGGACTTTTCTGATCATTTTAGTTATCTCCTTTTATTCATTATCATTTGTATATCATTCATTCAGAACAGAGGTAGAGTTGAACAGCCAAAACATACGGGGAATTTAAATTGTTATATTATCTATTATGATTTTTAAATTGGTGGTGAATTTGTATGTTTCTCTATGTGAATATTATTAAGACACTTGTGAGATGCTTTTCTATTCCTGTGTCATTTCTGTGACACCAAGGCAATAATTTGGTGGATTCTTATGTCTGTTCTTAGTTTCATGTGCCCATTCAATGTGTGTGTTTATATGTGTGTTAGGGTATATATATAAAATACATACATACATGCCAGGTATTTATGCATGCATATGTTTGTGTGTATGTTTAAAAATATATATGCTATATATATTCAGGTATGTATACATAAAAACCAAGTTGGTTCTTCCTTGCCACCTGCATGCCTATTTCTTACCCACTTCCCCACCTATGCTAAAGGATCGAGTAGGCTGAGTATTTAAAGCATTTCTTAGCAACCTGTGTTCCGGGGTTTAAGTGGCTTGTAGGCTGCAGCAAGAACAGGAAGAGTTAATTGCCGGCTTTATTTTGTTGGGAGAGGCAGCTTTCGTTTCACATTGATTTTCTGCCTTCTCCCTGCCAATTTGCGACAGCTTGTTTCACAGCCCCACATTTGTTTAAAGCTCTCTAACAGACTGATTCTATTTTTTCCCCGTGATTCTTTTTTTTTTTTAGACTTAGGAGAACATGTCTTTGCACATGGTTAGAAACCCAGATAAGTCTCTCTCTCTCTCTCTCTCTCTCTCTCTCCAGACCTTGATTGGCAGCTCCCCCTGTCGTGCAGATGTGAAATGGGGAAAGCTAATTTTCCCATCAACTTTCTAGTTTCTATTACTATTTGTCATTGCACATTGGTGCTCATTACAGCCATCTTCTTGCCAGATGGAAATCTGCCTTTTCACTGGGTGTCTATTTTCTGCCACTCATGGATCATGACAATGTCAGACAATATGTCAGTAAACTCCTCCAATATCCTTTTTTGCACTGGATAGATTGGGACCTTATGTAAAATACCTGATACTGGCAGGCAACTACCTTCATGTTATATGTGAGCAAAGGAAAGACAGGTCCATAAAATCCAGGTTCCTTGAGAAAAGTTGCCCATGATACTAGAAGAGCTGGGTGGTGTTGGCAACAACGATGCAGCACTTTGTAGCCATAGCTGTTCTCTGAAAACAGATCTGGAGTGACTAATGATCCATGCACACAACTCGTGTGTTGAGATGTGCCCAACTCACACTAGAAGTTCCTATTTTTGATGAGATGACAGGTCTTAGCTGGAAGTCAGGCTTGGCTTAATCCAAGGTCTCAAAGTGTGGTCCTGGACCAGAAGCACCAGTACCACCTGGGAACTTGTTAGACCTGCAGCCTCTCAGGCCCCACCCCAGTCCTACTCCATCAGAATCTCAGAGGTTGGGGCCAGCAACCCGTGTTTTACGAAGCCCTGCAGGTGACTCTGATACTCACCAAAGTCTGAGAACCATGGATGTTGGAGAATTGGTGCAGTCATGGGGGTTTTACTTAGTAATTAGGTTGATAACCCAGATGGTTTTTCCAGTTATCTATTTCTTTTTCACCCTGTCCAGGCATGGGGAGGGATGTTTCTGTATCTGATACAGTAAACTGAATAGCTTCTGGAATGTAATGTAAACAAAATGCAAATTTACTTTTGTTTTCCAAGCTTCCTTTAAAAAGCGTTCACTGAAAGAGGGTCTTCCCTGCCTTGTGCAGAAAGCTCCCGGAGGCCTTCTGAGGCAATAAATGTCTTGTGGATGCTTTAAGGGAAAATAGGTTTAATGCAGCTTTTCGGTCCTCTGTTCAGACCTGCTGGGCTGGCTGCAGTGGGAACCTCTAGTAAGTAAATTTCTTCTTCCTCTCTCACAGACTCTTGACTCAGCGCTTGCATACCCTTTTTACATTTTTACATTCTGAAAATTCCTTCCACAATAATCTCCTTGTTGGGGTTCTAGTGTCCTCTCACAGTGGTCCTTTGAGGCAGAATTTAAGCTGTTCCTGGTTGGCTTTCTCTTCCCAACATGGTCCTAATCTGGATATGAGAAATCTTCAAGCGTCTTTGCCTAAGAGCAACAGTCAAGCAGGCTGACTGAAAATGCAGCAGCCACTCTTGAGTGGGTCTGCTGCCTGAGATGTGTGTCAGTCTCTAGGTCAGGCTTTGTCAGCTTCTAGATCTGATGCTGGTAAACTATGGCCCATGGCCAACTCTGACCTGCAGCCTGGTTTTTCACATAAAATTCCATTGAAACACAGCCACACGCATTTGTTTATGTGTCTGTGGTTGCCTTTGTACTATGACATGAAAGAGACTGTGTGTATCACAAAACCTAAAATATTTACAATCTGGATCTGCAGAAAATATTTGCCAGCCTTTGTTTAAGATTTATGGTAGTGGAGGACGGGGGGAAGGGTGGAAGGGAGCAGGTGGAGGAAATGGGAAGTCAGACCCCAGTCTACTTTTCCTCAAAAACTCCAGGGTTTTATCAAATTCTCCATGTGGTCTCCTTGAAGCACCCCTACTTCTCCCTCACCTTTAGGGGAGGAGGTAGCCACATGGCAGCCCTTCTATCCAAGAAATCCATCTAGAAATCCTCTCTTTAATTTCCAGCTCTGAACACCTTTATCACCTTGATGGAAGTGAGGAGTCTAAGAGTCACCAAGGCGGTCTGGGCCACTCATTTTGAAAACACACAATTTGGGTTTGCTACCTCATTTTGGTGTCTGATACTTATCACCTGAGGTGTTTGGCCAAAACTCATGATTTAAATTCAATGACATTTGTGTTTAGATAGTTAAATAAAACTCAGATGACTGGATCTTGATTTGGAGAGATGTGGAAAGCTATTCGTGGACTAAATTAAACCTTAGCTGATATTTTTGTGTGTGTGTAGCTGATAATTGAGGGTCACAGACTTATTTTAAAGAGATAGGTATAGAAACTTTTTGAGATTAGTTACAGATGGCTTGCTCAAATAATACATTTTAGTCACTTCTCAGATCCACATCAGGCTTTCTGGACAAATCTAACGTTACAAACAAAAAAATCCAGGCATTGCTCTGCCTTTTTCAAACAGGCTCAGGATAGCTTTTGTGCTGATCAGTGTTCCTATATGTCTAAGAAAAATCAGCCTACTTTCCAACCTGAGATATAAAGTGACTTGTAACATTTTCCAGTCAATTACTTTGTTTATTATTTATGTATGTATTTTCTGAGCATTGTTGGATTCACTTGATAGAAGTATTATTTTGGAAATGATGGAGATACAAACAAATGGTCCATGATAAAGGATCGATCTCCCATGTAATAGGAAGAACATGTCTCAGATGCTCCTTGAGATGACTGAAAAAATAAAATAACCATGTTGGATGGAACATGTCAGATGAAGCCTTAAATCCCAGCCCTCACTCTAGCAACTGGTTATATCACCGTGTAGGTAAGCTGGTTTAATGAACAAGTAATGAAAATAGCTGAACCATGAAACCATGGGTTTGATTATTTTGTATTCTTAATACCCAAATCCAATGGACTATCTGGTGAACTTACTGACTTGATGGCCTTGCCAGAAATGGATATCCTACATCAAAACTTATCAACTGGCCCTACCCAGTTTTGCTCAGTGGTTAGAGCCAAAGGCTTTTACCTTGCAGGTTCAATCCCTGGACCTGGTAGGGGCACATGTGGGAGACAGCCAATCAATGTGTCTTTCTCACATCATTGTTTCTCTCTCTGTCTCTCCCCTTCCCTTCCACTCTCTCTAAAAATCAATGGAAAAAATATACTCAGGTAAGGCTTAAAACACACACACACACACACACACACACACACACACACACACACACTATCAACTGTATTTTGCACAGTTTTATTTTACAGTAGTGACTGGGTATTGTGCTAATTTATTATTTTTTCTTTATATGATTTTTTCTTTTTCAATTACAGTTGATATACAATATTATATTAGTGTCAGGTGTACAACCCAGTGATTAGACACTATATAACTTACTAAATGATCATCCCGATAAATCCCATACCCATCTGACACCATACATAGTTATCACAATGTAATTGCCCATATTTCCTATGCTGTGCTTTAGATCCCTGTGACTATTCTGTAACAACCAATTTGTACTTCTTAATCTCTTCACCTTTTTCTTTCATCCTTCAAATCCCTCCCATCTGGAACTGTAAAAATGTTATCTGTATCTATAAGTCTGTTGTGTTCTCCTTGTTTATTTATTTTGTTTTTTAGATTCAGTTGTTGCTCATTTATTGTTCTAAAAATATTCAGTAATGTGTTTACTAGTATTTTTCATATTTACAATGGAATGTTGGTAGAATATCAGATGGTAAAGAGAACTGCCTGCATCCGTTATATATATTTTAACATTTTTATTAAATCCTGATTTTTTTCTCAGTCTTCTTACGTTTTTGTCCAGTCTGATTTATTTTAGCCTGAGATGATTATGAGCTCATGCTAATTTAAATAGCCAGAGTACAAGGCAGATTGTTAAGAGAAAGTGAGAATGTTCTTTACTTCATGACTAATTCCCCATTAAGCCCTCTCAGCATGGGCTCTAAAAATATTAGTTATCTCATAACCCCGAGTTGTTTTTAAAATTTATTCACAAGTTTTGAAGCTTGACTAGATGTGAAAAAACCTCCTTCTATAAAAAGATTTAGAGTAGTTAATACAAATGAGCTCCCAGTAGAAATACTTTTGGATATATTACTTACACACACACACACACACACACACACACACACACACACACACAGACTTATATAAATTCACTCCAGAGATAGATTCTTATATAGATTTACCTGTTTTAACTATGTATTTGTACTATTTTTTCAGAATATTTTTATTTCTTCAAGACTTAGGAAAGGTCTACAGTATAAAACAACCATGTTTTTTGTTGTTTTATTTCAGTATTTCCTTGCATTTATATCCTATACACCATAAATTTTTAAAACCTTTGCTGGGAGAGGAAAACAGGAGATTCTCAGTTGGTTCCTGTGATCTAAAATCGCCATGTGCATCTGCGGGCACCAGAGAGAAATGGCAGCAAGTTTTCTAATACAAGGGGGTGGGTGCCAATTTGTGTTCTCTTGAAGTAAATGTTAGCTGAACTCCTACTATGTGTGAAGCATGATGTGTGGTGCCAGCGGGTGTGAAGATTAAAGCAATACGATTGCTCTGCATAGTGAGCCTGAGGAATACTCATGAACTAGATGTACTGTTTTATCGAAGTTACCTAACACAGATGAGTCACATGAAATTATGTTGTGCACCCAAGTTATCTCAGTCATTGCTATTTGCTCCATTCCTTGAATTGCCATTAACTGGGAATTGTTATCCTGTGTGTGTGTGTGTGTGTGTGTGTGTGTGTGTGTGTGTGTTTAATTTTGTAGAATCTAGCTTTAGTGCAAAGTCAGAAAGTCACCTTTTTAACAGACAGTAATTAGGCTTTTCTGGCTTTTGTACTTTGTTCTTTCTAATCATTTCTAAATAGAATTAGTTTTCAGTAAGCAAGTTGGTTGCATTTTACCTTTTGTAGGGACTGCCACATCAATTACTAGTACATTTGTTGAAGTGCAATCATTTGAATAATGAAAATATATAAATGCTTTTCCTCATTCTGGAAATCTTATTGAACTGTTGAAGTATATTTCATTGATAGCCATTCCAGTTCTAGAAATACATTCATTGTAATTTGCACTAGTCTGATTGATAAATCAGATGAACAAGCAGCATTTCATACATAGAAATGAGTTTCTCATGAACATAGCAGCAATTATTATGGTATTCTTATGCTCACCTTGTTTTCTCATCCTCCGTCCTTCTTCTAGCACAAAGGGTGTACTTCTGTGTGTTGTAAACTCAACATAGGACAAGATCTAAGATTCATTCTACCTCTAATAGCAGAGAGGAGAACTAAGGAATTTTGGGTGCCAGAACTTCTGCTTTGAGAATCTGTAAATTTTAGTTCAAATCCTTTATTGTTTCAGCTGTGATCTCAGTGTCTCATCACTTCCAATATTTTTACTTCATAAATATATTGATTGTTTTCTGTGTATGATACAAACTCACCTTTGGTTTATAACAAGAAGAGCTTCTCTCAGCATCTCAGTGTCTCATCACTTCCAATATTTTTACTTCATATTGATTGTTTTCTGTGTATGATACAAACTCACCCTTGGTTTATAACAAGAAGAGCTTCTCTCAGCTCTGTTTCAGCAGGGGAAGGCGGTTTGGCTAGAGTTCTCATGGAAATAGGTACCCACTGGATTGGGTACAGGCCTCACAGGGATCAAGGGAGAACATTGGTTCAGCCTCCCTGGGAGAAGCTCACACACAGTGGCCTCATGTAGGTGTGATATTCCCACTACTTTGGAACAAGAAAGGGATCCAGAGCCTGAGAGGGAGGGAGGAGGTGGCCAGCTGGAACTCTGTAGCAGCCAATTAGGCAGAGTTCCAAAGCCCGATACTTGTACCAGAACCTCTTGTCCAGGGCAGAGCTGCAGGGAACCTCCCACCACATGAACCCTCATGTAACACATCAGTGTGTTTGTCTAGTTTCATTATTGGTCACAGTACTTTGGGCAAATAGAGATGTAAAATGAGTAGCAGCAGATTTTAACATGATATAGAACATCACACCAGTGATTTGAGGGAAGAGTATTTCCAGGCAGAGGGAATAAGTGCAAGGCCATAAGCTGTGGAAAAAAACACAGAGAAAAGGCTAGTGTGATTGGGGCAGAGTGAGTGAAGGGAATAGTGCTTGGCCAAAGTTTGGAAACGGGAGTAGGAGCCATATCATCAGACCTTATAGACCAAAGTAAAAATCAAGTGTGAATCCCTCCTATTTAAAGATTAACCATAAAAATACTAGAGAAATCCACAGGCAGCAAAATCTCAGACATATGCCAAAGGAATTTCTTCACTGATACTGCTCCTAGGGCAATGGAAACTAAAGGGAAAATAAACAATGGGACTACATCAAAATAAAAAGCTTTTGCACAGCAAAGGAAACCATCAACAAAACAACAAGAAAGCCCACTGCATGGGAGAACATATTTGCCAATGTTATCACTAATAAGGTTTTAATCTCCAACATTTACAGGGAACTCATATAACTTAACAAAAGGAAGATAAACAACCCAATCAAAAAATGGGCAATGGACCTAAATAGATACTTTTTGAAAGAAGACAGAAGGAAGGCCAAGAGACATATGAAAACATGCTCAAAGTCACTAATTATCCGAGAGATGCAAATCAAAACGACAATGAGGTACCATCTCACACCTGTCAGAATGGCTATCATCAACAAATCAACAAAGGACAAGTGTTGGTGAGGATGCAGAGAAAAAGGAACCCTTGTGCACTGCTGGTGGGAATGCAGACTGGTGCAGCCACTGTGGAGAACAGTAT
>NW_005371920.1:1885055-1903655 GCF_000412655.1 Myotis brandtii | reverse complement strand
CAGGGGGGTGAGGGCATGAGTGGGGGGGAATTTGGGGGTAATGGGGGGATGAGGACACATATGTAATACCTTAATCAATAAAGAAATTTAAAAAAATTTTAAAAAAGATTAAGGAGCTCAAGTTCAAAGAGGCAGAATGCCCTGACCAAGGTCATTAGTGACAGATTGGGCTCTGATGACTTCTCTGACCTCTGTGTCACACTCACACAGGTGCGTTCACTTATTCTTGTATAGAACATTGGTTCTCCTGTCATAATGGGGGGATATAGCACCAATAATATGAAATTTTTAATAAGAATATTCATAAGAAATAAAAGAAGCGAGAGCATTCCCAGAGGAGGGGAAAATACTGCAAATTTGCATCATTTTCTTACTTCTACGTGGTGTGGGATTATACATATTCCTATGTTAGACCAAAACACATAAAGAACACACAGATACAAACACAAACACGCAAACTAGTGTGTGTAAAAGGAGGGAAAATTATCCCAATCATACTTTTAATTTGTTTCCACCTAACTCTGACCTAGCTGGTGGTTCCTGGGGAACCAAAGCTGTGACCCTTAGTCCATCAACAGCACTGAGAAGTGGGAGCAGGCAGGACTTCCTGGGCCCTCTGTAGACAGGTAAATGTTTGCCCTATTAGCATCACTCAGGTTCAACAAAAATGTTTCCAGCTGACCTTTACCATTCATCCATCTATTCATCTACTCAATCATGGATGCATTAAGAACTAACTTCTGTGCAGAACATCTGACTGAGCTCTGTTATGCTGCACAAGGCAAAATCACTGCTGCCCAGATTTTAAATCTGTGTGTCACAGATGTGGAAATGAACTTAACATAGCTGATATCTAAACATATGCTGGATCTAAGCATACCTGACTCTTGTTTCATTCACTTATCAAGTATTTCTGGAACATTTATATCCCAGAGACTGTGTTAGGTCCTAATAGCAGCAGTG
The DNA here is from genome assembly GCF_000412655.1 of Myotis brandtii. NCBI lineage: Eukaryota > Metazoa > Chordata > Mammalia > Chiroptera > Vespertilionidae > Myotis > Myotis brandtii. Next base: position 1,902,692 of record NW_005371920.1, on the reverse strand, counting down.
AGACATCAGACATGGTGCCTCATGGAGCTTGCAGTCTTTGATGGACAGCCTTCCAGTGTCTCAGAAACAGCCCAAAGAAATGGGAAGAGAGGGTGATTTTCTCTTATTCAGTGTTTGAAAGGACAGTTCATCTTAGTGCCCAAGCCAGAATTCCCTGGCACATGAGGTGCCCAAGGCTGTTACTCTCCTTCTGCCAGTTGGAGAACTGGCGCTATTAACTGCCCATTGGCTTTTGAAGAGGCTCTGATGGACTGATTGATTATCTCACAATAGTGTCTGTGGCAGGAAGATGTGTACTTGGCCTCTCTTTCACCACCTCCCTCTAGTTGGCCAGATGAACAATAGGAAGACAAATGACAAGTGTGGCACTTTTACAGCATTTGTAGGCCAGGCTTTATTTCTAGTTTTCAGGGAGGTCATTGATCTGACTACAGATGGATGGGAGAAGAGTATGGCTTTAGTGATAAAGAAAAATATGTCTTTAGTCAGATTGATCTGGGATCAAAATCTGACTCCAATATTTACTGACTACAAATTATTTAATGTCCCTTGACTTCAATTGCCTCAGATTTCTATTAGGAATAATAAGAGTACCTACTGCAAGGGGTCGTTTTGAAGAGTTCATGAGATCATCCCATAAGAGGGCTTTGCTGAGTAGTGTAACCTAGTTGGTACAGGTTTGTGTCATGTGTTGGGGGTTCAAATTCTACCAGTCACTCATTTCCCCTTTGTTAATGGAACTGTGTCCCCAAGTATTAGTGGCAAACAAAATATAAAATTCTAATTTTTGAAATTACCTAGCATATCTTTTTCCTATTCCCACTGTAACAAATTACCACCAATTTAGTGGCTTAAAACAACACAAATTTATTATATTATAGTTCTGGGGGCCATAAGTCTTACATGCAGCTTAAGATGTTCGAATCAAGGTAGCAGCAGAGCTGAGTTTTTCTGGAGGCTCCCGGGAAGAATCCATTCCTTGCCTCTTCCAGCCTTTTGTGCCGCCTGCATTTCTTGGCTCATGCTTGCTTCACTCCAATATCTGCCTTTATGGTCAAAGAGCCTTCTTCTCTTTGACTTCTGACCTTCCTGTCTGCCTTTTATAAAAACCCTTGTCATTACATTGGGATAATCCAGGATAATTTCCCTATTGCAAGATCCCTAATCACATCTGCAAAGTCTTTTTTACTCTGTACTGTAGGTTAAACTGTGCCCCTTTTAAGAAAAGCCAAATGCCTAACCCCTAGCACCAGTGAATGTTACCTTATTTGGACACAGGGTCTCTGCAGATGGGATCAGGTTGAAATGAGGTTCCACTGGATGAGGGTGGGCCCTAATCCAATGACTGGTGTACAACAAGAGAAATTTTGACACAGATGCACAGAAGAGAGCACCATGTGAAGACACAGAGACAGAAGTGACATACAGGGAGAGCACCTTGTGACAACACAGGCAGACATTGGAGTGATGTGTCTACAAACCAGGGAAGGCCAAGGATTGTATTATCAGCAACCACCAGAAGCTGAGAGAGAGGCATAGAACAGATTCTTCTGCTGAGCCTCCAAGAAGGGCTCATCCTGCTGACACCTTGATTTTGGACGTCTTACCTCCACGACTATGAAAATACATGTCTGCTGTCTTAAGCTACCAGTTTGTGGTAGTTTGATATGGTGGCCTAGGAAATTAATATTTTCTGTAAAATAACATATTCACAGATTCTGAGAATTAGTCCATAGACATCTTTGGGGGACATTATTCAACAATTACCACACATATTGCTTCATCTTTCTTCCCCTCCCTTCCAATGCGGGGCTCTCTGATAAGATGTACCAAATCTTAAGTTGTAGTTGTAGAAATAAGGGTGTGAGAGGCTTCCAAATCCCACTCTGATTCTAATTTGGTAAAGCCAGGGTTCACACGCTGTACAAGTGCCTGTGCAATGAGCTCAAATAGTATGAAAGACAGGGGCTAGGCCTTGGAGGCAGGCCTTGTGCATTCCCAGGGGCCTTACCGCATGGGTGTACCCTGGAGTGCAGAGCATAGAACCAAATCTCTAACACACAGCACTCTCACCATTTGAACAAAGAGCCTGAAAAATGTCTCAGCTCTACTGGATCCATGTAGTAAGACACTTCTTTATGGGAAACGAGAGTAGGAGGATGGGGAAAGAGTTTCGAAACTTTCTAAATAACAACCTCCTTGGTTAATGGTGCCAGGGGGGAAGAAGAGAAAACTGCTATTCTCCATGGACTGACATGGAAACATAGAGTGAAATGGGGAGAAGCCCCCACTTCCACCAATAGTAATAAACATGTAATAGATAAATATCAACTAATATTGATATTATTGTCATCATATTCACAGCTATATTTTGTCTTTCCCCACACTCTGGTTGTTTGAGTATCTGGCCATCCTCCATTTCAATGAGTACTTCCCCCTGTTCACTTGGAGATGTATACAATCTGGTTGGTAAATATTCTGATGATGGAGAATATCTCTCAACCATTGTTTGTGCGTGGCATCTCCTTTTCTGTCTGTGTCACAGGGGTACTAAGACCATAATACTAGTACATCTGAGTTGGCAGATATGGACATCTTTGGAGAGAGAAAAGCAGAACTGCATGATTACAGAGGAAAATTGAGTAGGCAAAACCCATAGGTGTTCATCTTTGTTGAGAAGCCAGGACAAGGAATTTGTTATCATCGCATGATGGGAGTGTTCTATTACAGAAACTCACTGTGGCAAAGAGGGGGCAGGTTTGCTTGATATTCATTATGTCGGTGGAGGGTGGAGAAACTTACACTAGAGACAAAGGCAGGGAGGTTTTCCTGGTCCCTGGATTCGGTCAACACAGCTGGATGCAGACTGGCTGAATTACCCTCCCCTTCAGCAGATGCAGAGCTGGCCAGAGCACAGAGTACTGTCAGCACATTCAGCCATTTGGGCTTCTATTTTATGTCAGAAACAAATTATGCCAGATCTTTCCTGTATTATGAGTAGGGTTCAGAAATGAACAGTAGTAGTAATAATAATACTTAGTTGATATTTATTAAGTATTTTAGGGTAACAGTGTTCTCTTAAGCACTTTATTTTTTGCATGGGGAAGCTGAGGTTAAGTAATTTGCCTAAATTACCATGATCATCAGATATAAAATACCAAAGTCAGGATTTGAACCTAAGACATTCTAACTCCAAAGGCCAAGCTTTAAACCACCTTACAATAATTGCCTCTGGAAATTAGTAATCATGTTAAATAAAACCCATTTGGCTTTGGTAATGCCTTTATAAAATGTAGTTTGGAAATTATAGTAAAGTCAACAGAAAGTTTAAGCATGGTTTCCTACACACCATAGTTTGCTGGATATTGGGGTGGATTAAGGCCAATGAGAATGTCATGAGCTGAAAAGACCTTCCTAGGACCCTGTGATGTTTAGAAAATTACTTTCCAGGATGCCTTAATCCCCGCTGTCACAGCACGAACCTCATTCCTCTGTTCTATCCTCTGTAGGGATGGAGACCTGCCAGGAACTATTTCCAAAAAATGAGCCTTCATTGTGCCTGAAGGCACTTCTTTGGACTTCTGTCTTAGTTTCCTTTCTACATAACACATGAGAAACCTCATCCTGCTAAGGTGGGGACTTAGATTCCCTGCTTTTCACAGCTCATCTGGTAGCTGTGAACTCCAAGCTCCAGGACCAAACATTCTAGCAGCACCACATCTGTAGGGAGTTGCTTCCCTGATACTGCTGGTTTTGTTGGCTTTTGTTAGCAGCTCACCATATTTGTTGGCAGCTCTGTTTTTCACACAATGGATTGGGATGGAGGGGCCATTGGGGATCTCTAGTAGAAGGACTGGGCTCCCTGCTCAGGCTGTGCGTCTTATTTCTCCCCAATAGCCATTTGGAAGCTACTGGTGGTACTAAGCTCTGTGGGAAATCCTACTTTTAAATCTGAGTTTCTGAGGGAGTGGATGAAAAACAAAGCTGATCTGGATTCTATTTATTGGGTGGGTTTGCTGAAAAGTCAGAAAATTATTGATATTCTATTTCATTCTGGTGAACTATGGGAGCTGGTTATACCTAAAGATATTGCAAGTACCCTGCAAACAAGGCTATTTGCATTAGCAAAGAACTTGACTATCCTAGACCTTGTTGCCTAACCACAGTGGGAATCACTTAAGTAAGGAGAAAGCACCCTGAGAATTCCCAGGGCTATTTCAGCCCGATAAAAGGAAACCCACACCAAGCACACAGTGTTTTAGTTTGGACAAAGGTTGTTCTAGCCCTAAGCAGTGGCTGAGAGGCAGTGATTGATCTTTTCCCATCACGAGGCACAGTTGGTTAGTTTCATACTTTGTCTCAAATTTATTGCCTCTGAAGGACATTAGTTTGTTATGATATGCCAAGAAGGAAAAAATTAAGTACCTAAAGGTCAGATAGTTATTTACGACTTGAACTGAGGAAAGAAGTAAAAAATCAACTCCATAATAGGGCATCTTTTGAATGCCTTTCCGATGATCTGTTCTTAAAATGTCCATTTATAAGTGACAGATTTTTACCCTAGTTGTCAAAAGGCAAGATCCACTCCCCCCTCCTTATTATCCTGGGCCCAGGTGCACTAGTTATGGTTCATCTCATTTCATAATAACACATACATTACATTCGTGCAAATAATCAAGCAGGCACCTGTTTCACAAAAGCTGGCCAACAACACTCATTCAGCAGCAACCAGTGGATGATGATGGAGGGTGAAAGCTATTAGAGAGAGAAAAAGGCAGAGGATTTAGCCAGGGTGAGTCCAGCTAAGCCAGTAATGTGCCAACCAATATAAGCCCCTGGAATCTTTCTTTTACCTGCCACCTACCTCTCCATGAAACTACATGGCAGAGAAACTGATTGGTCATTCTCAAACTTGAGGCTAATCAGGATTTGATCTTATTCCCCATCCACTTTCAAGCTCTCTATTATATTTTTTTTGGTAATTCCTTTTTTACCTGTTTACTGCTTGTCTTCCCTCACTATCATTAAACACTATTTGACTGTCTCCCACAGGCATGAGGACAGGATTTTTAGCTGATCTTTAAAGGGAGAACTTGGTTCCCTTGGCCCTGGGGTTAGGAAGGCTTTTGGCAAAGCTGATGAAGGGCCCTTGAGTAGGCATTCCACTGTTAAGTCCATGTCTTTGATAGGAAGTGTGCGAGGAGGGAGGCAGTTGGAAAAATGGCATGTATAGGGTTATTAGAGTTTCTAAACATTTCATCTTGTTTCTCCTAATTTTTTTCTATTCTGCCAACCAAATTTGGGGTTGAAAATATTAGAATAGATAAAGCAGAAAATATTTTCACTTAGGGCTTCTTTAGAAATTTATCACTTAAACTCATTAAATTCATGTTGAATATAAACTGGAAGTTGGGGACCTTGAGTAACTGGGTATGTTTAAGGGAAGGTATTAATATCTCAGCTATGATTTCTCATCATTGCTCTTTGGTCTATGGACTTGCTTGGATAAAATACAAAGTCAGGAGAAGAATGGCTGATATCTGAATAATCTTTGTAAACCATCACTGTCTCTGCATATTGCTGGCAGAGAGAATCCTCACTAGAACCACATTTTGGAGACTATAATTTGGTTGAATTTGCAAGGCCCAGCTCACTGTATGATTTAAGCACTTATGATCCAGTGAGATTGCTCTCAGAAAGCATTATCAAATAAGTATATTTATATGTATAACTACAAAACTTCTAATGTTTCTGGAAAATAAATTAGAAACAAATCCTTGGCTCATTTGCTATGTCAATTCTGAAAATTTTGACCCTGTTCATTTATCAGATTAACAATAGGGCCTGGGTAAATCAAAGACACTGTGCTTTGGAGAAAAAGGTCTCAGAGCCAAAGATCTATCAGTGATATCACTCCGCCTCAGAGCTTCCCACTGATTTATTATTCAGAATAAATCCACACTGCTTACCCTGGCCTTCCAGGCCCTGCCTGACGTGGCCCCTGCCTGTGGCTCCAGCCTCATCTTCTGTGATTTTCCTCATTACTCCTTGCATTCCCAACATTCTCACCTCCTTTCTTTCACACCAGTGCTCCAACCTTCTTCCACTTTATTGCAACGAGGTCTTCACATGGCTGACACTTTCTTGAACTTCAGGTCAAATGCCACCTCTTCTGAGGAGCGTTCCCTAACTAATTTATATAGCATCAAGCTCTCTATTATATATTTTTTTTGGTAATTCCTTTTTTACCTGTTTACTGCTTGTCTTCCCTCACCAGAATATATTCTTTATGAGGATGGGTCCTTACTTTTCTTATTCACCCTTGGTTTCCCAATGATGGGCAAATGTACATGTTTAATCAATACTGCTGAATAGTTGAATGAACTAGGAATCAAAGATCTATGTTGTGTTCCATCTGTCCCATAATTAAACTGTGTTAATTCCTGGAACTCTCTAGGCCTTAGCTTTACTGTTGTAAAATGAAAAAAAAAAAGTGAACCAGATTCCTTAGGTTAGTTTCACATCTGACTTGACGTTTTCACATTGTGCTTCACTGAATGAATCCTACATCACTTTATGGGCATAAAAGACTATTTCCATAAACATATGTAATATTTACATCTGTAAATGGTTCCCATTGACTGTGTCTCTGACATAGTTTTTGGAACAACTGTGTCACCCATCATTCATTCAATAAGCATTCTTTGAGATTCAGGCACAGTATTATTAGGCTTTGGGAATACAGCGATGAGCAAGATATTCTCTCTTTTCAAGGTTCTTACATTCTCAAGAAGACAACAATTATAATAGGCAATTTCAATATTTCAATTCAGTGATGGGGGAGTGTTCTATGATGGTCCAGTGGCAGAACACCTACCACAAATATGAAACATTAGGGAGACTTCTATGATGGCCTGACACAGCTAGAAGGGTAGTGTTTCCCAGGTGAGGATGAGGAGGGTGTTTCATGGAGGGGCACTAACATGTGTGAATGCCTCTAGGGGAAAGAGAGCATGACATGTTTCCAGTAAGCTTTGCAGTGAGGCTGACTGGAGCAGAGGCTGCAAGATGACTGAGAAATGTAAGCTGAGCATCACTGAGCACAAGGCTTATGCAAAGCAAAGGTGAGGTCATTTTAGGTTGCTGGGCTCTGGTTCCTAAAGAAGGAAGCCTTCATTAGTGTTTTCTCAAACACAAGGTCCAAAATAGGACCAATTATTTGGTTTAAGCTTGACATTAGCATATTAAATCTATTTCTATAGAAGATAGAGAGTAGAATAGTATTGCCTTGCCATTTCATTTGACTCTCACAATAATCTACACGTAGCTTCTTAAGTATTGCCTTGCCATTTCATTTGACTCTCACAATAATACCCTACATGTAGCTTCTTCTTTACCTGGGATAATTCCAAAGGACCATTTGCCGAGAATGTCCATTCTCCCCCCGCTCCCCAACCCTGCCCTTCATGGACTATAAAAAATAATACTAGGTAATACAGTGGATTTTCAAACTTTGCCAATTCCCAATAACAGCCTTATGTGTGTATTCATTAGTTTTGTGACATTTAGTCATTATCCTGCTTGGTCTGATGTGTCAAGTTCCCCAGGTTCTCAGCCCACATTGTCATGGTGCCAGCAGCTGGGTACTAGGCAATATACTTTGGGGAAAATAGCATTTTCGAGATAGATTTTTTTTTCTCTGAAGAAACTTGATTGTGCTATGAACACAGAAGAAGTTATCTTGTTCTAATATGTAAATTCTGATAACTTAAATTTTTGTTCTTAGGTTGTAAGTACAGCTTTATTCTGGATGGAACATTTGGAGGCTGCGCCCTCCTCCCCATATGTTATACTACCTCATATAATATGACTGTATTTGGAGATAGTCTTTAAAGAGGTGATTAAAGTTAAATGAGGTCATGTGGCTGGACCTTTATCCTAAATAACTAGTGTCCTTAAAAGAAGAGGAGAGTAGGGTACAGACATCCACAGAGGAAACCCTGTGAGAAGACAAAGGAGAAGACAACCACTACAAGCCAAGGAGAGAGGCCTCAGAAGAAACAATCCTGCTGACATCATGATCTTGGACTTTAGCCTCTAGAACCATGAGGAAATAAATTTATGTTGTTTAAGCCACCCAACATCAGTCCTCACAAACTAAAATAAGCTCTATCCCATTTTTCAAATAAATATATTGAAGATTACATGTAATTCATTCATTTATGAACTAGGCCTGGTATATCTTTTATTGATTTAGGGGGAAATATTTACATGTATTTTTCAGGAATGCAGTATTAGTGTTTGCTGTTAAGAATGTTATCAGCTTTCTGCCCAGCTGGTGTGGCTCAGTGGTTGACCCTTGACCTATGAATCAGGAGGTCATGGTTCGATTCCCGGTCAGGGTACATGCCTAGGTTGCAGGCTGGATCCCCAGTGTGGGGCATGCAGGGGCAGCTGATCAATGATTCTCTCTCATCATTGATGCTTCTGTCTCTCTTTCCCTCTCCTTTCCTCTCTGAAATCAATAAAAAATATATTTTAAAAAAGAATATTATCAGCTTCCACTGATAAGTCTACAAGACCGTTTGGGATAGGAAATAAGGGAATATACAAAGAAGTGAATAAATTATCAGGTATTTACTATATTGTGGTATCTATTATAATACCACTAGTCAGTCATCTCATCTTTGAGGCATGGTCAAGATGGAGAACTCTTAGCTGAATTTAATCCATAGGCTTTGGAATGAAAATATAGTTTATAGATTACAAAATGTGTAAGTACTCTTGTGAATGGCCTAGCATCAGTGGTTTAACTAGTTGGTGTTGTTGAATGAGCACTGCTGTAGGTACCTAGAGAGCCAGGTTCTGGTGTGAGGTCTGTCATGAGGTCTGTGAAACCTTGGGCACTCTACTTGTGCTCTGTGACTCTCACAGTCTTCATCTGTGAGCTCATGGGATTGTCCTAGATGACTTATAGGCCCATTCTATCCTCAACATGCAATGAAAGTATGTGTCTCCAGTGAGTAAATGTGGTTGATGAACATTTTACACATAATCAAGTTTTTGGTGGGTTTAAAGGAATTCATCTAGTTATAATTATAGAATTCAATCTGTAAAAACAATTTAGCTCTGCTTCCAAACTTTTGTGGTGTTAGTAGTGGCAATATAAACTGTGTTTCTTCAATGTCATCTCTAGTTATTTCATCCATATTTTCCTCTCCATGGGGTCAATGTTGTATAGCATTGCAAAGTAAATCTATCTTCTGATTGATAATATAAAAAATGCTACATACTCTTAGAATCCAAATGGGTTGTTATGGCAACTGATGACATTTTCTATCCTGCCTAGTGTACTCAGAGTACATGGCCAGTGTGCCCCTGCAAACTGTTTCATGTTATTTTTACAGTGGGAAAGCTGGAGCCAGTAATGGTGTAAAGATAGGAAGTCATCCAACTGAAATTGTCACTTTATAGCAGTGATGGCGAACCTATGACACGCGTGTCAGAGGTGACACACGAACTCATTTTTTTGGTTGATTTTTCTTTGTTAAATGGCATTTAAATATATAAAGTAAATATCAAAAATATAAATCTTTGTTTTACTATGGTTGCAAATATCAAAAAATTTCTATATGTGACATGGCACCAGAGTTAAGTTAGGGTTTTTCAAAATGCTGACACGCCGAGCTCAAAAGGTTCGCCATCACTGCTTTATAGGCTTCACTTGGCCAGGGACAATGTCTTCTTAATCATTGAATGAGTAAGTAACTTAGGCCTGGCCAATTAGAGCATCGTATCCTTGTGGCCACAATAAATGGTTCAGGTATAGACAAGTGAGTAGTTATGTTCAGCCACTGCTGAGAGACAGTGGCACACATTGCTTTTTAGTTGGTCTTAGATCTGAATGGTGATCGGTCCCAAACTGGTGGCAACTATATTACCATCAATGGAGCTTGAGGATGCAGTCATTGTGGAGGAGAGCAGAGCCAAGGGATGTGGAGGGACTTGGACCTGGTGGTATTGTTTGAGACACTCCTAAAGTTAGCCCTTTCTTTGGACTTATCAATTTGATGAATCAATAGATTTCATTGTTCTTTAAGATACTTGAAGTTGCATTTTCTGTCACTTGCAACAGAAAACATGGCTATAAAAATAGGCCCAGAGCAGTGGAAAGAATCCTGGCCCGTGGACAAATTCTTGACTGTTTAAATATGGGCAAGTACCTCTCTGAGAATGGTGCCAGTTATACTAGACTATCTATATCTCATGCTTATTAAGATCAAACTTGAACATATGTTTTTGGCCCTGGCCCTGTAAGCTCAGAGTGTTGTCCCAATACACCACGGTTGTGGGTTCAGTCCCCGGTCAGGGCACATACAAGAATCAACCAATGAATGAAAAAAATAAGTGGAACAAAAATCTCTCTCTTTCTATTCTCAAATCAACTAATATTTCTTAAAAATGAATTATATTTTTGAAGTTTGTTGTAAAATGTAAAACTCTTCTACTGCTGTTAGCTATTAAAATTTTGACAATTATGAATAGGATTAAATGAGGTGACAAGGGTATTCCAGTCAGAGGGCACTATATATGCACAGACTTGGTTGTGGCAAGAAACATGGTGTTTCTGGGAATTTTAGTGTCCGAGCTGGCTGGATTGAGCAGCGAGAGGAGAGAAGTGGTCAGAGCTGTGTCTTGGGTATAGGCCAGAGGCCAGGTAGTGATCTGGTATTTTATTCTAAGAAGTACAGACTCCATTCTGTAGACGTGAGGAGCCTCTTAAGGGTTTTAAGCAGAACAATATATTGATCAGATTTGAAGCTTAATATCTGGTTACAAGTGGAGGATGAGCTGGAGAGGGCATGATTGGTTAAGAGGCTACTGCAGTAACTTAGTGAAAGATTCTAATATATTTACTATGTACAAAAGTAAATGGAATAGAGAAAAAAGATTATGGTGATACTTAGGAAGTGGCATTGATAAAACTGATTTGATCTGGGCCATAAGGGAGAAGAAGGAATCAAAGATGGCACCAAAGTGACTTCTTAAAGTAAGTGTGTGTGTGTGTGTGTGTGTGTGTGTATGTGTGTGTGTGTGTTCCTCCCGATACCATGGTTAACAGGGCAGCTGTAGTTTTCTTGTGGGGACTGAGAACTGAATCCATATTTCGGTGTCCTGAGGAGAAGGAGGAACTGCCTTTAATTTTTATCTTGGGGAGACATTGCACTTTAAGAGTCTGATGCATCCTATATGGGTATATCTATGGCTGATGCTTGAAGATTGATAGAAATCCAAAGAGAAAATGACTTACTTATAGAAGCCTCATATATCCTGGAAGGGGATTCCCTGGGGACCTTATAAAAAGAAAGAGACTGGGGCAAAATATCTGTCTTGTGCTCACTGATAACCTTCCAGGTAACTTCACTCATTGATTTAGATTCCCCTCTGAATACGATTTTTATGCTTGGTGTAAGTCATCTCAAAACCAATGGAAGGGATTTGGGCAGAGGAAATGAGATTTGTGTAATCTGCTTTGGCTTCTGTTCTGTTCTATCATCTCAAGCATCTCTCTGCTCCTTCTCCTCCTCAGTGAATTTAAGCTCCACTTCGTTATTCTGGTTTCTCAGACCATTTCCCAGCTGTGGTGAGGCAAGCCACAAGTGCAAGTCTAGGCTACTCTTGGTCATTTATTTTTAATTGGAAAATCTTATTCAGCATATTCATAAAGAATTTTTTTTGTTGTTAACTCCAAATGTTTTAATATGGATGTTTCCTGACTTAGGTTCTCAAAATCAGACAAACCATTTGACCTCAAAGTGAAATCAGATGATTCTCCCAAACTCTGATTCTCCCTGAAAGGATGTAATTTATGATATGTATTGAGAGGATGTTGTTCCTCTGAACCCAAACTTGTATTTACACTTGAGCAGTATGTGAATCTATTGCCCTGGGGAGTCAATCAGGCATCTTTTTTTTTTCCTGGTTCTATCCAGGATCTCCAGCCAGGTTCTGTGTTTTATTGTCTTGTTACATCTATATTTATACCAGTTGATTTTAATCCTATCAATTTCTATTCCAAAGGTTAGGGCGTTTCTTATCTCCATTCCAGGGAGTAAAGATTATGTAGCTTAAGTGTGATTGTTCGTAGTTAAAGTGATTAACTACCCACCTGGCACTTAGTTAAGGGGTTTTATTCCCTCCCTAACTTCAGGGAAAAATCCTTACCTGGGGAAACAACCTTTCTCGGAGAGGTGACCTTGGTTAAAACACATAGCGCCAAGAAGGGGAGCAAACATATTAAGAACAGTATGCCATATACACCAGGTCCCTTGAAACATATGCTGTGCAGATGTTTCTTCCCTGCAGCGACTGTGTCAAGCAGCAAGGATGGACCAGCTTCCAGCAAATTCCCCCTTTTTTATTTTTTAAATGATAGCGCATGTAAATCAGCGGCTACCTCTCGGATTGGGTTGTTTAAGACTCGGAAGAAGACTGACAAGCAATGATAGCGAGCGTAGCTATAAACATAGGGGAAGGAGTGCACAAGGAGCCTTGTTCCTGTAGAAGGTTGCTGGCCTCTTTAGTCAAGGGATTCAGCTATCCTCAAGTCAGTGGTTTGGTTGTCCTTGTTGATCTGGCTAGCGGGTGGCGTCATTGGCGACGGGCTTCCCGAAGCATCAGCGAATTGAAGGGCTGCATCAAAGGGTCCATCAGGGCCACACTTGATGGTGGTGTCGGTGTCCGGGGAGGAGTCAGCTGTGCCTTCTGGGTTGGCTAAGGGTCCCTGTTCGGGCACCATATGTTGGGGTCCAGCCCCAGCAGGTCCAGGGGTTCCCAAAGGTGTGGATGGAGTCAACAAAGAAGGAATGACACGGAGGCAGCGTTCAGTTGATCAACATGGTTGGGTTCTCTCGCCTGGTTCTATCCAGGATCTCCAGCCAGGTTCTGTCCAGGCATCTATTTTTATGGGTTTGCTGTGTGTTGACTAAAGGAGTAGGAAGAATTTTAGGTGCCGATGGCCTGGAATAAGACAGAATCATATGCCATGAGTACTTCACCTGGCTTCTTAGACTGTATTTGAATACTAGTGGAGTAAGAGAGTGAGCGGGAGCTAAAGGATTTATTTTCAAAGACTTAAGTGAGAGTAGGACAGAGAGACACAGAGATGGTCACTGTGTCTATCATTGAACAGATATTACTCTTGCAACTATCAACTTTGGGAGCAAACATACATGTCTAAACAAAGCATGGACATTGATTGTAAAAATGATACAGATGAGAAATATGAGTATACTTGTTCTTGAGCATAGCTGAGTAAACTCTGGGGATTCCCCAGAAGTAACTGAGAGAGACTGTGATAGCAGGACCTGAAGTCTTCCAAAATAAGTGGACAAAATATGAATAGGGATTGGGTAATCTTACCTCATTTGAAGTGAAAAGCATGTGGGGCCTAGGATATTGAGTTAGCCATAAAAGCCCTGGGCAGGAAAACATATGTATACATACTCAGTGAATCTTTAATAAAGAACCTAGAGTGAGTCCCCTGATAGAATTTCAATCAATGTCCCTTGTCTACTTATCATATTCTCTGACTCTTAAATGTCATCTAAAATCTCTGCTCTCTGAGGAACAAAGCAGAGAATGTGCGACTAGAAACAAATTGTCTGGCTAAACTCTGGGCTGCTTTGTATATAAAATCCAAAAGTACCATTAACTTTACTAAGCTGATAATCATCAAGGCTGTGAGTTAATGTTTGTGAAAGGAACCAGTACCAGGCTCTCTGAGCTGTTGATTTCCATCTAAATGTTTTCGTTTGGTTGTGTGTTGACTTGGGAATCTATGTAGTATGCCATGTACTCATCTTCACACTTACTTAGGCAGCTTGAAAGTTAGAAGATCCATATTTTAATGATCTCAAATAGATCCAAAATAGATTTATTTTCTCCTATTTCCATGAAAAATACAATAGGCTACACTGGAAAATTTTAGCAAGTGCTATTTATTCTCATTGCTTGGCACAGGTCCATCTCAGCCCTGTCTCCAAATAGTACAGCCCTATGTGTTCGACTTGAATGTCTGGTTCGGGAAAAGAGTGATACTATTGAACAACATCAAAAGTCAAATTCCCTATCATCTTTATCTACTGAATGAATGATAAACAACATAATGGAGAGATAAAAGAAAACAAGTTAATACCCAACAACAGGGGATTTATTAAGCAGGCTATGGTATTTTATAGAAGAATACTATTTAAAATGAAGACATGTTTAAGAAGAATATCTAATGGCATGGGAAGATACTCATAGTGTCATGCTAAGTGAAAAGCTAGTTACATAAATGAATACATACATCCATATGTGATGTGCCCAGTCCTTTGTATGTGGCAGCATTAAGGCTGTTCATGCTTCATTTACAGATAGGGTAGGTCTTTTTCTCTTCCTTAGACCATATGGAAGGATGCTGACCTATTTGGCCATATCCCCCAAAGTTCTGTACCCCAGGTACCTTGATTTGCTACCTATTCTGACTCAAGGCCATGCGAAGTAGATACATAATGGTCAACCATCATTTTCTGTTGCTTGTCTGTCACTCAGCATTTTGAAAACAGTTCTAGACACCAATATCCTGCTTGTCTTCCTGGTGCCAGCACTTGTATAACAGCCAATTACAAGGCATTTGTCATTGTTTTTATACCATAACTTAGTAATTTTATTTAGACAGGGGCATTTTCTGGTGATAAATCTAGGTAGATTACCAAGTCAGAATGCATTTATTAAAACACCAATTATATCCTGCTCCCTCATCCATCACAAGAACTTTAATTCTTGGGTGGTTTCAGTGGGGTGTTCTCAGAATCGTGTTTGCCTGAGTGAATGACTTAAATCAAACTGACATTTTACAAGGGTTGCCTTATCTTAAAATTTCAAGGCAAGCCATTCTTTATATACTCTATGAATAATAAGCAATATTGTTTTCACTACTCTCTTGTTGGGATACATACAGCTGGGGAAATAGCAAGTCAAAGAGGCTGAAGCCAAAAAGTGATTATTTCCCAAAGGGAGATGCTCTCCCAAGGTGCTTGTGGGGTTGGAAGCAATGCGCTAGGGACATGAGCACAGTGGCAAGTTGAAGTAGCACCAGTTACGTTTTGGAAGAAGAGGTGGGGCCAGCTGGAAGAGCAGATGCTGTTTCCTAAATGATTGTTTTGGCTGTTCTTAAGCTGAACACAATGTCTTTTCCCTCCTCTCTCCCAACTTTTGTTTTCTGCCAATATCAGTTGAAAAAGATAATATTTCTTTTTTCCTGAGATGTCTTTTCAGGGTTGGGTATTTTGCTGTGTGCTACCTGCCATTGACACCTTGCATGAAAACATCTGCAGCAGGGGCAGTAAAAGAGCTTCTCCCGAAGGAGGAAACAGAAAAGAAGACAAGGTTGGACAGGAAGGAAGCTAAAATTTAAGGGAGCAGAGATGTGAAAAAATGGAGTAGACTGACTTGGAAGGAAAAACCCTTTCGTAAATCTTTATTGAGCACTTACTTAGGGCAAGGAGTGTATTTGTCAAGAACTTCTGGTCAGCCAGGCTGGTGTTGCTCAGTAGTTGAGCTCAGTGGTTGAGCATCCACATATGAACCAGGAGGTCACAGTTCAATTCCCGATCAGGGCACATTATGGGTTTGAGGGCTCAATTCCCAGTAGGTGGCTGCAGGAGGCAGCCGATCAATGATTCTCTCTCATTATTGATGTTTCTCTCTCTCTCTCTTCCTCTCCCTTCCTTTCTGAAATCAATATTAAAAGAAACTAATAATAATAATAGTAATAACAACCACCCCCCAACCCCTCTCATGCTCCGGAGTGCACCACTCTGTTTGCAATATATGCCTTCCAAGCCACTCTGTATTTAAATGGAGTTGCCTCTGTCAAGGCTAAGTAGCAGTCCTCCTTCATATACACATAACATGGCTAGTTCATTTATTAGAAAGAAAACCAGAATTTGCTTTTCCAAATGAATGGTTGTTTCATTTAAGTATGATAGCAATTGAGTTAGGTAGTCACTTTAGAGAAATGAAGGGACTTTATTTATTTTTACTGTTGTCTGTGTTCATGAGTCTTTTTTTTTCTTTGCTTAATACTTTCACTTTTCTCACCCAGTCCCCAACCCCTCCCCTCTGACAGGTACTTGCTTTAATTTCTCCACAAGTACAATGAAGTGGTTGGATGAATGACTTCTTAAGGTCTGTGTCTGTTCTAATGCTTTTAATGTTCTAGGATATAGTTAGATTATTCACTAGTGCACCATTTACTTATGGAATTGAGTTTAGTTCTTTAACTCAGTTGGTGTTAGTAGGTAGCGGCTCTTCAGCCTTAGGGGGCACACAAATCATCTGGCATGTTAAAATGCAGATGCCAGGGCCAGACTGCAAAATTTTGAATTCCTGAGTCTATGAGAGGAAGCAAAAAATATGCAGTTTTAAAGCATTCTCCTGGTGATTCAGATGCAGATGATCCCAGGATCACACTCCCAGAAACATTGCACTGCAGGCATGTAGTGTGAGGCAAGGATCCGATCTTGTTTTTATCTGACACAATACCTTGCACAAAATAGATACTTAATACGCGCTCATTAACTTGAATTATTCCTGCTTTAGTGAATCATTGGGAAAATTGCCTGGGCTTGGAAGCATTTTGCAGCGCATTGCACACCATAATATATGAAGTAATGAAAAATGTTAACACCAAGCCATATGTCTTAGGAATCACAACAAAATTTTCTATATGATGTATTTTCAATATGTTGATCATTTTAAGCTGCTCATTTTCTAATCCTGTGAAAGGAGCCATGTACGTTCTATAAAAATTAAATAGATGATGCGGGAACTTCTTTTTTTATTATTCTAATGCATCTTGCCAATAGGTGCTTTTGATAATATGTACATTTAGATAATCTTAGTGCCATTTCATCAGTGTTTGAAATTACTCTGGTTTTCATTTAAAAGTAAAACCAATGTCACCTTTTTTGTTCTTTTTAAAATCTGAGTGGGAAGGTTTTTCAAATGAATCCCAGAATAAAGGTGAATGGAATCACCACGTGTTCCGCTTCTTTTCTGTGCTGGGGACGTTGATGTGCTTCACAGACATCATGCCGCCTTAGCCTCCCCACAACCTCTTTAAGAAGCAATTGCTGATTAGATTCCACATAGAAGTAAAATAATATGGTATTTGTCTTTCCTTGACTGGCTTATTTAACTTAGCATAATAATTTCCAGGTCCATTCATGTAATTTAACAAGCAATATTGAAACAGAAGCATAGATACATAGAACAGACTGACAGCTGTCAGAGGGGAGGGGAGTTGGGAGCTGGGTGAAAAAAAAAGGTGAAGAGATTAAGCAATATATATATACTAGAGGCCCGGTGCACAAAAATTTGTGCACTGGGGGGGAGGGGGGTCCCCCGGCCGGGCCTATGGCCTCTTGCAGTCTGGGACCCCTCAGGAGATAACGACCTGCTGGCTTAGGCCTGCTCCCAGGTGGCAGAGGGCACGCCCAATCCCTAGGTGCAGCCCCTGGTCAGGCTCAGAGCAGGGCCGATTGGGGAGTTGGGGCACCGCCCCCTGTCATGCACAGAGCAGGGCGGATC
>NW_005371920.1:1867553-1884390 GCF_000412655.1 Myotis brandtii | reverse complement strand
GGTCCGGCTGGCTGAAGCCCGGCTGACTGAAAGCCGGTTTCTGGGGTTTTGTTTAGCTTCTATATTTGCAACATAGTTGCTTAGAGTTGCAGCTGAGAGGCCGGCAAGTCAGGCGGGGAACGTTGGAGTTCGCCATCACTGGAGCAAGCAAGCCTTCCTGTTCGCTTCAGTTCTTGGCTGACAGCCGCCATCTTGGCTGACAGTTAATTTGCATAAGAATATGCTGATTAGCCAATGGGAAGGGTAGCGGAGTGACGCCAATTTGCATGTTTCTCTTTTATTAGTGTAGATGACACAGACAGGGACAACAGTATGGTGATAGCCGGAGGGGAAGGGAGGATGGGGGGAGGTGGAAGTGGAGACGCCAATTTGCATGTTTCTCTTTTATTAGTGTAAATGACACAGACAGGGACAACAGTATGGTGATAGCTGGAGGGGAAGGGAGGATGGGGGAGGTGGAAGTGGGCAAAGAGGGGATAAATGGGGACAGAAAGAGACTTGACTTTGGGTATGTTTTATTGAGTTGTACACTTGAAATCTGTATGTTTTATTAACTAATGTCACCCCAATAAATTCAATTAAAAAATGAAGTAATTGCTATACCCTTTGACAGATGGAGACACAGATCAGAGAAGTAAAGGTGATTGATTGTTTAAAGTCACCTAGCTAGTAGTCAGTAGGACTAGAAATTGTTTTTACCTAACATTTTAATGACCCCTTTCCAGCACACATGTTATTGGGACTTACTGAAATAATTCCTTTGGGAAAAAAACTTCAAATATCGATGACTATAATTTGTCAGTGGTCCATGTGGGCCAGAGAGAATGATTTCTGTTGGATCAGATTTATACTCCAGTAGCAAAGACTAAAAGCTTGATTATATAAATATATATGAACCTCCCGGATATTTTGGAGAAAGAACTAGATTACTGATAAGACTCTTCAGTTTATCCAAACAAATTGTTCTCCTCTGCTAATCTAATTTTATTATATATTTTCAGTCAAAAATATATTTTTTCTTGAATTTTTCTTGAATTACCTTAGCTTTCTTTTCCTAATACATTTTATCTTCTCATTATATGCTAATATGTGTGTGCATGCATGCCTACAGTTAATCTTAATAATTTGACATAGGAGATAGATATAGCCACAAGTATTCCTATTTTACTCATAGAAAAACAGATTTATAGAGAGATCAAATGATTCATTTAAGGCCAAACAGTATTAAGTGAGAGAACCAGGATTTGTCCCCATGTCTGCCTGACTAGGAAAGCCCATTCTCATAGCTACTTACCATCGACAGCAGGTGCCCACAGAAGCCAGACCAGCCATGACAGTGAGCATAGCAGGTCAGGAGTCAAAAAGGAAATGTCTTGGCTCTCTTGCCACCCTTCTGATTTCCCTCTTGGTATAGGGACCAGGATACAGAGAAATTTTCCTCTGTTATTATAAAATAATAGGTCAAGTGCAGTGATAAAGTGCAACCGATGTTCATCCCTGGTGTTGAGAAGCAATAGGGGTGTTGCAAGTGTGGACTGTAGTGAACTGGGTCTTTGAGCGGAGCAGCCATTACTCCTCTGAAGCCACCTGCTACATGGAAGGTAGTGGTCCAGAGGCACCAGATTTTCTGAGTTTTCAAGACAAGTTGGGACTCTAGATTTTTATGTAACATCTAATTTTTAAAAATCGGCTATGGTTTTTAAATTTTTTTTAATTTTGAAGTGTCAGCTAAAAAATAAGCTTGCAGGCCAAATGTAGGTTCTAGACCACTTGCTTTCTATTTCTGTCATGATTACGTATTCAACATTTTAAAATAAGTAGAAAAATAACTTATGCAGTGGCATCCAGCTTTCCTGATTTCCCACGTGGGCCATGATACCCTCCTCTTCCTCCTGCTTTCTTATACCCCCTGTTCTGCCTGTGTGCCCAGTAGAGTTAGCATGTCTACAACAATGCTGTTTGAAGTTCTTTCTTAAAACTTTGTCTTTCCTGCTCTACATACTGCATCCCACCATTTGCTTATGAAGAACACAGTGGAGGTGTGGGTTAATAGTTGCTATCATTGTTGTGAAGAGCCTGTCAGTGGAAGCGGCTGCCTCTATGTCGTGCGTGCTGTCATCTGCTGATATGCTGGCCCAGAAAGAATGGGGAAAGTGGTTCTTGCCACACAAGATCACCAGCACACAGAGCCCTCAGCTCTACTAATCTGTGAAATTGTTTCCCACTTTCCAGCACACTAAAACCTAATTGCTTTCTTCAATGAAACAAAGCCGTCCACTGAGACAGTTTGTTGAGCTGGGAGGTTACTCACCTGTGACAGTCAGCTTATCGCTGGGGTTGTTAAAGAAATGCTTACTGTTTGGACAAAGTAAACCTTAAAAGTGAATGCTCACCATATGGGCAGCTCTACCTTTATGGGTGATCTTTGTCTCTTATTTTAAAACTGAAATCCACTCCCTAGGTAATAAGTGACTTCCTGTTACTTGATATTAGTAGTTATGTACTTATGGTTGACACAGGAACTGATGGTTAAATGTATTTCACAGGGGACATGGCAATATTCATAAACATAATATTCAGCACCTGGATGTTAAATGAGGGAAGGATGTGCAGCCCATGAAATAATATTGCTGAAATGAATTATGGTAATCCTCTTAAAAGGCCAGAAGGAGGAAAAATTAAGCTCCATTGGCTTCATGCTTCATCTCACTTACTTAAACCAGTGATGGCGAACTTATGACACGCGTGTCAGAGGTGACACGCGAACTCAGTTTTTTGGTTGATTTTTCTTTGTTAAATGGCATTTAATATAAAATACACGTGAACTCATTTTTTTGGTTGATTTTTCTTTGTTATATGGCATTTAAATATATAAAATAAATATCAAAAATATAAGTCTTTGTTTTACTATGGTTGCAAATATCAAAAAATTTCTATATGTGACACGGCACCAGAATTAAGTTAGGGTTTTTTAAAATGCTGACACGCCGAGCTCAAAAGGTTCGCCATCACTGACTTAAACCATGCTTTTCAAGTTTTGATGTAATGCTACACATTGCACCCTTTGGGATATGGTACAGGATGTTGATTGCAACTGGATCATGTTTTGAAAGAATCACCAAAGCCAACTTCTTCATTCTAGTTGAAGTGATTAGAATATTAGCCTAATCAGTACCTATAACACATGTCATAACACAGTTGCATCATAGTGGTGGTTACTATTAAATGGGTCACATAAAATACCTTGTTCTGCATTTTTACTGTAGCACACATCGTGGAATGCAGCTGAGCAAAGGAGCCTTTAGTCTGAATATCAGTACACATTTCCTCATGATAAAGGCTGGTGGGATCATCTCTCTGGGTAACAAGGGGAGCCAGGTTCATTCTGTCCTTTCAAAGTGGGACAGGGAAGCACGCAAAGACAGAACAGAGAAATACACTGTGGGGGTTAGGAGGGAGGTGGCCTGAGGTCAGTACAAGAGAATTCGTGGGTCTATAGTGTTTTGGATTTCTTAAACAGATTTTCATAGTATTTTTTTCTTTCTTCCTTACTTTATTTTAGTTTCATAAAAATGATAGTTCATTGAAGAGAAATAAAGTAATATAGAACTATATAAAGGAAAAATTGATAGTTGGCCCCTCACCCTCTCCATCCTACTGAACAGACCCAACTTTGGTTAATATATTTTACCCTCTGTAACCAGCTTAATTTCTTTATTTGTAAGTCAAAGATAACAATAGTATCCTCGCCCTAGGTTTGTTGTGAGGTTTAAATGAATTAATGTATGTAAAGAGCTTATAGCAATGTCACTCCAGATTAATGTATCTATGTGTCTACTGATCTAATATATCTATCATGATATTATCCCTCATTTGCTTTTCCCAGCACCAATTTATCATGAATATCATTTCATATATAGAACTCACATATAGAATTGTCTTGTACATATACCCCTCCATATTATTAGAAATGGGATTGCTAGATCCAAGGATCTATGTATTTAACTTTGACAAATCTTGCTGAGTGTCTTTCGAAACAGCTGAGTGGATTTACACTTGTGTTGGTAGTATCTGAGAGTTCCCTTCACCCACTCTTTTGCCAGCATCAGTGGAGGTGATTTTGTTGGGGTGTGGCTGTTGCTTTGTGTAATTGTATGCTCATGAGTTCTCTGTGAGGTGTGTGTGTTAGAGTTTTATTCTGATTCCACTCTCTGGCACATAGCTTTCAGCCAATCACACAGCCAAAAGGCAAGAAGCATCTGTGCTTGCAGGAGCATCTTTATAGAGCTACTCTATCTAGCTCCCCAGGGAAACCGCTTTGATTTTAACCAGGGGACCTGTCCTGCAGATGTGACTCCAGAGTAGAAGCTGCCGAGTCTTGGCTCTTTTCTTCCTCTTGGTTGGCTACAGCTAAAGCCCTGTGGGGCTTTAATGAATGTTTGCTCTCTGGGGCAGGCAGTCCTGATGTGGAATTGACTAGCAGCCACCTATTAGGATGATCTGGTTCTCGTACTGCTCCGCCATAGTGTTGAACATTTTCCTCCTAGGATTTAATTTGTAGGGACCATATGAAAACTGTGCACTTTATTTAAATCCTTTGTCCTCATTTTAAAAGGCTGCTGTTTGTGGCCTAGCAAAATGGCATCATGGGAAGAAAACTGATCTTTGGGTCAGGAGACCTAGATTTTCCTCTCAGGATTGGGTCCAAATCCCACTCTGCCAACTACTTCCTAGGTGACACTGGGAAACATAGTTAACATTATAGTTTTACTTTTTTGAAACAAAAGATATTTTTATAGATATCTTCCAAAAGGTAGCAAGCCAACTCTTTCCATTACTTAGAAGTAATTAATTAATTGCAGAGTTGTTTCTCATAAAGATGTGGCCTAGGAGTACATTATTCATACATGTTTAAGCCTTGGATAAATGTCTGGTAAATCCAGCTCTTTACAGTCTGGTTTGGCTCTTGTCTATTTCTTCATCTTTCCATGTTGATGTCCTCTGACAAGCCCACCAGTAAACTATGCTTCAGTCATACCAAACTGCTTGTGGCACTAAAATGCATTACCCTATTGCTTCTCTGGTCCCTTTGCATATATGTTCTCTCTGCCTAGAATTACTCCTTCGCCTAACATGACTAGTCACCTGGTAATCAGCATATAACTTGTAGGTAGTAGATCTAAAGAGTATTACAAGTATCTGGTTTAAACATAGCAAATGAAATGGCCAATTTATTACAGATTTGGGTGTTTTTTTTTCCTCTCTAAACTGTTCCAAGTTGAATGCTAACTGTGTGAGAATATGAGCCTGTTCTTGAAGGTGAGCCTTCAGCAATCTCTGGTTACCTCTGTGAATTTCTGGAGATTAAGGTTTGGTCTTTGGAAAGTTTATTGAGAAGGATGAGTTGCTGACAAGGACCTCTGTAGGGTATTTGCTCCTCTGGGTGATGATTTATATTCATAACACTGAGGCTGAAGTTGAAAATTAGACCTGCCACTTTAAAATATGCTTGGTTTGGCTCGGGTGTTGTGAGGAGTGGATTCTTATCAGCGGTTGCATTAAAACGGCATCAGAGACAAGAGCAAGCGTATTTTTTAAATGACAGCTCTAAGAAGCCTTTCTGTTTTAGATTAAATCATGATTCCCAAAGGCTAAGCCCTGGATTAAAGATTCTGATTTGTCCTCATATTCTCTTAATCAAATCTCCCTTTCTTAATGCTTCCACCGTTAGGAAAAATGAGAAACCACTTCTTCCTAATGGCTTCTATGGTATCACATTAGGTCCTAGTAGACACCAAACAACTCATCTTGGTTTGAAATAAGCTAAACTTTTGGTACAACCAGTGAACCACCGTGAGGCTGAGGCTGTTAAAAATAATGTCATAGGTTCATCTTTACCATTTGGAAAGATGATGGTATAGAGTCTAGAATCATTCACACCAAAATAGTAAAAATAATTACCTTGTGGTGGAATTATAGGTGGTTTTCTTTCTTTCATTCTTTTAATATAATATTTTTTCATTCTCTTATAATAACTATATGTATGTATACATTGAAAGAAGTTCAATGTAGTTAGAGGGTTTTCCTCTGATATAGTAGAGGCTGTCTTTTTCAAGACTATTTGAGGGGCCTGTAGAATCTATTACTCTTGATATATTTTTCATCTGGCCCTAACTGGTTTGGCTCAGTGGATAGAGCGCTGGCCTGCAGACTGAAAGGTCCCAGGGTCAATTCTGGTCAAGGGCATGTACCTTGGTTGAGGGCACATCCCCAGTAGGGGGTGTGCAGGAGGCAGCTGTTCGATGTTTCTCTCTCATCGATGTTTCTAACTCTTTATCCCTCTCCCTTCCTCCCTATCCCTCTCCCTTCCTCTCTGTAAAAAATCAATAAAATAAAAAAATATGTTTTTCATCTGAATAGCAGAAACTAAGAAGTCTCTTAAAGAGTCTTAGCTGCTTCCTTTCACTCAATTCTGTGGAGGTCTCAAGTTACAACACCCCCATTAAAGGAAAGAGAAGTTTTGAGCAGAATAGTCAGTTTATTAAAATTAAGTTAAATGTATGTAAATTTTACTCTCCAACCTATGCCTGGGATAGACAGCACAGGAGACAGGAAAAGTCAGCTTTCGAGACTGTGTCTGGTTTTGTGAGGTATGGATCAGGTCACTCAGAGAACTCAGCTGTGACTGTGTTGGTTCTGCCCACCAAGAGAGAATGGCTAAGAGGGAGATACTAATTACATGTTAGAAAAGACAGACCAACCGGTGCAATAACAAGGAACTGAAGCACCAGTCTTGCTTTCTTTTTGGAAGCTCTATTAAAATCAAACTTTAATCACAAATTGTGAAATAGGACACAGGCAGTTAGGAGCTGCTAAAATATTAACACATCTATTGAAACAGAAACCCGGGCACTTTATTATCTTCATGACCGGCTCTGGGATTTCATAATTAAGTCTTTCAGTTTGATTTATTTAGACTCTAAGCAAACTTTCAAAGTGAGTTTGAGGGGCTTTGTACTTGGAACACAGAGGCATTGCATTTCCAGGGCTTTTGTCACGTCAGAAGCAGATATTCTGAGAAACTTCTGTTGAGCATCTTTGCTCATTAACTGTTAGAAGGACCCCAGACATCTCCCTTATCAGTGTGGATATTCAGAAGGGAGGGAGCAAGGGAAACGTTATACTTGGGAGTGAAACTGTATGAGTTGCAGCACATTAATTTCTCTTGGTCCATTCTTGTTGGTACTACAGATGTACTTTCCCTCTTATCTCTCATGTAAGCCCTTACCTGGTTCTACATATTTCCCCATTGGGCAGAGTGAGTGGAAAGATGTACACTTTCCACACTTAGACACATTATTCCTTTCACCCTCAAAGGAGGAGGGGAAAGGGGAGGGGGGAGAGGGTGAAGGGGGGAGAGGGAGAGGGTGAGGGAGAGAGGGTGAATGGGAGGGGAGAGGGTGGGGAGAGGGGGAGGGAGAGTGAGGGGGATAGAGCAAGAGAGAGGGGGGGAGAGAGAGAGAGAGAGAGAGAGAGAGAGAGAGAGAGACACCAAATGCCTTAGGTCCTAATCAAACTTGACTTACGCTGTTTTTACTAACTCAGCTTTAGGGCCTGGGCTGTAATGGAACTCTATTAGAAACTCTGTCCCTTGAATAAAAACTTAATGTACAAACCAAAGGAATGACATAAGCTGAACATACTGTAAGCCTGCTAATTTTCAATAGTGTTTGAACTTTAGGTTGGGCTCCTGTTCCTAAGAACCCAACAGAATACAGAGCTACCTTCTTGCATTTCAATGTGTTTGCAGTTAGGTTCTCTCTCGCTGTTGTAGAAAACACACAATCAGGTATTAAGATGTGACAGGATGATGGAAATGAGAGAGTGAAGTCAGCACATGGGAAGGCTGTAATTAACCGGAATGCATATTTATCGTCATCTGTCATTGTTTACAAACAATGTAATGATTCTTGATTGTAGAATTCAATTCCAGGCTCCTACTTTGTGAAGTCAATCACAACCCTAGCAGGTGCAGATCAGCAGAAGGACTAACCAAGTAAGAGTTCTGATGCACAGGATAGAGCCAGAGACAGGGAGAGCATCTTCTGTCAAAAACTGTTGGACTGTTGAGGATTTGAAAAAAATTAGTATTTTCCAATGCCTTAGTTATTGACATAACCATGGCATAATGGGAAAGAACTGGACTTATAAACAGAAAATTATCCTCTCTAATACTGAGCTTAGACAAATCTTTTGCTTTCCTGAGCCTCACTTTTCTTATTTGTTAGTTGAGAATAAGGAAATCTACCCCAGAGTCCCTGCTCTCCATCTCCACTCCTAGAAGTTCCCATCATCTCTTGCCTGATGCTAGAGTAGCCTCCTAACTGGCCTCCCTGCTTCTTTTCTCCCTCATCTATAATCTGTTTTCTGGAGAACAGCCAGAGTAAGCTTGCAATAAAGACTAATTAAGCCATGTAAAGCCCCCGTTACAATCATCCTTCTTAATGCCCTGGTATAAATATAACCCCTGAGTGTAGCCTGTGAGGCCCTATAAGAGTTGGCCCCTGCCTCTCTCTCAAACATCATCTTCTACTATTCCTCCTCCCTTAGCACATTCAAGCCATGAAGGTCTTCATTCTGTTCCTTGCACATGCCATCTTATTCCTACCTCAGGACCTTTGCATGTGATGTTCCTGTTTCTTGTAATGACTTCTTCCTGATCTTCATAGCCTGGCTCCTTTTGGATATTAGATTCTTACTCAAATGTCAATGTCTTTAGAAGTGCAGTCTGACCACTCTATCTATTGATTGCAACCCTCCCACCACAGCTCACTCCATCATATCATCCTGTTTTATTTTCTTTGCAGTCATCATCACTACCTAAAATGTTATTATCTTTTACTTGTTTATTGTTTTATCTTTTTTACTGGAATGTAAGATCCTGTGGTCAGCAATGTACACATTGCCTAGAGAGTATCAAGCAGAGAGCAATCAAATATTATTTTAGGGCCGAGTGAATAAATGGGAGGATCAAATGAGGCATAATGAATGGAGATAGTTCTATAATCAATTAAGTATTGTACAAATACTAGGTTTCAAAATTTCTTCTCCCCTACTAAGTCATGACTCTTCTCAAGTCTTTGTCAAAGTGGAATGAGTACCATTTTCAGCCAACGACTCTTTCAAACGGCAACTTACTTTTCAGAAACATAATTTATTGAAAGACAAAATGAGCAAATAGAGTATATGAAACTTTTTATGAAAAATTTTAAGACATTCTGTATTCATTTTGCTAAGGTCAGTTTTATCTTTTATGCTGTGCAACTCTATACAATCGTATGGGTGCATGAATGTCTCATAGAATTATTGAAACAAAGGTATTTTTATAGAATTAGAGGAGAAGTGTAGAAAAAAGGAATTTGAAATAGTGTTTATAAGGAGAGAGACAAGGTTTATGAATTTGGATATTCTATAAGCCTATAGAATTCTCAAATTTAACTCATTTTCTTCATCCTCACCCCCCCCTTCCCCCATAACCTCTTCTGCCTCCTGGCACCTTTTTAGGTACCTATTACCCATTTATATTTCTTTTCTAGAAAAAGTGTATATTCACTTCTTCTGCCCACTTTTAAACCAGGTCTGTTTTGTTTTTTGCTATTGAGTTATATAAGTTCTTTATATATTTTGGATATTAACCCCTTATCAGATACCTGATTTGCAAATATCTACTCTCATTCTGTAGGTTGCCTTTTCATTTTGTTATTTCTTTTGCTGTTTAAAAGCTTTTTAGTTATATGTAGTTCTAGTTCATTGATTTTTGTTTTTGTTGCTTGTGCTTTTGATGTCATATCTAAAATTTATTGCTAAGATCAATTGTCAAGGAGGCCCCCCCCATGTTTTCTTCTGGGGGTTTTATAATTTCGGGTATGTTTAAGACTTTCATACATTTTAAATGAATATAGTCTCTATCAAAATGCCAATGTTATTTTTCACAGAAATAGGAAAAAAATTCTAAAATTTATATGGTACCACAAAAGACCTGAACAGCCAAAGCATTCCTGAGAAAGAACACAACTGGAGGCATCATAACTTCAAACTATACTACAAAGTGATAGTAATCAAAACATTATGGTGCTGGCATGAAAATCGACATGCAGACCAAGGTCAGAATGAAGAGCACAGAAATAAACCTTTGCATATATGGTCAATTAATAATTAACAAGGGAGCCAAGAATACTCAATGGGGAAAGGATAGTCTCTTTAATAAACGGTGTTGGGGAAACTGGATAACCACATGCAGAAGAATGAAATTGGACTCTTAGTCACTCCTTTAGTTCTTTTTTTTTATAAAAGCTCGTTCCCATCTGTTTCCAAATGTTAACAATGAAGAGTGTGTTACTAGTGGTCTAACCAATGCAGAGAGAAGGATAGATTTAATAACCAGAGACCAAAATATGTAGAACTCAAATGTCTCCCAATTTAACTTCCCCATGGTTATCACAGGGATCACACTTTTGCTTTCCATCACCTGGGGTCTGGAAATCACTAGTGCTAATTTCCGCTGGTAGTGCCCCCTTGCTTTTATTCCTTGTTGGATACATCTGTCAAACAATCTGAATGACTGTGTCCAGTGAATTAACCCCGGAGGTGTAATGGTGGTCTTCACAGTGCAGGACATTTCTCCCCATAAGAGAAGGGTGAGTTGGGCAGTCTTATGAGGTTGTGCATTTGTGTGTAGTTAATGAGATTTAGCAGAAGAAGGCAAATCATATAGAAAGGATTAACGATGAACTATCATCACAGTGCAGAATTTGTCCCTCTTTGAGCCATTTTTGTTGCCCTTAAATTCATGGCTGGTCCAGTACAGCAATACTTGTGCCTGAGCCAGGAGGAGAAAGACATACACAGGGTGTCCTCCAGAAATGGATACACACTTTAACAGTTTGAAAACTCAATTTTGAAAATGAAAAGTATTTTAATAAACACTGCCTTTATAATTATTCAAAGTGGGTGAAAACATTTTTGGAGCACCCTATATTAATTGATTTGTTCGTCAGTGATGTTTTCCAAAATGTTATCAATCTATATAAATGGGGTCAATTCTTTGGTAGACAGCCCATGAAAGTAGAGATATTGGTTAAGTAATATGAAGGTGGGCTTTGAGTCGACTCTCTATTGAAAGAAAAGCAAACGAAACAAGGAACTATCCATATTCAGATTGCCTTATAAACATTTCACACACTGTGATTAATATTAATGTTGTCATTTGGATATCAGAAGTAATCATTCTCTTTTAAAAACCAGTATTCAATGGCATTGGATGTATTCTAGGCACTTGGGTCATGCTGGGGATCAAGATCATTTAATTCTCATCTTCCTACCTGAGAAGTATTGTTATTTCTAACACTTTCAGGTGAAGAAATTTAAAGTCACCCACAGATCTGAGTCCTATTCTTGTTTCTTTGCCTCTAAACTTCAAGTTTTGAACCTATAGGCAGACTGCCAGACTTGTGGAAATTCTGGGGTCAACTGCCCCAGTTTGCATCACAGCTGGCCCCTTAACCTCTCTGTTCCTTAGTTTGCTCTTCTGTAAAATGTGAATGACAATAGAATCACTTTGTAGGGATGTTGTAGATCTCAAATGAGATTCTGCAAGGCAACTGCAGAATAACACCTAAACACTCTATTTAATGCTGCCTATTATTATTAAGTGGTATTCATAGAAGTTGTGGCTATGTGGGAAACATCCTCAATTAGAGTCATCTTTTGAAAACCTAGGAAAAAAGAATAGTAATTTGTTAGTGACCATTTAGCAGAGATTCAGGCAGAGCTGCTAAATTATGTAAATCTATTATGTTGTCATCTGAATATAGCTCAGTGAAAGCAAGGCATTCTTTGTATTTTATAAAAAGTGAAAGGGCAACTCAATTTCCTTTATCTCCTTTCACTGGCCTTTTTCTGAAACTTATCATGAATGGAATGGTTGGGTCTGTGCCTGATAAGCTCCTTCCAAACAGGCATCATTATCCTGGAACATCACAGTATAGCGATGAAACAGGCATTTATCCTGGGGTCAGATCTAGCAAAAAATCAAATCCTAATTTCATCTTTTACTAATCTTATGGCTCATGGACAAATTAGTAAAAAATTAAGAAATTTAATTTCCTCATTGGTAAAATAGGAATAATATTTACCTTAGAGTATTGGTTCTTAACTAGAGGTGATGTTGCCCCCGGGGACATTCAGCAACATCCAGAGACAGTTTTCGTTGCCTTGTCGGAGGAGGGGAGGTGCTATGGCAACTACTTGGCTAGATGCCAGGGTTGCTGCTACACATCCTACAAAGCACAGGACAGTCCCCACAACAAAGGATTACTCAGCCCAAATGTCATTGCACCAACATTGAGAGATTCTGCCCAGGAGTGTTACTATCAGAATGAAGAATGTTTGTAAAGCACTTAGCAGCACACATGACACATGGTTAAGGTAGTCATACTTCATTGATGTCATTTGCTAGGCTCTGGCCACTGATGTGAGTTCTCTGGCTTTCTCTGTCAGGCCCAAGCACTTTAATTCACGCTGAGATGCCAGGCTTATTCTTCCTTTATGGGTATATGCTGTTTAAAGGAAGGCCTTTTAGGTGTTGATTCTGAGTTATCGCTAATGGAATGTCAGTCAGCCTGGCACCTGGGGAAGTTTGGGCCTCTCTAGGCCTCTATTCACCCTAGGAGGTAGGAATTAGGTGTTGTAATTCCTTACTTCTCTTCACTGGTTATGAAAGTTCAATAAGATGATGCAGGTAAAATGCCCAGTCCTGTGTGGGCATCCTGTGAATGCAAATGCAGGTCAGTGTTATCATCATGGTGGCCACTTGTATTCTATCTCTATCTCTATCTCTATCTCTATCTCTATCTCTATCTCTATCTCTACCTCTATCTCTCTATCTCTCCCTCCTTCTTTTTCTCTCTCTCCCCCTCTCTCTCTATTAGCCACATCATATTGGCAGAATTTACTTTCTCCAAACTGCTCTGTCCTGTGTTTATCTTCACTGTCCTCCACAGTGGACTCTTCCTGAGAACTTTTATTTCCCCCAGATGTTGGACTTTTCATATGTGAAACCTTTTCTGGTTGGGTTTGATTTATCTGCCTTTTGCCCACATGGCTCTGCAGCTTCTCATCTGTGTCCCTGGCATGGTGCCAGACAGGGCTGCAGACCCAGAGTTGGGCTCTGACTCTCTTAGGCCCCTTTCTCTCTCCTCATTGTGAACTAGGGTGCTCAGTGGCCTCTGAGTTTCTTCCAAGGCTCATAGCATGATTCAGTCTGGCCTGCTCACAGTGCCGCTCTGCACAGTCATCCTGGCTGGGCTTTCCCGGTGGGCAGGGCACGCTTTCACACACACTCTAAACCAAAATTCACTGCCTATACACATCGTTTGTTTGTCTCCCAATCATTTATCCTGAAGATAGTTCCTGTGTGCCCTAGAACCCTGACATTTATTTGTCCTAGCATGTGCATTAGAATTCAGAAGGGGACAAACACAGGCCTTACAGTCAAGTGTGGGAAACAGACACTAAACAGATAAACCATAGTTACACTTGGTGGATGTGAAAGGCATGAGCTAGAGGTTGGGACTGGCTTAAATGGGGTTGGAAATAGATAGGTAAGGCCCCTCTGAGAAAGTGACATTGAAGGCCAGCTGTTGAGGACAAAAAAAACAACACACAAACAAAAGAGCTGAAGAGGTGGAAATCAGAAGAATAAATGTTGTTGTCAGGAAGAACAAATGCAAAGCCCTAAGGTATAAAGAGGGCGGTAGGGCAGAAACAAGGTGATGGTTTTCTTTTGTTTCTGTTTCCCAAATCCTCCATTTTGAGTTCCAGCAGGTCAAGAGTTGTGTCTTCCTTGTCTTTTGCACCTCAGGCAGGGTAAGTGTGCTGTCAGTAGGCTGTCACCTCTCACCAACTCACCCGTGTCTGCTGCGCTGCTGGGGTGGGGTTCAGCTAACCACACTTTCATTGGTCAGGTGGCTTCCTGTTGGGTTCTGTCCATGAGGGAGTGTGCTAGAGGAGGACTCCTTGTCTGCATCGGCTCATCAGCTTCAACCCAACACTTATTTACCCCAGAAGTAGTTGGTCCCAGTTTCCAGTTTTGCTTTTTTCTGTAATCCCAGAGCCAGGCCCCTTCAGAGATGGCAATGCCAGCAGGCAGTGCGTCCACCCGAGGCCCTGACTGGTGCATGGATGGTTTAACTGTCTCAAACTTACCCAAACTTACCTCCTCTTAATGAGGAGCCCCAGCCGGGCCCATCCAAGGCCCAATGTCCACGCGGAGAAAAGGTCAGCCACAAGCAAGAAATGACGATTGTCAAGCTTGAAGATTCATTTTTCTCAGAAGCTTGCACAGCCTGCCTGCTCCCAATCTGCACTCTGCAATATCTTTCCCAAGGTTAGCAGAATTAGAAAAACATCAATTTGGCCGTTATTGACTTTTCAGCTGGGATACTAAGAAAGTCTTTTAGCAGCCCCAATAAATTAAATCTGGCCACCTCGCTCCCAGACGCGCAGGCTCCTACATCATTGACAGAGGAGACAGGGAAAGCAGTTTTCCCAGATGTCGCTGTAAATGATGCACATTGTGTTCCCAGCCATTAGCAGGTGGGGAGTTTGAGGTGGGGGGAGATGGCAGAGCTGCCTCTTTTAAAAATGCATAAGCACTTTGTGAGTTTGCTAAGTCGTGTTTCGCTCAGCTCGGTTTGAATTTTTCATAGGGGAGAAATAGGCTGTTGTCCTTCCTCTTTTATTTCTTCTTTATCAGTAAAGATGCCCACAGTTGAGATCATGGAAAGGGGCCCAATCCAGTCATACAGTCTGCTTGATTGGTCCTTAGTTTTTCCAAGTTGTAAAATGTTGGAAGATTTGGGCTTTAAGGACTTGGGGCAATTGGGTTTCCTGCCCTTCCCCATTTAATCCAAACTACAAATTCCTCCGGGCTCTGGGTTCAAATTGAATTGGTGTGTCTTCAAGTAAAACTTTATTCTGGAAGACTCATCTATTTGTGAACTTGTGAACAGTGTCCTGCAAAGGAACCTTCCTTCCAAAACTGTCCCCTGGTCACACACTGTGTGCCAGACACTGTACCTGCTTGTGGCTATTCTCACTCCCACACCAAAGTCAGACATTACTAAGTGCCCATCAGTGTCCTTCCTAACACGATGCTCCAACCAGAACCAAGAGTTGGTTGTGGAAACATAATAATTATATCGAAAAGCTGATTTGTTTTATGTCGAGCAGTGTCTGGCTTATGGTAGGACAAATAGGGACCAAAGAATGGGATGCTTATTGGGTACCACAAAACAGGAAACACCTTCACATTAACTATCTCATTTCATTTTCCTAAAACCCCCTATGAGGAAGATACTATTAATTTTATTTTTCAGATGAGTAAACTGAGTAGTTTATCAAAGATGAAAAATTGTGAGTCCTAACTCTGGAGCCTGAACTCTGCCCTGCTATGTTATCAACTTGATGCAATTCAACATCTGTGTTTGGCTCATTCATTCATTCATTCATTCATACATCAAGTATTTAAGGAAATCATGTGCCAGATACCAACAGATTCAGCAGTAGTGTGTTTTCAATAAGGTAGAACTATTAGTTCCTTTGATGAGCAACTACTTAATAGATCCCAAAAGGCAATGAATTATTTGCTTTTTTGATATTAATAAATCAGACTTTTCTTGGAATGAAATGATGCCCTCCCTATATCTGGCTAATCAATTGTATCCTATTTTCTCCTCAAATGGAGAGAGTTATTATAGTCAGTGTTGAAACCTCAACAAATTGGGAGCAAAAGTATGTTGCAATTTCCACACCTTCCAGGACTGGTGAGCACATGTCAGTGGGACTGCAGGGGCAAAGTGTCCAGCACCCACAGGCATGGTATTTCTGCATTCCGGTAAAAACCCTCAGCCTGTGGTTAAGTTTTTGGTAAGAGGGTAGTCAGACAGATCAGATAAGGATCTTCTGGAAAAGAAATAGGTAGTTATCTCCTCACAGTTGATTTTTTTTCAAATTCACTTTAACTCACACATAGTACCTCCAGCCAGACTGTATTAATCCCATCTTCTTCCTTGATTTCAACATAATATATAGACTCCAGAAGCCAACCTATGAATTATCTTGCCAAAATGCTAAAACATTCAAATGTTCTCATAAAATATTGAAGCATGTGGTGCTTTAACAGGCTTCACTAAAATGAAGTTGTTCAATTTCCTTTAATAGTGCTATGTTGTGGTCCAACCCCAACAGGTCCAGGGGTCCCCAAAGGTGTGGACGGAGTCGGCGAAGAAGGAATGACACGGAGACAGCCTTCAGTTGATCAGCAGCCTAGTCAGGACCTCTAGCCAGGATCTCCAGCCAAAGTTCTGGTCGGAGTTCTGGTTAGGAACTGATCAGGATCTGATGTTTATTGTCTTGTTACATCTATATTTATACCAGCCGATTTTAATCCTGTCAATTTCTATTACAAAGGTTAGGGCGTTTCTTATCTCCATTCCAGGGAGTAAAGATTATGTAGCTTAACTACCCGCCTGGCACTTAATTAAGGGGTTGTATCCCCTCCCTAACCTCGGGGAAAAATCCCCACCTGGGGAAACAACCTTTCTCAGAGAGGTGACCTTGGTTAAAACACATGGCACTAAGGAGAGCAAACATATTAAGAACAATATGCTATATATGCCAGGTCCCTTGAAACATATGCTGTGCAGATGTTTCTTTCCTGCAGCGACTGTGTCAAGCAGCAAGGATGGACCGGCTTCCAGCAAATTCCCCCTTTTTT
>NW_005371920.1:1806220-1867250 GCF_000412655.1 Myotis brandtii | reverse complement strand
TCTCTCTCTCTCTCTCTCTCTCTCTCTCTCTCTCTCTCTTTCTTTCTCTCTCTCTTTCTTTCTTTTTATCTTTTAAGGTTAAGTTCAATTTCTGAACTTTTCTCAAAAGGGATCAAAGTAGATCAACTCTGGATTGATGTGATTACTTGTTCTTGACCCAAATCATTGGAGCCATTTCTCCATCGAGTGATGTCAGTGTGGGATGCCCAGGTTTGGAGAGGCAGAGGCAGAGACAGATTCGCTCTCTAAGAAGAGAGATGATCCCAGAATCCCGGCTGTCAGACAGCAGCCATTTCCCACGTCGCTGGCAGGTACATGTGGGACGCTCTGCTGCACGGAAGGCATTTATTTGTAATAGCCCAGGACAACTAGGACATTTGTGCTGCCGCCATTCCTTATGCTTAATTGGATTGTTGCAGTTCATTTAATGGGTATATACTAGTAAGTACAATGATTACTCAATCACATTTTAAAAAGTGGTTTGAAAGAGCGAGTTCACATTAGAGAGACTCTTGGAGTTGTGATTATGGGACTTCTTTGTTTTACTCCCTCTGGAAAACGGAATCAACAGGCGTTGCTATAAATAGTTAAATTATTTAGGTATGTAGAGGACAGGCATTGTCCCAGAAGACAGGACAGAACTTTCCTTATCATTTCCATTCTAGGTTTCCTCTACTTTGACCATATTTGAAAATGGCAATGAAGTGGGATCTTATTACAGAGTAACCCATTATATATGAGAATAGGATACAGTGCACATTAAATTAGGTCTCCTATAAAACACATAAAGTTGCCACAATATCCTTGTTCCCAGTATTAGTATCATAAAGGGCTTCTGTTGCCCTTTGTTTTTTATGGCGTAAGTGCAATGAACTATAGGAAGTGCCCAGTGCATACTATATGATCAGCAATAGTCTCGGGTTCGTGACTCCAAGAAGACTGGCTGTTTAGAGTGCGAGGCTGGGGGCAGTTACTGATATATTTAGGAAATTTCTTTGAGCCATAATCTTGGATTTTCTAGTTCAGGGAACCACCAACTGTGTATCTGAAAATGGCTCTGCCTCCACATCTCCAAACTCAGTGCTGAGAGTCAAGACTCAGGGGAATAGGGAGAGAAGGACTCACACTGGCTTAAATGAAAAGTCCAGATAGGATTAGCTTCAGGTATGGCTAGATCCAGGCACTTTACAATTACTATGTAGGTACAGTCTTTTATTGAATTCCTATACTGTTCCTTAGGATTACAACAATGGACACTTCACTGTACCCACCTAAGAGCGCTCATGATATAGGAACCTAGATGCAGAAAGTAAAAAATAATTCTAATGAATGTGTTAAGGGTAATAATAGAGACACAAAATATAAACCATAATTCAGAGGAAACGTTGACAAATACTTCTGGGGAGAGGTAAACAAGGACTTCCGTGTGAGGTTAAACCTTGAACATTGTTTGGAAGGAGAAGCAGGTATTTTACAGACATGCAAATTAAAGAAAAAAGGCTAGTTACTTGCAATATGGTGTTTGGGAGATCGGTATTTGAATACTAGCCCTGCCACCTACAAATTGTGCAAACTATGGGAAGTTGCTTAAACCCCCAGGGTCTTAGTTTCCTTGTATGAAGCTACTACGTTTGTAGAGTTATCATGAGGATCTGATGAGTTGATGAGTGCACAGAGCTTATGTGGGGCTGGCACAAAGGAAGTCCTCCCTGACTGACAGCTGTCATTCCACTCATAGACTGCTCTCATGTACAGCTTCGGATTAGGGTTTAACATCAGCCACAGTGAAACCAACAAGCATTTATTGAGTGCTTACTGTATACCACTTACTTCATTCAGAACTTCGTTTGACTTATCTAAATCCTCCCTACAACTCCAGATAGTAGGATAATCATCTTCATCTAACAGATGAGGAAACTGAAGCTTTGAGAATTTAGGGGGTCTGCCAATGTACCCAGGTTAGTAAATGCTATAGCTGAGTAGCCTTACCCAGGGCTACCTGACTCCAATGCTGTGGATGTGAGCATTAATGATACTGTATTTCCTCTTACACAGCAGGCCATTATCAACCTTTCCCTCCATGGGCCTGGCTTCTGGGTGCTCTTGTTGCAGCCCATCCTGAGTGCCACACCACTTCTAAACACATGGCTGTGTGTGTGTGTGTGTGTGTGTGTGTGTGTGTGTGTGTGTAGGGCTATGCTGCTACTCTGGGCTTTAATCACTTGGGTCCTGTGCTTCCTTGCAGGTGAGCCTTCTAGGTGGTCATCCTCGCATTGTGACTGCTGCTGCAAGAACGGCAAGGGTGACAAAGAAGGGGAGAGCGGCACGTCTTGCAACGATCTCTCCACCTCCAGCTGCGACAGCCAGTCCGAGGGCAGCTCTCCCCAGGAGACGGTCATCTGCGGGCCGGTGACACGCCAGACCAACATCCAGACTCTGGACCGTCCCATCAAGAAGGGCCCGGTGCAGCTGATCCAACAGTCGGAGATGCGGAGGAAGAGCGACCTGCTCCGGACTCTGACTTCAAGCTCCAGGGAGTCGAACATGAGCAGCAAAAAAAAAGCTGTTAAGGAAAAGCTCTCAATTGAGGAGGAGCTGGAGAAATGCATCCAGGATTTCCTCAAGATCAAAATCCCAGACCGGTTCCCCGAGAGGAAACACCCTTGGCAGTCGGAACTGTTACGGAAGTACCGTCTATAGGGCAGGGCAGGGGTGGGAGGAGAAACAAACGCTGAGCATTTTGAAATTGACCTCCTAAAGGAAATTCATAGTCGCTAAGAAAAACAACTACACATTTGTTAGAACACAGTGCCCATCGATATACTACTGCCTATTTACCTAATTCACCTTAACACGCACATCCACAGGGTAGATTTCTTTCCAGGTGGGGAAGTGTAAGAAAATCTTTTTTTCTTATGTGTTAGTTTGTTAACTTGGTCCCATGTGCTGAGTAGATATAATGATAGCCAGCTCCGTGAGAGGAGCCCAGAGGCCTTGAGAGTCATTTATCCCAAACTGGTTTTTCTCTCATCTTCTACCTCCCTCCTGTGAACCAGAATATGGTAGAAAGACATCTGGCCCAGTGGTATATGTTTGATTTTTCTTAATTTTCCTTTTCTGTTTGTTTATGGGGCAAGGGGGGTGGCAGATTTATATGACTTTTCACTCAAATCTATTATATGCCAGTTTATATTGACTCCGCATGCATGAGGATTTGTGGGACACAAGTACAATGCAGTGTGTACACACACAGTGCACGTGACCCCAGGGCCTGGACAGCCAGGGGGTTGCCTGCTCCCGCAGCACTCGCTCAGAGGGCCTCTGCTATTTTCTTAAAACCCTTCTGGGAAGATTTCCCAGCCTCTCTTGGCAACACTTTCTAATGTCAAATAACCCTCATCATCAAGAAACTGTCTTCCTTTTTTTTTCTAAATTAACACCCTCAGGCTCCATTTTACCACGTTGCTCTTTCTCTGCAATCAGAGAGGGTGAGAAGAGCTAGTCAGACATTTTTTGACTTTAAACAAACATTCATATCCACAAAAATCACTAATAAATGGCCCCACACTCAGCCTTCTCCACTCTGAGCTGAGCATTCCTTCTCTCACTGCTTTCCAAGTCCTTACTGCCCGTGTTTTATGGTGTGGCCTTTCCACACAATCCACATTGAATTCTCTGCGTTCCCACGTGGTCATGGAAGTAAGAACACCACACACTTCACAGTTGAATCAGGGTCCAGCTTTTTATTTCTGAGGGAATTTTATTCTAAACACCTCCTAGTAATTACTCATAACTTTTCACACCTACAGCGATACATTGTCACTTTCTGGTAGCCAGTTGTGTTTGCCTTTGGGACCTGGCTGTGTCCATACTAGAATTAGCTGTCATTTCTCTCATATCTGAACAACCCAACTAGACAACTGGAGCTCCAAAACGGAGGTTTTGGCTTTCTAACTATCTTTCTTGATTATATCCTTGACCTTTGTAGACACAGCCAAAAAGAAACTGTTACTAGCCACCCAGCCATGTGACTCTGTATTCTATTACTGTACCAATAGCTCTTTCATAGACTTAATCATAAATGCAGATTAAGAATCCAGGTTTTATTTTTAGCATTCCTCATGCATTTCAGTGGGAACTGAAAAATAATTTGTTAATCATTATTTTTCTGCCAAGTACTCCTAATTTTTTATTGTGTGTTTGTGTGTATCTGTATGTATTATCACAGGTAATAAAGGCAACTGGATGGTGTCTGTAGGAGGGAACATCATGACCAGTTGCTTCTTTTTGAAATATTTCACTGATGCATCTTTGTATTATGTAAGAGGTTCCGTCTTGATTCCTGTTATTAGTGCCCATTAGTATATGGATATCTTTCTGAATTTTTGTAATTCTTGCCTTTATACCAGTGTGACAGACTCAGCCAATGTTTCCTTGTTGTGATGATTTGAATAGAGTTTAAAGTTTTACTTAAGTGAAAAAGAAAGTTTATTGGGGAGTTGAGTTATCAAGAGAATTATAATTTATGAAGTTAATTGCTTTTCTTTTACGTATTTATATAGTAGCAGACATTCTACCTTAACTGCAACATAGCTTTGTAAAGCCTACCAATATATCTTCATTCTTTTCAATATTTCTTACCACATCAAAACACCATCCTACTAATAATAGAAGATCCTTCAAAGAATCACTGAACTTAATAGATCAAGAACAAGTCGAATTGAATGAAGATAACCTCAAACTTACTTAGGTCAAATGACTCTTGTGATCCTACTGGAAGTGCTATCAAAGAAACGGGGCTTAAATAAAATGACAAATCCCGATTTTCTTAAATTTCAGAGCTGACTGTAATGGCATCCAGATAGAGACACATGAGTAAGGATTGGAGAACTAGTATGATGATAGCCAACCCACTACTTTGACTACATACTTTAAATAATATGTTAAACACTTCAAAGAAAATGTTCATGGCATTATTTCTATCCCTTGACCTGTCACGAAGTTTTTTTCTGCTTAGGTACTCTTTATACCCCAGTGAACAGAACTAATGGTAGGAAATTTATTTTAGAAAACAACATTTCATCTGGGTCAGCTCTAGACTGATGCCCACCCCATATAGTTCAAATAACTGAGACAACAATGTGTTCATTTGCTTGACTCTTGGTATAGAGATGGATGTAGACGTGGTCAGAGAAAACCTCCAAGG
This sequence comes from Myotis brandtii, assembly GCF_000412655.1. Taxonomy (NCBI): domain Eukaryota; kingdom Metazoa; phylum Chordata; class Mammalia; order Chiroptera; family Vespertilionidae; genus Myotis; species Myotis brandtii. The sequence goes on along the minus strand of NW_005371920.1, from coordinate 1,862,044 downwards.
AGGTACCGAGTGAATGGAAATCTTCAGTCCTGGTTTGAGTGGAGTTATCAGGTGATATCTATGCAGCCTGCAACACTGGACATGAGTTCTGGGTGAGTTATAAGATTAAATTCTCTAGTGGCCCTGGTAGTCACTGTGATTCAGGCCTGTTTCCTGAACTTAAAATTGTTTTTAAGAACTTTTAGCTCAATTCTGGCCCTGTCATAATCAATTTCAAGAAGCTTCTTGTATATCGCCCTTGGTTATGACAAGGGCGATAACTTTCTGATATGAAGAAACTAAAAGCATCCAGTGGGTCAATTGAATCAGGAGCCCCAACTTGAGTTGTTTCCTGGGAAATCCTGCAGTTCTAAAATCCAGGGAAGTTGAGGAGGCCACTGCCTACAAGTATGTGGCTCTCCTGACGTCAGAGACATATTCATAAAGTATTCTTACCCACCATCAAAAAGGGAGTGATCTGCATTCATCAAAAAAGGGGGGAAAGAGAGGAAAATGAAACTATTCGCTCATGAAGGCTGTGTGCTCTCCCCCTGCTAGGAAGAAATTGCGCTGAGATGGGCCATAAAACAACAAAGTGAAGTGGCTTCCAGAATGTGCAGTGATGTTGTCCTTTGTAATTGTAGGCATAGTTACCTTACTGGAAACACATGCATGGTGAATTAAAATAAAAGGGGAACAATGTACAAACCCTAAGTGTTCCCTTCACTCTTTATTCCTCCACAGCTATTTTTACCCCCAAATGATTCATTTGGGGGGGACATATTGAATAAAGGGGAGTCACCATGGTGTTTTTCACTTTTCGATTGGCCTGATGTGATTCTGAGGCAGCTTTGTCCATAGGCACAGATGTGTGTTGTTCATTCTGGGTCCTCTTAGTTACCACTGATTGAGCTTCTGGATTACTTTTGCTTCTCTGGGTTTTAAATTCCTCTCTGATTATCCTTTGTCTGTGCCAAGCAAACCATGCTCCAGTGAGAAAATCAAAGGCATATCTGGCATTTTGCAAAATTGCTTGATGCCAGCTCCCATAATGGGACCCAAACTTTGATTCTCATACATTTTCCTTCGCTACAATTTCAACTTTCCAACTCTGTGGTTCCTATTTGAGTGCTGGTATTTCTGCCATGCCCTGGAAGAGATCATGCCGTGAACTCTAAGTAACCTTGGTCTTCTAGGTGACCTTTACTAGAATTAATAAGACTTTCTGTAAACTTTCAGGTGGAATTCTTAGTTACCTCCACCTAACATAGCAATTTTCAAAGGAAAAATGAAGGCAGTTACTTCCTCTCCCCACCTTCCCTCCAGCACTCTGTGGCAGATAAATGTTTTTTTTTTTCCAATTTGCATGCTGGGTTATAGGTTTAGCATGGACCATTTCTCTCTTTAATGTCTTGATATTGTTGAATCTTGCAATCTCGATGGCCCACTGTTTCCATTTATTTATTTTCTTTTATATTGTCAAAATAACACACTAGAGGAAGAATCAGAACGAGCATTTTGTGTTCTGAGTCATGATGGAGTTAGAGGTCATTTGCACAGGACTGTGCAATGATTAATATCTGCAGAGAAATTAGACCAAATGGAACCTGCTGGAATGAGTTTGATTGATATTGCTTTCATCATTCTGGGTTTCGATGAGATGGTTATTGCTCTCCACCCCTGCTAAAAGAAAAGAGTCTTAAACTTTAATAATCACAGCGTTGTGATGCGACCACAGAGCTTACTTGTTTTAAATGTCTGTTTTTCTCATCTCGCTGTACACATTGAATGGGGATTCTTTTTTCGCTGACCTCCATTGCAAACTGTTTAGCAGTTGTTGTTTTTTCAATACTCAGTGTGCTCTAAAACGAAAGTCATGTGTAACACTTGTCAAAACGGAGAGTTCCTTCATCCTAGCCCCAGAAAGTCTGATTCAGAAACTTCAAGTAGGGCCAAGGAGTCTGTTTGGGGCTAGTATTCTTAATGAGTTGGATGGGATGGTCTGTGGCCTTACTTTGAGAAACTCTGCTATTTTAGAGACCATACAGGGGTCAGCTTTTCTCTCACTTCCTAGTGGCACTTCCTTTTCACTACAAATAATTCAAAGTATGCAGTGTTTATTATCTTAAGAGAAAAGGCCCAAAGAAGACCATCCCAGGACCAGGGTAGAGTAAGTTCCATGATTCTTTTGGCCTTTCATCTGTCTGTCATCCATAACCTCTTCTCCATTTTGCATGTGCCTGTGCCTTTTACTTATTATTATTTTTTTTTTTACCAAACTAAAAGCTTGCATTAATATAGTTTTGTCCCTGGGTAGAGGGGAGCACATCTCTGAGTGAGATGTATCCTAATGATGCCCAACAGGAAATAAAATAGTGACCTCACCCAAGGAGAGTTGTTCATCTCCAGGCCCTTATGCAGTTGGAGTCAGAGGAACTTGAGAGTGAGCTATAATTTAACTATGTGTAAGGCCCCTAGGGCGGGTGCATTAACTTCACATACTAACATCACCAAAATTAATATAGAATAATCAGTGAATTTAGCTGTATTGCCTCAATGAAATCCTGAGTCATTGTCCAATTTGACTCAAGCAGGACTATGAAGCTCTCAGAGAGCTGAAGATCCTGATCCCCAACATGAACTAAAAACTTCAAGCAAAATCTTTGAGAGTGAATACATAGAAAAGAAAGATAAAGAAGTGAGTTCATAAAAGTGGTCATATTCCATGTGACATGGCACAAAGTTCTGTAACTTTCCAGTCACTCTAACCAGCGGAGATGGTAGTACTCTGGTTATTAAGATAGAAAAATTTTGGAAGGTTTCAACGGTCCAGTTGGTTCTGTCCATATCACAGAATAACTGGAGAGGTACCATTTTCCCACATCCATTCACTATAAGAAATAAATCAATGGCTTAAATTCATGCTTGTCAGGATCATCAGTGAGTATTTAAGTACGGCTGCTGCCAAAGGAAAGTGGACAATGGTTAATGACACTAATGAACTTGAGCTGCTAGTTAAGGTGATCGGGCCACAATTCTTTAAAATGTTAAATTTGATTCTGCTTGCCTTCCTTCTTCTACTTCCCAAGTCAATCCCTTTAATGCCCCTGCTTCCTAGCCTTTAAGAAAATGTTCCCATTGTTTGTGAACAAAGTGCTTTGTTTATTGGCTAAAAAACTGTTAGTTCCTTAACTGTCACCCTTGCTTTATTTACAGTGAAAAGGCTAAAGAAAAATGTGCCCAGGCCCAGCCACGATCAAGGGCTTTGTCCTAGGGCAGGGGGCGGTGATTTTCCTTTTAATCAGCCTTCTAAATGCTCTTACAGGCCAACTGGAGGATTTAATAAGTCTCCTTCCTCCAGCAACCTCTTCCATCTTGTCAGCTTATTCTTAGTGTTGACCTTTAAACTAATTTCCCTGCATTTGCACAATAAAACTCCACATTACTTCAGACTGCCTCCGTGCTAATGTGGGCTCCATCCATCGGCAGTGGAAGCAGGATTGATGCACAAGTAGTGGAGAAGGGTTGCTTTATAATTGTGAGAGTGTGTGTACACACATGTGCAATTTTTAGGTTGGTGTTGAGTCAGTGGCTAATGCCCATGGTAGTACTATCCAAGTGCCTGGAAAAAGTCTTTGGTTACAAAGTTTAACAGCTTTTAATTCAGCACAATGGTCTGTAGAAGGGTGTCAGTCCTTGAGAATGTCGAGAAAAGCTTATCTCCTGGTGTGAAATTCAAATAATCCAGATTTCTGGGTAAAAATCAAACTCATGTTCATTCATATAGTCAACTCAAAAAACAAAGAAAGAAAAGAGGAAGGAAGGAAGGAAGGAAGGAAGGAAGGAAGGAAGGAAGGAAGACGAAACAATGCCTTGAAGTCTAAACATACTGAGGATTAACCCTGATCATCACAGTTTTTCTCAGTGTGCCAGTGGTCAGTGGTTTATCCCTGTATGTGAGGGAAACAATTTCAGGAGACACTCTTCTCTGATTTGAGTGGGTTTTGTGCATTTCAGGCAGTGATTCTCACAGGGGGTTATTTTGCATCCCAGGGAACTTTGGCAATGCCTGGGGACATTTTTTATTGTCATTACTTGAGAGGCACAATAGGCATCCAATGAATAAAAACCAGGGATGCTGCCAAAGGTTCCACAATGCACGGACAGCCCTACAAGAAAGAACTGTTCAGCCCCAAATGTCAATAGTACTGAGGTTGGGAACCTTGAGTTAAGGGTTGGCTCAAAATTTTTAAGGAATTCTTACCACATAGATGAAGATCTCTGGGTCAAAAGACAGGATGAAATAGAAGACTGATCAGTACCTCCTTAAATCTGTATAGGGTTTATTTGAAGCTAAAAACAATGATCTCTTTATGCAGATGTGAACACTGAGATTTAGAGGGAGAAATGTGTAATTTTTTTCCAGGGTTTCAGTAGTGATGGACAGGCCTGGAATCTATGTCTCTGTCTTCTGCTTCAGTCTCTTTCTGCTTCTGAAAAATGACACTTCAGTGAAGTCATAAACCTTAACAGCTAAATATGTTTATTATAAAGCAACATCTAAAGACTGCTGGCTTACCCACCTCACTATATAATTTTTCCCTCTGTTCTCTGCTTCTCTTTCTTCTACTCCAAGCAAAAGGTAGCAAGGAAGAATCCAGCCCAATGCCCTCCTGAAAGTTATTAGCTATTTTAAATTGCAAATTCCGTTAGAGTTGGCATCTCCCTAGGAGATAAAGGAGAGACAGACCTGGAGGAGTAGTTTTGCCTACCACAGACTGTGCCTTATGGCACAAGCCTTTTCAAGGGGCAGTAATATTGTAGACCAAGTATCTGGTGGGTACTGTTATGCATGAACTCCAAAGTGGCAAGATAGTTTCCATGCCAGGAGGATTGCACCTGCAGCTGCTTGTTGTGCTGTTTCCAAGTTACCAGGGCCAACTTCATGGGAGTAAAATAGGTGTATGTGCCTGTGTGTATGTGTGGATGCATCTATCTGCTGTTTTCACCTTTTTGGCTTTTTAAACACTTTACACTTTGTTCAAGACAGGTCAGAAATCCCAATATGACTGACTGCTCCAAGCATCTCATCATAACTGTTCTAAGTTGGAAAAATGAGAGGCAGCTACAGTAAAGAAACTGCACTGAAATATATGTGTGAGAGAGGTGTGTGTGTGTGTGTGTGTGTGTGTGTGTGTGTGTGTTGCATATGTGTGTTTATGTATAAAATTTTGTATATATATGTATGTATGTTTGTATAACTATCTAAATCTATATCTATACATATGTATACACACATGAACAAATCTAATAGTTTGAAACTTTGAAATTTTGAGTTTGAGGGGTGATGCTAATGATGATGATGATTTATATTTGGTTTTCTAGATAGTTTAATATAGTTATATTTTCCAAAATTATCTTAAACTATGAGTGTATATATTTATTTATAGTAGAGAAAATATGATTAAAATACCTTGGCTTAACATCTATAGATACAAAATCAAACAGAGGTGCATTTGAGGAAAAGCCAAGCTTGTATAAACTGGCTTTCTTATTTAAACCATTTGTTAGAATTTCAAACTATGTGTTTTTAAACATGTGCATTAAAAAAAACACACCCAAAACAAACAAACACACACACACACACATACACCCCTCATCAAATGAACATGAAGATGTTTAGGAAAAAAATAAGAACACGTAAGTGTGTGATAACACAAATCCAATGGTTATCACGCTAATGGTACTTCACCAACACATTGGTTAATTTACTAACTACTTACTGATTTTCACTTCATCAATCATGGGGTTCCTGTGGCCCTACACAAATTGGAGGTGGAGCTCATTATCTGTTTAATTATTTTAAAACTATAGTAAATAATTTATATGTAAATTGTAAATATATACTAAAGCTCAAGGGTACATTGTAATAATAACCAGTCACTTTTCTAGATTCCTGCAAATAACCCTTTAAGCCTGTTTTATAGATACCATAATGGTTGCTCGAAGAAGGAACAACATAGTGAAATGAAAGAAAATATTAATGATCTGTTTTGGCATCCTGTAGACATAATGACCAAATGACTAAAATTTGGGTACTCTTAAAGATACAGTAAGTTATGTTTGCAGTCATAGCCACGTGCTTTGCATATTTTGAAGAATGTGAAAAGTGTTTTCAGTCAACCTATGCAAATGGAGCTTCCCTGGTGCTCCTTGGGACCAGTGTGTCTGCACACAAGCCCAAAACATCAGACACTCAGCCTGGCTCCCAGTCCAGGGCTCAGCTCAAAGTCCAAGCACAGAGTCTGTTTCCCAGGGACCTGTCAGGATTGCTCATACAATCAGAAGCATTTGCAAACTAATCCAGTATGGTCATTCTTTTTTTTTTTTTGCCATAAGCTCCCTGCAGATGTGATCTTAAAAGCACACATGAAGAAAATTAACTTTGTAGCAATTAAATGTTCTAATTAGGTTTAAGGACCCTTGAAGAAGGAGTGATTGTTTTTCCCATAAATTTTGGAGCAAAGGGGAAGGTTTTACATTATCCCTGGCTCCAAGTTCCTCTATCATTTTCTTTCATTTATTTATTTTCAATCCAAATGAGAATGTTGAATCAGGAGAATTTTCCTTAAAATATTCTGCTTAGTTTAGAAAAGGACAGATTCTCATATTTTTGTAACTCACACGGGTGGGGGGAAGGGGGATAGAGAAGGAGGGGTACCAACCCCTCATTACCATGTTTCTGATCTAAGGAAGTGGATTCATCCATTACTGGAATAGTATCATACTTAAACACAAACACAGGGTGGGAGCTGCATGTCTGAGTCCCACTGCAGGCTGTCCATGGGGTCTGCCGTAAATGGGTCACCACTTAGATGAGTGATGGCATTCGGCTGTTTCTCTTATAGGAACTCAGTCAGTAAAATCAACTGCGTTGCCTGAAGGAATTGAACTAATGATCTCAGTTGAATTCCTGTTCCCCTCATCTGTCAGCACCAGCTGAGCACTGGGTCAAACCTAACAAAATAATTGGTCCAAATTAAGTCGACATGTTTAAATATTATCAGCACCATCCTGGGCACTAATAAAGACCCTGTTGCTTAGGTTGCATAGAGATCTCCAATGAATTTGTCAGGGATTCTCAAGCTCCTCTTTTGCGAGAGGAATCGGGATTGTGCTCATGTTCCTTTTTCCTGACCTCATTCAAGTGCTTGACGACTTGGGTCAGTTAGTGGCACATTGATGTATACCAAGTGACACCCACTGAAATTACCTCTTCTCCTTTACAATGCAGTTCGCTTGTACATAAGTGTAATGTCAAATTGTTTACAGGTTCTCTTTGTGTGTAGTTGTGATAGCAGATTTAGCTCAAACTTTAAAGGAATCTGTTCAATGAATGGTGTTAAAATGAATGTGCTTATTACAATATAAACATCATTAATTATGGACTCACATGAATGCATGTCTATCCGTCGTCAATTCCCAGCAGCTCGGTTATTCAGCAAAAAGTCTGTGAATAGCAAGTATGCATAAACTACGTGACTCTGATAACTCAGTAACTGTTATTACCTTGGTATGTAACACTGTAGATTTTAGCCTGCTGTATTTCTTTCTTGCCTACTTGTTTTTGCGAGAGAAACATGGTAAATGATAGTACTACTAATTGTCCCAATGGAATTGCACACATTTTTGGCGATCATTGGTCCACCCAAAAGGCAACTAACTGCCTTCTGATGGAGCAATGGCCCTGAGCAACATATAAATATATACATACATATCTATGTATGCAATATAGACAATGCCAATTACTACTGTCTATTCTCACTGCCAATGACACAAACTATTATTTTATTTGGAATCATTGATGAATATAAAAATTAATTTGCTATTAACTGCTTTCATATTCTGTTCAGTTGTTATAATATGGTAAATGATGCAGGTGCGGTATCAGTATTGTAAAATTGTGTGGTGAACACTGCAAAAGTCATTCTGTGGATATATTTTAAAAGGCAGACAAGAAACTATATTTCAGATTCTTGTGTGAATATAATAATTACAGACATAGGTAACTATTTTTATGTGTTTCCATAAATGACTCCATTTCATATACATTGTAATTTAGCACTGATCATAATAAATAATTTGGTAACATTTAGTTGTTATATATCTATATCTATTTTCAGTATACATAAGAGACTGATGATTCAACATTATTTCATGCTAACTCAAGAATTCTAGATGAGCCCTAACCGGTTCGGCTCAGTGGATAGAGCATCAGCCTGCGGACTCAAGGGTCCCAGGTTCGATTCTGGTCAAGGGCATATACCTTGGTTGCAGGCACATCCCCAGTAGGGGGTGTGCAGGAGGCAGCTGATCGATGTTCCTCTCTCATCGATGTTTCTAACTCTCTATCCCTCTCCCTTCCTCTGTAAAAAAATCAATAAATATATTTAAAAAAAAGAATTCTAGATGAAAGGTAATTACCATGTCAATTAGTTTATTTCTGGTTTGCTGTGGCAGCTTACTGAATTGGGTATAAGAAAGACTTAATAAGTTGGTTATTTAAAATTCTTAGAATGAAATTTCAAGGAGTTGAGGCTTTGCCTCTGTCTTTTCTTAATTGGGTGGCTTTATGCTATCAAGCCTCTTTAAACCTCCGTTCCCCCATTTGTAAATAGGAAATATAAATAATAGATGCCTCAGAAGGTTCCTGTGAGAATTAAATTACATAACCCAAGTAAAGCATTTAGTACAGTAGCTAGTATATTAAGTAAATGTTCAATGACGCCCTACCTATTCTTTTTACTATTATCCAAAATGCACATTCAAAGGAGAAATTTGTCTTCAATACTTGGAATATCTTAATATATGTATATCATTTTTCTTTTTAGCCTTTTGGGGCATTGCCTATAGAGCTAAGTATTCAGTATGATTTTTAATCAAAAGGGAAAATTCTGCAGAGAAAAAAGAGAATTCTATAGCTTGGAGGAGCTTTAGAAATAATTTAGCTTTCGCTGCTGTGGGGTATATTTGGCAGAACACTTATTTCAAGCTACACTCTGAAAACAGGAAGGGAATTGGATGAGTACAATTTGGGAACGATGACCTTTTTACACCCTCCACTTTGTAATTTTAAAATGCACCTTATCATATTTAAAGCCCTGGGATTTATTCAGTAAAGGTGATTTCAGACTTTATTTAACCCACAATCTCCTAGAACTCCACTCACCAAGGATTCTTCTAGTTTTGAGGTATACATTTTGGGAAATTTAGCCCAATCTCCTCCTTGAGACACAGAGAGGGGGAAGGGATGTGTTGAAGGTGTGTGGCCCTGAGTCTAGAGCCCCATCTCTCACTCAGGCTAGGACACTTCCTCCTAAGCCACTCTCACGTAGATGACTTACAATGACAATGGCATTGCTCTGAAAAACTCTTCTAAATTCACATCTGTCCGGCATAGAACCAAAGTAAAAGTCCCAGGAGGTACCGAAGGCCAGCCAGGAGCAAGGTGAGGACCCAGGGTAAGGAATCTTTCCGTAGACACAGTCATCTCTGAGATTGCTCAGGGACAGAGGGAGGGCCTGCTTGGGGCTCCCTGAGCTATTATTAGAGATGGTCACTATGGTGACAAAAATGCTGGACCATGGGGTCCCTCAGCCACCAGAAAAATAAGAGCTTAGGTAGACCAAAGTGGGAGAGGGGTTTGGAGGAGAATTTTCTTCTGAAATCTTTTTTAAATTTTTTTTTATTTTATTGATTTTTTACAGAGAGGAAGGGAGAGGGATAGAGAGTTAGAAACAACGATGAGAGAGAAACACAGATCAGCTGCCTCCCGCACACTCCCCACTGGGGAGTGCCCGCAACCAAGGTACATGCCCTTGCCCAGAATCGAACCTGGGACCCCTGAGTCCACAGGCTGATGCTCTATCCACCAAGCCAAACCGGTTAGGGCTCTTCTGAAATCTTATGTGGGAAACTGGACTTTCCTCCCAAAAACTTTGAGAGAAAACCCCTATGCTGATAAATTGTTTGAGTAGAGCCAAAATGACATCAAATGCAGGTCACAGGGAAAGGCTCTGCCTCCACTATCCCAGAATAATATGGACCATGAGGGTCAACATCAGGAGGAAAGTTGGCTACAGGATTCCAGTCTATAGCTTTAAAGGATGAGCGACAGCAAGGAATTTATCCCCGTTGTTCTGCAGTAAGTTCTCCACAAATCAAAGGCCCTAAGGACACTCCTAGAGCCTCTGTCATGTGGGTGGTGAGGACCCAAGGCTGCTCTCTCTACCTACCTGAGAGCCTGGATGGAGAAGAAGTTGTGTGTGGGCCCTATCCAGGAATATTCTGTTGGTGGGTTGGGAGAAAGACTCCCCCTTAAATGCTTTGCAGAGACTTGTATGGTCTATTTCTCCATCCATCTCAGCACCGTAGGTCCAAAGAACCAGTGACTGCCCACAACCATCATTCCACAACTAATCTGACTGACAAAGTGAGTTGAACAGGACTTGATCAGAAGAATCATAGCTTTTGGAAGGAGGGCAATGAAATAGGGGAAAACACCACCTTCTCAGATAATACTTCTCCCCCACTGTCATTTCAACCCCAAGGCAACCTTCCCTCCCATGCCTACAAAACATGCAGAGCCCTTCAATCTTGGTCCTAGTGGCAGCTTCTGCTGAGAATAGTCACCATAGGTGTTTATCCCAGTAGGGGCAGGTGACAACTCCTAGTCAGGCAGAGCACCTTCAGCTTCACCTAGGCCAGACTCACTTTGCAAGGCAAAACAGCACAATGTGTCAGCAGCAAAGGCCCAGGAGGGCAGCTTCTCCAAAAGCTCCAAGAGCTTCAGGAACACCAGGGGCTGTAGCTCAGTCTCAGTAACCTTGTCTGAAAGCATCAGAAGGAAAGTCTGGGCAACAAACTCAGTCTTCAGCTTGCTTCCCCTTTCTGCTGGCTCACCATATCCCTGTCTTTAAAGTAACAGGCACTAAAACACTACACAATGTAAAGGGAGCTGGTACGTTGAGTGGGGCTGCTGTTTTCTGTGAGCAGACCTGGGCTCCAATGTGTTCTCTGAACCTGGGTCCCCCCTACTGTATGTGGCACCTCTGATACACAGAATCACAAAGCCACGTGCACCTCTGACACGGATAAAGCCTTTCTTCTCTCCTTCTCTCTTGGCCTCTCCAATTTTGTGCGCATCTTTATGTTTCTGTTCCTCTCTTTTTATTAGGTTTGCTTATTGTATGTCAGATATTCAGAGTAAACATGTTTAATAAACCACAGCACCCCCTATCTGACACCCCGCCCCACCCCACACTTCTAGGCCTCAGTTTCCTCACCTGATCTGTAAACAAGGACTTTGAGGAAGGGCTTCTAATGCTTCATTTGGCCATCCCTCTTCGCTGCTAATATTCACCTTGGCTCTGCCTGGTCTCCCAAGTAGGAGTATGGGGGGAGGGGCAGAGGAGGCTTTGGTGGCTCCCACAGGTTGACCATTTCTGATTGTCTTTGAGAAAGAACAGCTGGTCTACCTAAGAGAGAACAAATGGCAAGAAGGAGGTAAGTTGGGTGCTGGCTGGTGGATCCTTTTGAATTGTGTTATTCCAAAGTTACTGTGAATGGATAGTCCTCACTCTTCCCTCTGACAATGGACTCCCAGGGGGTGATGTGGATGCTAAGCCCTTTTCCTGTGAATTTCCACAGAGCCCAGGTTAGGGGCTCCCCCAGCCTGTGTTTCAGCCAGCCCAGTGTGAGTTCCCACGTTGTCTTCCACATGGAGAGATGGGAAGGGATTGGCAGGGTGGACAAATAGTGAAATAATCGGAGTTGGGGATGGGAGGGCACCGCCCACAGCAGAGTGTTCTTCCTCTCCCTGCCCCCTGGGAAGAGTGTCCCTCAGTGCCAGGAAATAAATTGTCAGGGTTTGTTTTTTTTATAAGGAGATGGATGTTCTACTCTCTCTGCCACGTGACAGTTGGAAATCCCCTGAGGGCTCCTGGACTGTGGGAGGGCACAGGCCGGGCTGAGGGCCCCCCCCCACCAGTGCCCTAATTTTGTACACTGGGCCTCTAATTAGTATATACCAGAGGGTATGAGTGTTACCGGTGAGATGACAAGACCTTGATTCTTGTCTTTTTGAAGGAAATATTTCAATCAAGAGGCAAAGTGCAGCAAAGCAAGTAATAATTTATTGGCCGCAGCAAAAACACACTCAGGATAGTGAAACAAGGAAGGGCATAGAAGAAGCAACAGGAGAGCTTGGGCAGCTTGTCCCGGTTTAACCCCCTGCCCATTGGTCCCCTGGTTGCAAGTCTTGTGGAGTTGAAGGGGGGAAGAGAATGGCAAGGGGTGATCCTCTGGGGGAGGGAGAGCCCAAGCTGGATCCTTTGCCTGAGGGTATTTACCTCCCTCTTGCATGTGGGAATCTTAGGGGAGGTCTCAGGGAAGGGTCTCAAAAGAATGTTTATCAGTTTTCCAGGTGTGAGCTTTCAGGGCCCTTGCATGGTATTCACTGATTGGTCAGCCCCAGGGCAGGGTCATTAGTGGATGCAGCTGGTCCTGAGGCAGCCATGGTTTAACTGCTTGCCTGGAGCTGAAATACAATTGAGGCCTAGATGTTACCTTTCAGGTGGAAAAGGTCAGGGGGTTTAAACACGTGACCAGCAATATGCTAAAGGAGGAAAGGTTACCCTGAGGATAAGGTCCTTGTTTTCCCATTTTGCCTCTTGCATGGCTTTCAGCCCTGGTGACCTTCTGTACCTGGCTGATGGTCCTTGCTCCGCTCCTGCCTATAACATGAGGATGGATAGAGATGTTAACGTCAGGTCTGTGTACCTGAGGGGTGAGAGGGCTTTTTTCCTGCTGGAGTAAGTGACTTGGTCGCAATTATCTTGAGCTCCTCCTCAGGGGGCAGCTACCTGAAGGTCACCATGCAGAGCCCAGTTTCCACATCACCGTGGGACGGAGCCCACGGAGAGCTGGCACCTGCGGTTCACAGTGAGTATGCCTGTTCACCCGAAGTGTCCAAGGGCAGAAGCCAAAGATCAGGGTGAGGAAAGGGTCGCATTGTTTTCCTCCCAGAGCCACCCTTGGAACCAACTTTGCGGGGGTCTGATAGCGATCGGGTGCTGCCAGCTCCCTTTACATTGTGTAGTGTTTTTGTGCCTGTTACTTTAAGGACAGGGATATGGTGAGCCAGCAGAAAGGGGAAGCAAGCTGAAGACTGAGTTTGTTGCCCAGACTTTCCTTCTGATGCTTTCAGACAAGGTTACTGAGACTGAGCTACAGCCCCTGGTGTTCCTGAAGCTCTTGGAGCTTTTGGAGAAGCTGCCCTCCTGGGCCTTTGCTGCTGACACATTGTGCTGTTTTGCCTTGCAAAGTGAGTCTGGCCTAGGTGAAGCTGAAGGTGCTCTGCCTGACTAGGAGTTGTCACCTGCCCCTACTGGGATAAACACCTATGGTGACTATTCTCAGCAGAAGCTGCCACTAGGACCAAGATTGAAGGGCTCTGCATGTTTTGTAGGCATGGGAGGGAAGGTTGCCTTGGGGTTGAAATGACAGTGGGGGAGAAGTATTATCTGAGAAGGTGGTGTTTTCCCCTATTTCATTGATATTTATGAGGCTTTGAGGAAATGCTGGGGGAAAAGCAGCATACAAGTTAAGGGGACAGCATAGAAACATGTTCAGCACAGCTGTTTCCCATAGTTTGTGTTATTCTTCCACCCCTATATAAATGTCAACCGAAACAGAAACATGCAAGGGGCATCTTCCCTCTTCCACTCTGTGTTCCACTCTGCTCTGGTGGTGGTGGGGAGGCGGACCCTCCCAGAAAAACAACGCTCAGAAGGCCCTTAGAAATCTTGTGAGCCAGTGGTTCCCAACTGGGTGCAATGTTACCCACCAGCTGGGGTGGGGGAGGTCTTGCCACTGATATCTACTGGGTAGGTGCCAGGTTTACTATTTGACATCCTACAATGCATGAGAGAGCCCCCAACAAAAATTGTCCAGTCCAAAATGTCAAAAGTGCCGAGGCTGATTTGTTGCTACAAGTGAATAAGTGTGTGTGTTCGAGGGGTTAGTTTCAGCTCAGGCCTCCAAACAGGTGTGTAAATAAACAGCCATTGACCAGTTTTCTTCACTCCTAAGGAAATTTCCTTGATGGAGTGCAGGTAATGGTTCGGTTCATTCTACAATAATTTGGGGCACAACACTCACATATTGGAATCGATTGGCACTGTGTTGCAGAGTGGGTGCACACACATATATTTAGAGTAGGCCACAATTAGTCAAAATGTGTCCACCAAGGCAGTCTTGTGGGAAACAAGTTGATTATCCCGCAGAGGCAGTTAGGCAGACACCACCTCTGCTCCTTGTAAGGTCAGATGAAAGAACCCGGGAGAAAGAGCCACTCAGCCGCGATGACACTGAGGTCGGAGCAGACAGGGAGAAGTGGTGCAAAGGGAAAGGTGCTGAGGGCCAGGAAACCCAGATTCTCTTTGCTACCACAGGACTCACTGGGGAACTCCAGGCAAGTCAATTAAGAGTTCTACACCTTTCTCCTTTATTTGTAAAACAGAGGAGAGGGGAAGAAAATAAATATTTATTATGAATCTATTTACTAGGTACCTTTGTAACTTTCATTGAATCTTCACCAGGACTTGATGAAATATACATTAGTATTTCCATGTTACATATGAGGCTCAGAGAGGTCAAGTTACCTGCCCAGTATCACCCAGTTAGAAAGTCGTAGGGCCGTGGTCGGCAAACTGCGGCTTGCGAGCCACATGCGGCTCTGAAATTTCAATCGCTGTACTGTTGATATTTGGCTCTGTTGACTAATGAGTTTGCCGACCACTGGCTAGGGTTTCAACGTAAGAGTCACGATGGCTTTTAGTTTCCATCTTTCCATTGATCCTGTTTCCTCGACTTGTAAAGCACGATGCATGAATTTTTGTGGGAAGATGTGTTGGTTTAATGTGCTCAGCCTCAGAAGAGCAGTAGACCTTTAGTATATGCCGAGCATTATTTTTATATCATTATTGTTATTATTTTGAAGCTCATGTTCCAAAAACATCCTTTCATTTGTAAGAAACAGCTGCTTAGAAATGAAATTCACTCATTAGATACCAGTTATGAAGGAAATGGACAAAGCTCCATTGGAATGAAAACTCCCCTGATTTTGCGTTTCTGACTGAGCCAAGAGTCTTGGGACTGCAATCCTGGCCTGGAGGCAGACATAGGCCTGTCCTTGAGTGCCCCTCTCACCGAGCAGGGGCTCACCTGCCCTCTGGCAGGCAGGTGGGGTAAATGAAACCATAATAAAGCCATTAAGCTAAGCACCTCCACCAAGAGCTCAGGAGTTGCCACTCTCCTTGGTTATTAGGAGAGAGATTTTTCTCTCTCTAAATATTCTGGAGGGATTCTTAACTATTAGAGTAAATAATCCCCATTAGAGAGGATGAATAATTCAGTTTTAGTGGTAAATTTGGGGGAAATGTTAAGTGTGGGAGACGCTCTGGGACAGTGGTGCTCAGAGGCAAGTCCCCACAACCTGTGATTTTAGACTCCTGTACCCCACAGGCACCCCATCCCATCAGCACCCACCTCCCACCTGAGACTCACACCTCCTGTCCAGGCCTCCAAGGCTCTCCTTAGAAGGCAAACATTACTTGGGGAGCAATAAATGCATGAGCATGTTATCGCATATTAACACTGTGTTAGTTTACCTGAGTAGCTGTCCTTCAAAGAGCAGATCCCAGGGGGTTGGGAGCTATGTTGCATTTGCATCCATGTCCAGAAAGACCACTCAGCAAGGTTGGGTCTCTACATGGAGCTTAAGAGAGATGTGTTAAAACATCCTTCAATTTTTACACACCTGCTCCTGGCTTGGCAAGAAGACAGGCCCAGAGAGGTTAGGAACTGGTCCCAGGTCACAGGACTAGGAAGGAGCAGGTCCTCCACTGAAAGCTGGGAATTCTGGATCTAAATTCCATGCCAGGAGCTCAGTGGCTTGTTAGTAGGAAGGCAGGGCGTGCAATAGGCACGGTGAAGAAAAGCATGGACTTCGGTACTTGGAACTAGAAGATTGGGGTTTGAGCAGGTTTGGGTTTAAGAGGACAAGTTACTTTGCCTTCATTTAAAGGAGATAGATATGAGGTGGGAAAGCATGCATAGTTCAGAGTGAGGTGGGAGGGGAGGGGCCAAGGGGTGAGATGGTCCTTTATCCAGAACCCGCTGTGACTTGACTGCCACTTGGAAAGAAGCAATATGCCCTGAGTGTGGGCTCTTGGTCCTTTGCAAAGGGGGAACCCTTTGCCTTTGGCCCTGTCCTCTTTCTCACAGGCAGGGGAAGGGTGAGACTGGTTTGAGGGGAGATTTGCCACCTCTTGGACTCTTGCCTAGACCCTATAGGACTGTGACTTGCTTTCGTGTAACAATCTAAAAAGCACCTAACTAGTGTAATACCTTCTGGGTAATAGTCCATTGTACATATGTACCACAATGTTTTTATTCACTCTTCTACTGATGGGTACCTGGGTTGCGTCATATCTTGGCTACTGTAAATAATGCTGCAATGAACATAGGTGTGAATATGTTCTTTCAGATTAGTGTTTTGGGTTTCTTCAGGTGCACATCCAGAAGTGGAATTTCTGGGTGAAGTAGGTCAGACAAAGACAAATACCATGTGATTTCACCTATATGTGGAATCTAAAGAACAAACAAACAAACAAACAACAGAAACAGACTCATAGATACCGAGACCAGACTAATGGCTGTCAGATGGGAAGGGCATTGAAAAAGGTGAAGGGATTCAGAAGTACAGATTGGTAGTCTCAAAGTAGTCATGAGATGTAAAATACAGCATAGGGAGCATAGACAGTAATATTATAATAACTATGCATGTTGCCAGGTGGGCACTGGAATTATCAGGGGGAACACTTTGTAAAATATTTGATTGTCCAACCACTGTGCTGTACACCTGAAACCAATACAAAATAATATTGATTGTAAACTGTAATTGAAAAATAAACAACATCTTCCATGAGGGGCCCAGCACATAGTAGGTACCGAATGCTAGAAAAAGGACCCGGACTCAGATTCAAATATAATGGTTTTGAAACTTCATTCAGGCAGTTATGACTGTGGGCTCAGGCCTGCCCCTAATATTTTTAGACCCGGGCAAGTGGACACATGGAAGTCAGCACACCATAGTCTCAATGTTTAAAGATAATAAATCAAGTTTAAAAACTGTTAGATTAAGTAGATTCTGTCATCCTAGCTTCACCTTCATAATGACATAATGAAAATGTGTACAGCTTTGTCTTTTATATGACTGAAAGTCTGCAAAATACAAGAGTCGGGATTTCATTGTGATTGCATACATCTGAGTGTTTTTCAATAGGCCAGCAATATTTGAATGAGTAATAAAACAAAGACATGCATAACTAATAAATGATTAATACTCATTCCCTCAATTTTTCCCTTGATTTACTTCAGTCAAGCACTAACAATGCTGTCGTAAATTTTTCCACATAATTTGGCTTTTAACAGTAAATCTTTAAAGGTTAAAAATATCATTATATCCAAATGTCCACAATTTGATTACATTTTCCTCAAAAAAGTAAATTATAATAAATGAAATAAGGAAAATATTTTGGGTGTGCTTTCAAAGTCATTTTTTGTAAATTAGGCAAAATTATAAAAATTAAAAGGAACATCTCAAATTATTAATAATGAACATTAACACTTAAAAATATAGTTATTTAAATTTAAAAACTTGTAATTTAATTTTAATTGAAAATTTCATTACTGCTTAGGATGTAGTTTTATGTTAATTACACCCTATTTGCAATTCCAGCGTTCAATCATTTGGTTGACATGTAAAGAGTCAGCAGCAGCAATGGGAATTTAAGAATGACATGAGCTGTTTAATATTGCAAAATATTTCTCAGCCACTAAGGGACAAATACTGAACTATGAAATTCCTAAGTACCTGTAGAACTATGAGTTGGAAAACAGAAGTGAGAAAATGGACACACTCTAGGGAAAGAATACTTCACTGTGCAAGGATCTATTGCTTTCATACTACCTGAGAGAGAGGATTTGACAAGTTAATTAATTTGCTTTTCTTTTCACCTAAGCGCCCCTACTGCTCAAATCCTGCACTCTCTCTGAAGCAGTGTCTGTCTCCAACACCAGCAGCAGACAACCACAGACGCTCACAGCTTTGGGACATAATTGCCTTTTTAGAGCAAATAGGGCAAGAGAGACAGAGAAATGTTTCTTTGGCCTGAACAGTATTAATCAGGAGAATGGATATTTAGGATTTAGTCACCCCTTGCCAGGTGTGGGCGCTGGATTCTGAGTGTTGAAGTACCTATGCACTCTTAAATCTGTTTTGTGTGTGTTTATTATGTGCAGGATTTGGGGCAAGTCACTTTACTGAGCATTGCTCCTCTTACTTGAGAAATGGGAGCATTACCTGCTGACCTACTTATCTCATAGTGTTCTTGAGAAAAGAGTGCTTTTCATGCCCTTTTTATGTATGAATTATACCTAACTGTATTTATAATTTTGGTAAAAACTTGACATTGAAGGAGCATAAACTGTTACACAGGAAGAGTTAGTTTGGCTGTGTGTGTGTGTGTGTGTGTGTGTGTGTATGAACAAAGGAATCAGAGTGAAGTAAGTAGATATTATCACCACATAGTGTGTTAATCACTTAGCAATTTCTATTAAGACGGGCCTTGATTCATAGGAATTTAGGAGGGTGGGTTTTATTCTGTGCCTTACTGATATCCTAAAGCACATTAAGAATTCTAATATCTGTGCAAAGTAAAATGGAGGTGACATTTATCCCATGAAGTCAAGTCATGAATGTTTGGCTGCTCATTGGCACATGAGGGCAACATTATCACTTCCATCTTCCATTGGGACAGACCCTTCATTGAAATCTTGCTTTGTCATTTCTTTATCGTGCTCATTTTTTCTAATACTTTCCATGTTTTGAGAACATATTTAGTGCTAGGCCCTAGGCTAAACTTTTACATGCAGCATCTCATTAAGTTGTCATAATAATCAGGTCCTATCATTATGACCCCCCCCACCCCCAATTCTAAAATAAGAAAACAAACTAAATGTTTTGCTCTGGATCTGAGTGAAAGGACTGGAAACAAGGTTAGTCTAATTTCAAAGCTCAAGTTCCAAATCAGGGAAGATAATACTTTCCATGTTTTGAGAACATATTTAGTGCTAGACCCTAGGCTAAACTTTTAAATGCAGCATCTCATTAAGTTGTCATAATAATCAGCTACTATCATTATGACCCCCCCCCCTCTAAAATAAGAAAACAAACTAAATGTTTTGCTCTGGATCTGAGTGAAAGGACTGGAAACAAGGTTAGTCTAATTTCAAAGCTCAAGTTCCAAATCAGGGGAGAGGAACCTTTTTTCTGCCAAGGGCCGTTTGGATATTTATAACATCATTCGTGGCCCGTACAAAATTATCAACTTCAAAAGTAGCCTGCTATATTTGGTCAAACATTTAATGTCCTGGCCCCCAATGCCTTGGCAGGGCCAGACCAAATGATTTCACAGGCCCTATATGGCCTGAGGGCTGGATGTTCCCCACCCCTGTTACATGATTGCAGAGTACTCTCTGCTATAGAGATTGTTGGAGATGTCAGTCACCTGGATTCCAGGTTGGACTTGCCTGCTCTTGACTTCTCTGCTGGAATTAGTGATGTTGTCTTGATAGCTCTTGGGTCCCGAGCCCTTAAAGAAACTGTCTGACCCAGAAGTCTGAGTGGGGAGCAGCCTGGCCTGACTTGCATGTTGCCGGTTGGGCTGGGAAATACAGAGTGAGTGCAGATTCTGAGGGCTGTGGCTAAACGTGGCGTGAAAAGCACCGTAAAACTTTGCTGTCAATGAAAACATCAGCATTTGTCTGGGCACAGCTGTGTAATCAAAGCCACACAGCCTATGGATTTCAGCTCATTCGTTCAGCAGAAACTTGCAGCTGGAATGGGATGGAATGGAGCCGTCTGCCCTGGTGCAGGCAGACGAGCCTCTGTCACGTTCCCAGGCCACCCCTGAAACAAAAGCTCTGCTTCTTAGAGACACGGAGTGGTGACACACAAAAAGCTTAGCTGTTTAACATTTGCAGGCATTCACGGTAATATATCTGCTGTCAACATGCCACACACACATTAGGGGGGATTGTGACAGCATTGCCGACACACTATTGATTCATGGCACAGGCTGTTTATCTGTGACAGGAAAACATCAGTTGATATTGACAAATCATCTGTAAATACTCACCTACTTGCACTCCATCAAGTTGAGTGAAATATACAGTAAACGGACTGCTGGGAGTCAAAATGGATCCTCAGGAAGATAGTACCCATAAGACATTAGATATTCTCTGTAAAGTCACAGCCCAGGTTTTTATTGATGAAAAAGGAATAGTTTTCTCTATGTAAGGCCAAGACTGAACGTCAGTTGTGTCAATAATAGGAGAGCGCAATGAGCAAACTGGGAGTGGGGTGTATGTAAATCTGTCCTGTTTATTGACCTTAAAAAGTGAGCCTGAGAAGCTGCTGGTGTACAACGTAGAGGGGGGGATATTCTAACATGTTAGGGAGATGAGAGTGTTCCCTTGGAGCCATGCTCAAGGTGGAGGGGTTTTACTCAAACCAATAGTTTGTAAGCACATTACAGGCTTCCCTCACCATTTCCTGCTGGGGGTACAGGTCCACAAAGATGCTTAAGTTGTGGTGCACATTCTGTCAAGCTAGCCTGTTTCATATCAGTTACCTGGAAAAAATATTGCCATTGATCTATTAATGCCATTTCAAAAAAAGTATTCACTCATTCAACCAAGAGTTATTGAGTACCTACTGTGTGCCATGCACTACGTAGGGTATAGATGAGAGCAAGAGACAAGTCCTTGCCCTTATGTTTTACTTTTGGAGAAAGACAAGAAAAATAAATATAAAGTAAAGTAAGTAAATAAAAGAAGAACTTCAAGCTGTAAGAAGTAACAAACCAGAGACAAAGGTATTTTGAAATGGATTTCTACTACATGCAGCAAGAAAGTTCTCACTGGTAACAGTGAGCTGTGTTGGGCATATGTGTGTGTTCCCCAAATCTTCCATAGGCCCAAGGTAAGGTAGGATTAGGGAAGGGAGTTTGTGTTTATTATTCGGAAGCTACTAGAAGCAAGCACTGTACTAGGCACTCTTATGTATATTAAGGCTTTTGAGTAGTAGCTTCATGGAAAGAATTCAGGATTTAAAGTCGGATTATCTTGAGTTTAAAACCTACCATATCCCCTCTTGTGACTCAGGGAAAATTACTTAAACTCTCTGAGCCTCAGTTTTCTCATCACAAAGTGGAGACAATACCTTGCTGGACCATAGTAAAAGTTAACCAGTTAATTGCCACAATATTTTGAATTTAATTAAAAAAGGTCCGTTGCTTACATCTATAGACGCTATGGCATACACATGGTTAAATGAGCTACTACACTTAAACTATGTGGCATAGATAAGCAATAAATTCATTAAATCTTCATAATCTTCTAAGATGGGTACTAAGTATCATTATGCTAAGTCTGAAGCTATCAAACATTATGCAACTTACTTAAAATGCTTAGTGTTGTCAAAAGGCTGAACGAAAGGGGCTTTGGATCCTCATCTAACTGATCAGAACCTTACTCTTTTCATTATACTTAATACTATGTCATAGCATTTCAATAACGTATTCCTACCACCCTCACCATCACCTCTGCCATGGCATCCACCATGACTACCTCCACCCCCAGCACCACGACCACTTCTATAAGCATCTTACCTTTGTTGGGCCCTTACAGTGTGCCAGGAACTGTGCTAAGCCATAGACTATATCATCTCACTTAATTCTCAAAACCACCTCATGTGGTAATATGACAATCTTTCATTTCACAGATGATAAAATGGAGGCATGCTCTAGGAAATTAATTCCACTGCAAGCACGTACTAAGGAGTAGAATTGGGATCCAAACCCAGACAGCTAACTGTAGAAATTCCCCCATAAGCTGTGTACACAGTGTGTAACCCAACTGAGCCGTTCTAAGGCATTCTGTAGTCCTCATTGCAGGGTGAAGGAAGTCACAGGAACCACAGCCAGTCTGGTTACTGTGGTCATCACTAGCTTGGAATCAGCTGGACTACCTGACTGCCTCCTTAGCAGCATCCCAGGCTGCCCTTTTTCCTTCTGGGAGTAGCTTAGTTCAAAGGAGTACCTCAGGCTCAACAAATGCTAGTTGTTAGTGTATGATAAGGAAATGGCAGAATAAAGATCTGTTAGTGGGGCAAAGACTTGGAAGTAGTATGTTTTATTAAAACACTATCTCATGAGTTACTAATGAAAGTCAAGACACTGGTATTTCCTATTTGATTGGGTCTCCTGTTAAGGATTGATTGAACCCACACATCTGCCGATTTACTGAAAATAACTCGAAGTATCATTAAATGAATTTCCACAGACCCAATTTCAATCTGCTGTATCTCCTTGTTTATAGCCACTATTTTCTGGGATCCTGCAGGGAACACTCTTTCTCTCTAATAGATCTAATAGAAGCAAGAAGATATTTTACTGAATTTATGGGAATCCTTTTTCTCTAGCTTGTCTGAAAGTCCGTAGTTCAGTTTCCTATTGTTTTTTATGGTTCTTTTGTGTATGATGTTAGTGGTGTGGCCCTTTTGTCTTGTAAATCAATTCCTTTTTTCTTTTTTAGGTGAAGTACAGACATAATAACTTGTCTAAAATCTTACATGTAGTAAGTGGTGGTGTTAGGGTTTGAATCCAGGTCTTTCAGACTCCAAAGTTTAAACCTTTCCCTCCTCCCTCATTATGGTGTTCTGACTTCCTATGACCCAAATAAGGAACTCATGTATATCTAATGTTCTATTTAATTTACATGGTGAAATGTAGTTTTTGAACCTTAAATGTTTCCTTGTCTCCCAGATTTTACAAACTCTTTGTTTAAAATCCCATTCATTTTGTTTATCAAATATTTATAAAATAGTCACCATATGTCTGAGGATACAGCAATAAGACATGGGAGTTGCAGTCAAGAGTCTCATAGCTCACTGACATGTCTTGTTATAAATTCGATAGGTCAAAGCTTGTCGTCATTATATTTTTAAACAATGCTGCAATGTTATTCTGTGCTTTTTATGTCATTGTTGACATATGACTAATAACCTTTTCTATGGTATACCTTCGCAAGTCCCAGAGCAGATATTTAGATGATAGAACCTATTGCTTCACCACATTGAAGTTAAATGATCTCTATTCTGTCCACATTTTATTTTATAAAAGTTCTATCCTAAATCTTCATGAGATTTTTATTATTTGTCTGAAGAAATATTTACATAGTTATTAGTGTAATAACCTAGTGTAATGGTTGTCATGGTTTTCACCGGAACAGCTAATCTAAATGGAATGGTTAGCTAACGTGGACTGCATCAGATAATAAGGAAGGGAGTTTCGAAAAGCAGAGAAAACATGGCATTGTTTGCACAGATAATTCCTTAATATCCTTATTATTGTAGCGATCATGTGTTCAACCTTTTGTGCAAATATTCGCTTTTAGGGGTGTCTTAAGCAAAAGAGCTATCTCTTCCTCTGTAGCTTTGAATGTTAGAATCACCAACAGGGCACAGAGTATTAATTGAAACTGACAATAGCTTGCAAATTTTTATTGTCAAATAATGCATTTTATCTAATGCTTGTCTCTTTGAGAATTCAAACTAATAAGAGCATTTCTAGCAACATAGAGGAGGAGTGTTGAAGGGTGTGGAACTTGTAGTCTAAGAAGCTGGGTCTGAGACAGATGTCTTTTGCTGAGCTGTGGCACCCTAGCAGACACAAGATAAATGGTTCTGAGCTTCAGCTTCAGTTTCCTTACCTGTAAAGTAAGAAAAATAACAATGGCACTGCCTGTCTTCTTAGATGGTCACATGCTTCTCTGGAGGATGCTATGGAAACATATTCTTACAGCTATTTTATTAAGTTGGACTCATCTGCAGTTTTCAAAATTATCAACCACTCAGACTGTATACAGTGTCCAGTACCTACCTTGGCATGTAGTAAATGACTGGAACCACATAAATGACAGCTACTATTATGATTCAAAACATAGAGTTCCCCCTGATGGATCTGAAAGGTCTCTTTTAAGCCTGGAACACCAAGCTTTATATTAAGTCCTCTTGTCCAGGTCTCTGAGATTGACTTTATGCTATGGATGCAAGAATTCTATGTCTACCAGTTGTCTTTTGGGATTATTCTATGTCTACCTGGCTAGACATACTCAACAAAGAAGTCAGTCCCTAGGAAGATGAGTGAGGGTCCATCCACTTCTCAAATCAAAATATTCTTAGGTATAAACAACTGAACTCTATCTTGTACCATCTTCCCAATGCTTTCTCTTATTTTTTATATTTCCTCTAATAACGCCTATGATTGACTGGAGAGGCAATATAGTTTGCTATCTGTCTTTTTTTTTTAACAAAAGTAATATTTCTGGCTTTGATATTTTTAGGGCTAAAGAAAATTACCAAAAATGTGTGCTTAAAACACAGTTGCCAGGCAGGGTGTGCTCCTGGAACACAAGAAGACTTGACTCAAGGTTCATTCTTCATGATTCAGACCCAGGAAAGAGGTGAAGGTAATGCATATAAGAAATGCCATGTTATCAGAAAAATTGGCTTTTGCAATCACAGAAATGGTTGTGAATGGGAGAGAATGTAGGCCTTCTGCAAGTGGCGAGCAATTTTCTTGCATTGCTTTTGCCTACCAGCCCCCTCAAGCTTTAGTACTCACAGGGACTTGTGCAATGCACAGTAGAATCCTCTGTGCATAAGAACATTTGGCATTATAACTGCAGGCATGAGGCCTTTGTGCATGCTTTGGGGTAAGAGAAACTTGATTTATAACAATAGAATCATATATGCTCACTCCACTATGGGCACTGCATTTCCATTTATATCACTTCAGGAAGGTTTAATTTTAGATGCAGTTCACCCATGGCATCTTGCTTATATATTTTATAACCTTATTTACCAAAATACTGCTCTTACCCTTTGGTTTTAAAGAAACGTTAGAAGGTTTGTGTGTAACCAGATATTCATGGGAGAAAACTGGTATAAATACTTTCTTTTTCTTCTTAGGAAAATAATGAAGAATTCTAACCAGTCCTAATATTGCCTTCGATAGCTGCATGTCCCTAAGAGGGTGCTCCTGGATCCCAACCCCCATGGCTCCATAGGTTTGTGTGTAACCAGATATTCATGGGAGAAAACTGCTATAAATACTTTCTTTTTCTTCTTAGTAAAATAAAGAAGAATTCTAACCAGTCCTAATATTGCCTTGGCTGCATGTCCCTAACAGTGGTGCTCCTGCAGCCCCACCCCGTGGCTCCACCACTTGCTAAGTCAGTCACTGCTTAATTAGAGACACAGTCACCATAAGTATTAGGGAACAGGAAGTTTACCTTACCCAGCGGTGGGAGGATATGGGAACAAAAGGTCCAAAAAACAATCAGAGAGAGGTCTCTGGCACAGGTGAACTAGTGTGGGTCAAGTGGGTGAGTTGGAGCCTGCAGGCATATCCAGCTGCTGGAGAGGACTGTGACGGGATGGTGTAGGAGTCTAGGAAAGATTGTTGCCTCTTTGTGGGTACTGCTTCTGTGAGATGTCAGTGAAACATCGGGTGGTGGTTCTGGAGTTGACGTTGGACCCCAGTCAGAAGGAGGATTTGGACTCAGGTTGGAGAAGAGTACGGACAAACAGGAACCCTCAGCCTGATACTCTAACCGACAGAGACCTCTAAAGTAAAATGGCTGCTGTCATTTTGTTGCTAAAATTATAGCTAATGCTTCTAGTGGGCAACCTTAACCAGAACTCATACAAGGAAGGGAATTGTGGGAAATGTAGTTCCAGCCTAGCTAAATTGACACAGTACAAACCCAGTTTTCTGTGCAACTTTAGATAAATTCCTTAAGCTGAGCATTGTTTTTTCATCTGTAGAGGAAATAATTGTACTTACTCTGCAGCATTATTTTAAACTTAAATGATATGTTTTATGTAAAGCATTTTGCACAGTGCCTGGCACATGCTAAGAGCTCAAGAAATTAGTTATTTTATTTTTACACATATGTTCTTTTTTCAGGGCCTCCCATGACTGTTCCATCAATCTATGTTTACCTTTGCCTTTGAGTTTTTCTTGAAGTTGTGTCAGCTTTTATTAAGCGAACATTCAGGGATAGGATGTTCTGTTCTAAGAGAGGGCTGACCCTGAGTTCAGAAGAGGATTATACACATTGAAAGGATAATTCTCTTCTCTCCACTAGCGTGGTTCCTAGAGGATGAGACTTTCCCACTAACCAGCAGCTGTAGTCACCTGGGAAGAGCCATATTCATATCTTTGAGCTGCATCTGTGCCTTGCACAAAAGCATGATTGTTTGAATGGTAGAATCTGCTCAATGCATCACAACGTCATAGTCACTCCTTGCAAGAAGACTGGTTTCTGATCTCCTGGAGTATGTCATGCTGCTAATGACTTGTCTTCCGTACTGTGTCCCATCTGAGGAGGGTGTTGGCTCACTGCTCTTTGTAGTTGCTCCTAATTTTGCTGGTTTGGCTAGCCCAGGAGGCTCAGGTCACCAGGGATGGACTAAACTTAAGTTTATTTCAGATGCTCCTGCTTCTATAGGTGGACTCTCCTGCAGGCTTATATTTTGTCACATACTGTCTAATTCTTTTATCTTTGGTGAAATCTACTCCAGTGTGAAGACTATAGCTAGCTCTGTAGGTCAACTGAATTGTAACCTACTGTAGTGGAAGGACTAGATCCTCATTCTGTGTTTTGTATTTAGTTTACTCCAATGCAACCACTACATGTCTGTTATATGGACAAATTTAGGCTGGAGCTTAACACAGTTAATGAAATTGTTACTGTCACTTGGCCAACAGACAACGTCATAAATAAAAGATTCAAAATCTGAATGCAGACTTGGTAACACTATGATAACATCAATATAAAAAAACATACACCACAAAAACAAACAAACAGTGCAGCTGATAATTAGATTTATCTTCTAGAAGAATCTGTTCTTTCACTAGATCTGTGAGTTAATGGGCTTAAAGTAACATCTGTGATTACTTACAACCAGCCCTGCATTGTTTAATGCAAAGCTTTAGTTTTCACTTGTTTGATTATAGGCATAGAACTAGTAAAGTTATTACAGTGAAGGTAGATGTATTTACCTGACACCCAACATGTGGATGAAAAGTAAAAAGGCTCTATCAATCAATTAGATTGTTCTGGAACCAGCTGTACATACAATGCCAAGTAATTAAGCATTTGGAAACATCTGGCTAATTGATAGAATTTTCTTTTAAATGTTTAGATGTTTGATATCCCATTGATTTGTATCTCTGTTTGCACAACTCTCAGGTCCTATGTTGTACTAGCACTGATCTCTAATACATGCTTCATCATTTTCTGGAAATCCTGAAAAACAAAAGAAAAGTAAAGGTGGGAAAAGAAAATCCCCATGGGCATGGTACATCTCTAATATTTCTTATATTCCCTGTGGCATCTAGTATTGGCTTGCAAATTAAGTAGTTATTTTATAAATTAATTTGCATTTAATTATGAAGACCATTTTACCATTTCCCTGAGCTTCTTTCTCTATATAGATGGAACCATTGAACACAATAATTTGAACTGCCAACCTTTCTATGAAATAAACACATATCTACCTTTAGAGGTGGTCTTATTGCCACTTTATTGGTAGTTTACTAAAAACTGACATATTTTGGCTGATAATATCACATGTGCCTTTACACAGGTTTTATAGAAAATGTCCCTGTCTACAATTCCTCACCTCAGGCAATCACATCCGTGCCTCTGTTCCTACGTCCCAGGAGATTGGACTGGAGGTGAATCCTTGATCTAGGACAAGCAATCTTTTTTTAATAGTTTCTTTTTTTTAAAAATCTTTATTGGCACTAGCTGGTTTGGCTCCGTGGATAGAGCGTAAGCCTGTGGACTGAAGGGTCCCAGTTTTGATTCTGGCCAAGGGCACATGCCTGGGTTGATTCTCTCTCATCATTGATGTTTCTATCTCTCTCTCCCTCTCCCTTCCTCTCTGAAATCAATAAAAATATACTTTTAAAAAATCTTTATTGTTGAGAGTATTACATATGTCCCCATTTTTCTCCCCATTGACCTCTTCTAGCCCACCCTGCCCCCTGCCCCAGGCCTTCATCACTCTATTATCTGTGTGTATGGGTTATGCATATATACATACAAGTTCTTTGGTTGATCTCTTCCCACCCACCCGTGCCTTACCACTGAGATTTGACAGTCTGTTCCATGCTTCTATGTCTCTGGATCTATTTTGTTTTTCAGTTTATTTTGCTCATTAGATTCCACATATGAGTGAGATCATGTGATACTTGTCTTTCTCTGACTGGCTTATTTCACTTAGCATAATACTTTCCATGTCCCTCCAGGCTGTCTCAAAGGGTAAGAGATCCTTCTTTTTTACAGCTGCATAGTATTCCATGGTGTAAAATGTACCACAGCTTTTTTATCCACTCATCTACTGATAGGCTTTTGGGCTGTTCCCAGATCTTAGCTATTGTAAATAAGGCTGCTATGAACATAAGGGTGCATACATTATTTCTGATTGGTGCTTTGGGTTTATTAGTACATATTCCTAGAAGTAGGATCACTGAGTCAAATGGCAGTTTTATATTTAATTTTTTTGACAAGCAATCTTGATGCTGGTCAGTAAACTATAGTCTATTATCTGGAACAATAATATGAGGTAAGCCAATCTGATTCTTCTTCAGAATTTGGAATTGAGAACTGTGAGGCTGAGATGTTACTTGGAAGGCAAAATGAGACTGTGGGAGCACATCAGGGCCCAGAGGTATAAGAATGCATAAAAGCTGCACAGTGGAGTCATGTACTGGAGGCTGGCCCCTAAAGCCAGCTGGTGCTATAGGCAGTCAGATTTACTCTGAAACCCCCTATGGAGATACCACTTGGGGAGCCAGCATATTGCTTCCTGGTAAGCTCAACATAGCATCATTTTTCTATAGCTTTGGAGCTTTGAAAAATATTACTGCTTCTTTGATAGAGCATCATATGAAGCAGTTGGCTTGCATTTAGGAGCCATGTTTTACTGAAAATATGGCTCTTTAAATACTAGAATTGTACTTGCTGCTGTGAGTTGATCATGGCATGGGCGGCACCTGGAAACGGAAACTGACTGAGAGAAGAGCAGTTTCAAGACACCCGTCCTATGCTCACTTCTGTGCGGATGTGTGAAGCACTGAGAGATGAATATGCATAAGATAAAGCCAGGCATAATTTGGCTCCAGGACAGAGAACAGGGGAAAATCCAGCAGAGGGAGAAAGTGGAGGAGTCATGCAGAGAAGAGTAATCCTGAGAGATAGACAAAGTAATGTCATTTGCCAGTGTTTTTTTTTTTAAATATGTTTTTATTGATTTTAGAGAGAGAGGAAGGGAGAGGGAAAGAGACAGAAAACATCAATGTGAGAGAGAAACATTGGTCTATTGTCTCCCATATGCACTGGACCAGGGATGGGATCCAACCTGCAACCTGGGCATGTGCCCTGACCAGGAATCGAACCAGTGACTTTTGGTGCATGGGAGGAGGCTCAACCAACTGAGCTACACTGGACAGGAACGAGTTTTGTTTGTTGTTAGTTGGTTGGTTGGTTTTTTGTACATAGCATATCTAGCATGTTTTGTAGGCACCCAAAATTACCTTTAAAAGTAGTTCAGACCAATTTCAGTATTTTCAGCCATAGATAAATCATATTTTGTGCCCCTTACCACATTATCAGCAGAACAACTTTAGCTGTGAAACAAAATGCTTTTATTATTTTTTTCTCCTGGAAAGAAAATGCGTAATTTCAAATTGTGGGATGACAGTCAGCTTTGAATAAGTCCTGTTCCCTTCTCTCTGTGAGAAGCCTCTCCAGTGAACTAGCTGGGATTTAATCAGCAAATAGTAGCGGAGGATTAGCTTAGAAAAATAGCCCTCCCCAACACATCAGGCAGACTGTGTGCTGCAAGGAAACATCAGACCTCAGAAGAGAGAACAGGAAAGCTGCCAGGGAAAGGAAGGCAGATCTGACTGCCTTTTGCAACATCTGTTGAAAGTCGACAAACTGCCTGGTGATGAGCCGCCTGGATTACACTGGTAGACTCAGTGCCAGCTCCTGGCCACGGGGAACTGGTTTCCAGGTCTACTGGGCTGGTGCCGAGAAGAGCACTGGTACAGGGGAAGGCAAATGGTTTTGGATGTGTTTGGCCAGAAAAGAAAGATCTTGGTGGAAAATTTAGCTTTCTTTTCCCTCCTTAGAGAATATTGGTGCTGAAACTTTTTTTTTCTTCTTCATTTGGCAAAAGCTTGGATTGGAACATACACACATACACATTTCTGAGGAGAGCTCCAACTAGCACATCTTGCTTCATTTTCAAGGAATAAAAAAAAGGAGCAGACCCTCTGAGGCACTTTACAGTAGAAGCATGTCGTCAACCATAATAGCCTCTTTTGTTGCAATAGCTCTTTTCTCCAAACCAATAACTTCTGTTTCCCATGAATGCACTTGTCCCCTCTTGCCTAAAATGAAAGCCAGCCCATCTCTCCTCTCTACTGATCAGTCAGCACCCGGGCTTGTCATCTGCATTCAGACAGATCCCGGGGATGATTCTGGCAAGACTATTTTTGTGTATGAAAGCAGAATCCAAAAGTGTCTCTAGAACATTCACAGATGGGGTTTGGCCAATGAATGAGGAAGCCAGACTTCATCAAGGGGCTAATTTGAATTTACACACATGACTTCTAATAAGAAAACTAGTTAGAGGACAGAGAAAGAGGCCATAAAATGAAACACCCACTGGCATATACCAAGAGTCAAATCTCAGGATGTGCCAGCTCTGTGGTGCTCTGTGTGGGTTTTCTCATTTGTCCTCGAGAGTTGCCTGTAAGGAAGGAATCGCTGTGCTCATTTTCCGGGCTCAGGGATATTGTGCAATCTGGTAAAAATCAATTTACTTGGTAAGTATAAAAGTTTACCTAACTCCAAATTTCAAGTTTTTCTAATATATTCTACTATCTCTACAGAGTGTTGTAATTGTTCATTCAATAAAGAGTGATTGCATGCTCAGTTCTGTGCCAGCCATTAGCCGAGCACTGAGACACAGCAGTAAAAAACAAAGAAAAATAAGAGAAAATTCTGTTCTCATGGAGCTTATATTCCATTGCTTGAGTATGAAAAGCCCTGAGAGGGAATCTAATCTAATCTAATCTAACCTAACCCAGGTGGGGAACTGACCATACAAATTTTCTCCTAAACTTTGAAGGCACGTTTACCAAGTGGTTAGAGCATAGGCTCTGAATCTGGGTTTGAATTGAGTCCTGCTTTTTCCTGTTATTATGAACCTCTGAAAAACGAGGTTCATAATGAGACTGAAGGAGATCATGCACATAGACTACTTAATACAGCACCTCATACAGAGTAAAAATTCAAAAGATTGCTATGATTGCTTGTGGTGATATGATGATGAGAGGGTAGACCAAGATTACAACAATAAAGAGGGCAACCTTTTAAATCAGAGAGAAGAGGAGGACCTGAGGCAGACCAGACAGGGCTTAATTTTAGGATCCAGGGTTCTCTCATAAGAGAAGTGTACCTGGTCTCAAAAGAGATTTAAAAAAATAGGTTAAAGTATATTACCAGTTAAACTGAAGAAGTTTCAAGGCCGGTGACCACTATTGCATGAACCCCCTTTTATGGCATCAACTTGGCACATCCTTGGCCAGGGGTGTGCCTTCTGGAGAGACACAGGGGTGATATGGAGATCCAGCACTGGTTTATGGAGCAGCAGGGATGAAGAATTGACATTCACCCTGTAAAAGGGAGCTTCTCTCCCACCCCTCCCCTGCCCTTCTTCCTTCAAAGGAGGTGACTCATACTTGTGGGAGAACCTGATAGCCTATCAGTGAGATGCTACATGGGAAAGAAGACAGTGAAATTAACGCTCGAGTTTGAGTTGTGATCTAGAGAAGGCTTAGGAATTTTGGCTCGATGGATGGATATTAGTCTGGGCATTCAGACTGTCTTGCTCGGTAATCCTGTTCACATTTACACAAGTTGTTTATGAATTCCCAAACTTCCAAAGCCTGGATTGGCTTAGCATTCTCTGCTGGCATAACTCATAGATCCTGCCGATTGTCATTTAGAGCAACACAATCTGGCGGCTTCTCCACTTGTTAATTAATACATCCTTAGGTGTTAGAGGTGGGAAATCTCATGTCATTTACATTCCATAAGAGTTACAAGCCTAGAATGAATTCACCTTCATTGCAGTCCACTAGCATCTTTGTTCAGGTATACAAGGAGACCTCAAGTGCAGCATTTCACCTCCCTGTGTCTGAATCTCCACAACTATGAAATGGAAATATTCACATCTGTCCAGGAACTCTTATGAGGCTGTATTAAAATAATGAATGAACCCTCCAGTTAGAATAATAGATGTCTCCACATTTTCACAGAGAACTGATGGCACAACTCACTTTCTCTCTACATCCCTCTTTCATCCTCTACCCTATCTTCTCTGTCAGACTCAGGTGACAGCAGTTTAAGAATATGTCTATCCCATCTCTATACCTTCCTTCCACATCCCCTTGCATGATTTTTAATAGTTCTTCTTCCTTTTTTGTTTCTATAATCTATTTCTAAAATTAAATTTATTGGGGTGACACTGGTTAACAGGATCCATATATGTTTCAAATGTACATATCTATGACATATCATCTGTATATTGCATTGTGTTCCCATCACCCAAAGTCAAATAATCTTCTGTCACCATATTTTTTTCTTTAATAAAAATTTTAGTAACTTTTATGTGCCAGGCTCTATGTAGCTAGAAACCTGCTCTCTGCTTCCAGCTCCTTTCACATTGTTTATGTGCTTCAGGGTCAGACTCAAGGTGTGGAGGCAGCTAATAAGGGAAAAAGTAGTCTCCTACATAGATGGTATGCCTTTTAAAAATAAATAAACTTTTGATTTTAAAACAGCTTTACATTTGCCATGGCTGGTATGGTTCAGTTGGTTTAGTGTTGTCCCATGTACCAAAAGTTTGATTCCCCATCAGGGCATATGCCCACATTGTAGGCTCAGTCCCCAGTAGTGCAGGAGGCAGCCAATCAATGTTTCTCTTTCTCCCTTCCTCTCTCTCTCAAAATCAGAAAAAAAGCATATTTTATAAAATAGCTTTGTATTTAAAGAAAAGTTGTAAAGATGTTACAGAGAGTTCTCATATAACCTTCACTCCAATATTTTCCCTAATTTAATATCTTACATTTCTATATTGTACATTTGTCACAACTAAGAAACTATCACTGTTATATTGTTATTAACCAAACTTCACACTCTATTCAGATTTTACATGTTTTCCCACTAATGTTCATTTTCTGTTCTAGGTTCCTATCCAAGATACTACTTACTTACATTTAGTTGTCATAGATCCTTAATCTCCTCTGATCTGTGAAAATTTCTAAGTCTTTCTTAAGGTCATTCATAACCTTAACAGTTTTAAGGAGTACTGGCCAGATATTTGTATATATAATCTCTCTCAATTTGGGTTTGTCAGATATTTTTCTCATAATTACAAGTTTTTGGAAAAGACCACAGAGATGAAATGCCCTCTCATTATATCATCTCAGGGTAGGTGATATGAATATAACTTATTACTAATGCTAACCCTGATTATCTAGCCAAGGTAATATTCACCAGTTTCTGCATTGTAAAGTTGCTTTTCCCCCCTTTCCATACTCTATGCTTTGGAAGTAACTAAGTCTAGTCATGCCGGGGTTCTTGTTCCAGCATCTAGAAGGGTTCAGCAATCTGGAGAAGGGCTGTGTGTAACTTAATAGAGGCCAGAGACAAAATATAATTTTGAAAGGCATTTGGGGGTCAGGGGAGCTTAGCTAAAAGGAACTAAGTTCTCCTAGTCTCAGGACCCCTTGGTTTTTATTAACACAAATTGTCCTAGGGCAAGGTGGAGATATACACTTCAAAGAGTAGAGTTTAGTACAGAATCCATTGTTAGAATGGGGAATTGCCTATGGCTGTTCAGGTGTTTGGCCAACAGGGGGCAATAACATGTAGATTGAGATGCCCTTAGCTGTCTGGCAGCAAGCAATCATCCCTTTTCAGGTTTGGGGAAATGCCTTTAGCCATTCCCAACAGGCGATAATATATGTGACTCAGCCCTTGTTGAGTCCCCAAGTTCCATCAACCTTTTGATGAAACTCTTGCAATTATGACGTGCTGGAATTGGCTTCTGGCATAGCCATACTTAAAAAGGTGGGGAGAAGGTGCTAAGTTTCACTTCCTGATGTATATACATAAGTAATTTGGAATTCAAATTTGTAAAGATTTGTTTCCTCCCTCTCTCTCTCTCTCTCTCTCTCTCTCTCTCTCTCTCCATCCATTTATATAAGTTTGGACACATATTTATACATATATATGTATTATATTTTGTAATATAATATTGCATTCATTATTTAGTTGCTCAGTTGTTCTACCTTTGGCCATTGGCATATTTTTCAGATGGGCTCTTGTGTCCCTTTGACAAGCCCTATCCTTTTGGTTTTTTAGCATTCTTTACTTTTACACACTGAGAGATCCTCTAGGCTCAGCTTGTGTTTTTCCTGCCGTGGCCTGAAAATTAGGCATTTCTCCAAAGAGCCCTGATACCTATTGCCGGGGGACAGCATTAGACACCAGAATCTGGGCACTTAGTGTGCTCATTGCTAACGGGGTGTCACAGGTTCTAGGCCACTCAGTGGTTGCTGTAGTTTTATTCCAACATTGAGAGTCCTCTGTGCTTTGGAAACATAACTGACTCTTCCTTCTGGGAACATGGTGTGGGTCCC
This sequence comes from Myotis brandtii, assembly GCF_000412655.1. NCBI lineage: Eukaryota > Metazoa > Chordata > Mammalia > Chiroptera > Vespertilionidae > Myotis > Myotis brandtii. The sequence goes on along the minus strand of NW_005371920.1, from coordinate 1,827,023 downwards.
TTAGAGGCCCTTCCACCGGAATCATCCGACAATGGCTACTTTATTGGCAATGGGGACAGCCTGAGCTACTTCCGAGGATGTGGCCTTGGGATGGTAACGTGTTGTTGAGATCAGCTGGACGGTGTCCGTGACTCAACCCTGTTTAGGCTCCCACGTAAACTTTTAAGATTCGTTGGGCGGGTGTGGAGATCTACTTGGCTTGTGGGAGCCCAAGACAAGCCTGTTAAGGAAGTTCCTTTGTTAAAAACCTGCACCAACAGATATGGAGCGGTCTTCGCCCATCTTCCGTCTCTCCTCGCCCTTCCTGTGCGGGCTGCTTTTGAACCCTCTTCTGAGAGTATTATTTAGTCTGTTTTGGGGTGAGGGTTAGTCAACCTATTGGAAAGCCTCCCAAGTAATTGTAATATGCCCTGGGAAACTCTGCTTTTCAGCTCCTCGAGGCCACGTGGCTCCTGGAAACTGTTTTCCCGAAGTGGAATGGAGGCCTTGGTGGCATTGAATGACTCACCAAGAGAACACTGTGACGGGAGTCCAGGACTTTCGAGATTGCTGCTCTCAGGACCAAATGCGGCTCACTTCCCACTTTCAAGATGAAACCAGCACAACCTTGTGTAAGTACGAGATATTATCACTTCTTGTACAAGGATTTTATTGCTTATTTGACTTCATTGGGTAACCTGAATTCTGTGACCTTTGCAAATTTGAAAAGCACCGCATTATCAATACGTTGCACATTGCTTGTTGGAAGCCAGGTATTAATCACACTGTTGTGTAACCCCTTCATGTCTGCACGTCACAAGTTTAAGAATCCCCTGGAAGTCCTAACCAGTTTGGCTCAGTGGATAGAGTGTCGGCCTGTGGACTGAAGGGTCCCAGGTTCGATACTGGTCAAGGGCATGTACCTTGGTTGTGGGCACATCCCCAGTAGGGGGTGTTCAGGAGGCAGCTGATCGATGTTTCTCTCTCATCAATGTTTCTAACTCTATATCCCTCTCTCTTCCTCTCTGTAAAAAATCAATAAAATATATATTTAAAAAAAAATAATCCCCTGGAAGATTTGTCCCCTCGCCACAGAGCACTGCCAGTGCCTGAGCAAGCTTGACTGCTCCCCTTGACTAAGGTGACCTGGAGAATAAATAGTCTTTTCTCTAGTCTTTGCAATCAGCCCATATTCTTCTCATAAACACTAGTTTCACCTTTTATTTTTAGAGTCTCCTAATGCACCCTGAAAAATGCTCTCCTCCTCAGGGCTTGTCAGGAACAAGGGTGATTGATAAACTGTTCCAAAGGAAAGAGAAAAATGTTCTCGCTAATATCTGCCATTGTGACAGATTACATAAATAATGTTCTGAGACTAATTGGTACTAAATGGATTTTATATTTTGAACGTTCTCTGCAGCCATCCAGGTATGAATCACATTTCTTTATTAAGATCATTTCGAGGGCTGCCTTGACATATACAATCTGGCAAATAAATACGGAAAGCCAAATGTGCTAGGCATGTGTACACACGTTATTAGGACATTGTGTATTCTGGAAGGTCATCAATCATCACTCCTCGTGGAAAGACTTGCCATAGGAAAAAAAAAAAGCTTTGTCCTTGGTCATCAGCGTTGGCTGCTTGGAGAGCTGTTGCTTTCTCAGTGTCAGAGGACTGGGGGCTTCAGCTGTTCTCCTCTTGTTTGTCTTTGAGTCTTTTGCCTATATTTTAGGACAGAATTCCTTGAGGCAGAGGTTTCTGAAGTGTGTGGGGTAGGGTGATTTTAGGTGGTGCGTGAGCAAATATTTTGATTTGGCTATTACAATATGCCCCCATCTCTGTAGTAAAGATGCAAATGGAGTTTGCTTTGTAGTTTTATCTTTATCCAGTGGCTCAGAAGCAAGAAAAGGTATAGAGGAACACAGAGGGAGTTAAAAAGAGGGCAGCTAAAGGAACTGAAAAGAGAATGAATCCAATGCTAAGAGAGAGGTACTGGAGAGGGTCCCACCAGAGATATGATTCAGGGATGTCGGGGTGTGGGTGAGTGTATAGAAGTTTTTCCTGAACATTCTCCACTGAGGCTCTGTCTCCCGTTGACCATTGGGACTCCAGTTCCTGATCTGATGGGCTTCTTCCAGAAGCAGCATCAGACCAATGATGCATAAAATTATGTTTTTAATCATCCCAATAAGTTGTTACAACTTCATAGCTTATGTATCAATTTCTACAGAATTTAATATTAAGATATCATTGGCTCAGTTGATTCTATGTCTGGTTATTGGTAATCTTCCCATAGTTTAAATGTATAAGGCAATGATAAGTACCGCAAAATAACCGAGCTGTGCAGTACCTAGTGTTGAGCTACACGGGCATCTTGGGGACATTGCTGGCACATCTCTTCCCAGAAATTAAACTGGTCTGTAGGCAATGATTAATGTAGCCGTTTAAAAAGAGGGCTACTTACCAGCCAGTGTGCTGGTGCTACGCTAATGTGGATCTGACACCTTTATCACACAGCTCCCTGAATAGAGAGAACTTACCAAATCGTCCTGCTTTATCAAGATCAACTTTCATTCATATCAACATGTATTTTTTTTACGATATATTCCCTAAATGGCCTGTAATCAGACCGTGCTAGCAGTTCTTTCTAGAAGGCAGTGCTGACTTCGAAACAGGAGCAAGAGATTTTGAGTCAAAGATTGCGCTGAAGACTGTCTAGTTTTATTACTCTCTGAGCCTTTACCTTCTTTGTCAAATGGGGCTAATAATAGCTGCTTTGGGAAGAACGCTGCTTTAGGTTTTTAACAAAAACTTTTCTAACTTCAGCCAAATTCATTTTTAAAATGCTGCTTGTATGTCTGTGTTTTTGTTTTTTTTTGTCTGCCTATCTGCCCATCTGTTTTTCTTTTAAAATGCTGCTTGTATGTCTGTGTTTTTGTTTTTGTTTTTTGTCTTCCTATCTGCCCATCTGTTTTTTTCTTCCTCTCTTATATGAGTACATGCGAACACACACACACACACACACACACGTGCACACACACACCTCTTCACACAGAGAAATTTGAATAAAACCTCCTATACTATCCATGGATCAAATACTGGCTTGAAGCAACCATACATGAGCTGAACATTAGGGAAGCCAGCCTCCTCTGTCCTGGTTTGACAATAACACTATTTTACTACCAGCAAGTCTAGTGAAAGAGGTCACTTCAGTTCTAATTATTACCCCAAGTGGTGTCAAATGAACACGACTGTTCTTTGTGATTCTTGCTGGGTGGTGAATTTGTAGGCCTATGGAGGATGACAATGCAGCTGATGCATCTCCATTTTTCTTAGAGTCTTTAAAAACCTGCTGGAAATACAAGTGTCTAAAAAGTTCTCTCATGGAAAATATATGTGTCTAACAATGTTTATAATGATTTGTTTCTGATAACAAGTTTGGAAATAGCATAAATAACTAAAAACAGTGGAAGTTAATGGCTGTGCTTCCCACACTTTATCATTGAGGGGTGCTGTCAGCACCATGCTCTGACACAGCTGTATTAGTGTTTTCACATCTGGAGGTATATCTGAAACTTATTGTTGGCACACGGGAGGTCCTGAATTATGATATATATGCACAATGGAATATTTGTAGCTAGGAAAAAATAATGATATAGATAAACAGCAGGCTAAAAAGGAGAAAAAGAAAAGGTTAGCATTGAGTATTTATAGTTTATACAACTTATGCATATGTGCATGCCTAAAGAAAACTTCCTATGAGAGGAAGAGTTACTACTATTTTATTACTAAGTGATACAATCCTGGGTACTAGTATAAATTTTTCTATATATTTTGGGTGTTTAAAAATGTTTACCATTAATAGGTATAATTTTTTTGAAGATAATAACTGTATACATATTAAAATAGGAGTGAGTTCTCACCTACTGTTGTTGGCATTGAATTTATTTTCCTCCATCCTACTTTTTTGTCCCATTAGGTGACAGCCTTGAACTTTAGAGAGTCAACTTCACTCCCTGGGGAGTGGGCCATGGTTAGTCCAAGCCCATTTTGTTAATGCCATTGCTTTAACCAGTGATTGATTCAGGAAATGGTGTCCAAGATAATAAGAACATGGCAAATTTTCAGGCCACAGGAATTGGCTTCGAATTGGGAAGGTGTCTGGAACATTGAGATGGAAGTAAAGTTCACTGATGGTTTCTAGAAAAGTTTCCTTGCTCTTTAAATAGAGACTTAGCAGGGAGGGGATTGTCTCTTTTTTCTCTGGATTTGTTTCTTCAGTTGTCAATGGGCCTGAGCATTGAATCAGAGCAAAGAGAACTGAAAATAAATGGAGTAAGAGACCCTAAATTATGCATTATAAAATCTTACTTTACTCCTTTTCCCAAGCAAATACTTTTCCTATCTCTATATATAAAAGGCTAATATGCAAAGTGTCCTTTTGGGAGTTCGATCAGGAGAACAGGAGTTCAATCGCTCACTATGATGTGCACTGACAGCGGTGTGCGGGGCACTGAGGGAGCAAGGGAAGGAGGAGGCGGGGAGGTGAGGAAACTTTTTGACCCTGATCACCAGCCATGCCTAGGGACCCTACCCGTGCATGCATTTCATGCACCGGGCCTCTAGTAGGTAAATAAACAGGTTGATTTTTCTTATAGTTGGAAGCATTTAATTGTTAGAATGAAGAATAGACATAATACATACACACATGTACTCACATATATACCACTTTCGACATATGTTAAAGAACAAAACATAGCCAATCTCATAAATTATCTCAGTGCTGTAGAAAAATGCATGTCACATATGTAATTTAAAAATTTATAGTTGCCACATTTAAAAAGTGAAAATAAGCAGGTGACATTCATTTTGATATTATATCTTACTTAACTCAATATATCTAAAATACCTTCTAAATATTTACTCCATATAAGATTATTAATAAGTTATTTTTTCAATATTTTGTACAAAATCTTTGAAATCTGATGTGGATTTTGTACTCATAGCACATGTCTATTTGGGGAGCTAGGTTTGCATGGGCAGTAGCCACAGGCTGCTGGTATCATGAGTCTACCTCCACAGTGGTATCTTCCAAGGGCCAGCAGCATCAGCTAATTGGGGAGCTTATTTGAAATGAATTGTTAGGCCCCACTCCAGACCTACTGAGTCAGAATCTGCAGGTTAACAAGATTCCCGGTGATTTATTTGTACATTACAAGTGGAGTTATTACTTTTTTATTGTTATTATTTTGGTATTGGCAGAAACAAACCATTCATATCTATGACCTCAGCCACACTAAGTTACATGGCTGGCCGATGGAAGATTTGAGACACAATCAAGTTATATTGCAGATAAGCTTGAATGTAGACCTGGCCAGAGCTAGTCCAGGAATGGCACAGGCTCTTCATACTGTATAGGCCTGGTGCTAGTCCTGAAATGGAGGTATAGGCCTATCAGTAATAGAAAAGATCGATTGTAAATGGCACAGCTGTAATGTGTTGATATCTTCCTAATCAACAGATTTATTTGAACAGTCTTGTTTTGCATGAGAAATATCTGATATGGGATTGTTGGTAAAATATTTACAGATCTTCAAATTTTCTTTCGGAAGGACGGGCTAGAAATTGAATTGAACAATATAAGGTCTTCATTAGGCCCTCATCACGTGCCAGCTTTCTGTTCGTTTGTTTGGGTTGGATTCCTGTTTGCTTTGCATTCTTCCCCATGTTAACTTGTATCAACTCATTAAATAATAATTCCTCATTCAGTGGAAGGGGGAGACCAATGGATTTTGAGAGCTAGCATAGCTGGTCCTGCATTTCACAATGGGCATAAACCTGGGTGCTTTTGTCTCCTCCATAGTTATTTTGCTATTCATCCCAAACCTCATCTGAACAGATAATAAACCACTTCATGAGCAGATGTGGCACTTATTCATCTAGTTCTGTAATGATAATGAAGACAATTTAATCTGGAGTGTCTATGGAAGATGAACTAAAGCCAGATTGGTATGAATAATAAAGGTTCTGTTGAAATGTTGGGCCCCACATGAAAAGCCAATCATTATGTATTTGACAATGCTGTGTTTGATGTAGTCCAATGGTGTATAGAAACAACCACCTCTTGGGTGCTGGACTCCACATGGAGCTACAGATGTAAACATTCTAAGTAGCTTAGAGCATAAAGAAGAATTAAGGATACATTTTCTTGCAGCTGGAAGCAACATCTGACATTGCAAAATGCTGCAAATATGTTGGAGGGATTCTTTTATTCAGACAAATGTAAGATAAACTCAAAAACACGTGCAGCTTAACATTTTTGTTAAAAGCCCAACAAATTGAGATAAATTTCCCTTCAAAAAAAACTATGCAAAATGATCTCTTACAGGATTTTGATTAGCATGAAATCCGTACGTTTGACCTTAGTTTTATTCATAACATGTACTTGCTCTTGACACAAAGAGACATGTGGTCTCTGTATCTGGGAAGCAGTTGGATGTTCATTGAACTATAACCAAAGCTTTATCACACGGGTTGTGTTACTTTCCCATTTCTTACGGAATTCAGGACACCAAGACAAACTCTGGGGATATTGATTTTGCCCCACATTCTCGACGTGTTCCATATTTTCAACAGAATTACCTTTGTTCTCTGTAGGATTTTGTGTCTGTTTGGGAAATGTGGATGAGATGATCAAATTACAGTTCTTTTGACCTGAATTATTATTTATTTAAAAGTTTTAGTTCCTTGTTGCAGGAATGGGCACCCTAAATAATTCTGTCCTGCCCAAGCAATGAAAAGTAGTGTATATTATGTACAGAAAGCCTTAGCTTTGACCTTTGTCTGCAGTGCCATTCAATAATTCAGTTAACAAACTGGGGAACAGTCCATAATTATTCCTAAAGTCAACATGGTTGAAAAACAGCTTGCCAATATGTATAAGCAGAACAGGGAATTTACAGTAACAGGTCCATGCTGTACTTAACTTTTCAGGGAATTTAATACTTTCTAGGTGTCCAAAACAACAGGTCCAAGGAAAACATATGGTTTGTCTATAGAACAAATGGAATACCAAGCTTTGCCTCAGAAGTTTCATATTTAGATCTTATTGCTTAACGATATTTATCAATATTGAACACTTTATATTTACTAAGTCTCCCACCTTTCTCTGAACTTGCTCCTTCTCTCATATCCCTGTTTCCATGAGTGGCTTCATTGCCCAGCTAGGCTTTTTTCCTCCCACCCATCCAGCCTTACAGAATTCCCCCACCTTCCTAAATGCAACAGGTTCACGATTGCCATGCATGCTTATGTTCACAGGCTTGTTTCTTCTGCCTGATGAAGTTCCTCCTCGCCTTTATAATCACCTGTCTTCCTTTGGCTACCTTACCTGCAGTCTGTAAGACTGACCTGCAGGTATCACTTCCTTCCCAAAGACTTTATTGGTTTACCTTTTCCTCCCCATGTGGCTTTTCTGTGCTCTCGCGTCACCTGGTGAGAAATAAAAGCCCTCACTGCTCTGCATCACAACCGGTGCCTACTTATTCCTCTCTGGCGCTTTGGGTGAACTGTTTGCCTACTTATTCCTCTCTGGCACTTTGGGTGAACTGTTTGAGGACAGGCACTGAGTCCTGTTAATCTTTTTTTTATTTAAATTCTTTATTGTCTAAAGTATTACATAAGTCTCCTTTTTTCCCCCCATTGACCTGTTCCCACCCACCCCAGCCCCCAGCACATGCCCTCACCCCCTCTAATATTTTTTTAATTAGGTCTTTATTGTTGAAAGTATTAAAAATGTCCCCCTTTTTCTCTCATTGACCCCTTATAGCCTGCCCCCACCCCTGCCCCATGCCTCCACCACCCTATTCATTGTCTGAGTCAATGGGTTATGCATATATGCACACAAGTTCTTTAATTGGTCTCCCCTCCTCCCCGCCTTCCCGCCTTCCCTCTGAGATTGAGTCCTGTTAATCTTTGTATCTGGAGTCCCCAGAGGGCTCTTTCTTATTAGGAAGGATTTAGGAGATACTTCTTAAAAGATACACGAGTTAAACTGTGTTGAGGTGACAGAGGTTTTAATAAAAACAAAGAATGAAGTGAACCACAGAGGTAAGCTAAAGCCTTTCAGAATTCTCTCCCCCATTTCCATTTATCCTGAGCAGTCTGAAAATTTCCCAGACATATGTTTATAAACCTTTCTTTTGTTCATTTCATTAGCACTGCTAATGGTTTTAGAACATCCTGGATAATCCACCTTATCTTTGCTGCCTAAAGCTTTGCCTGACCCTGAAGGGATTCTGGACTCCACTGTGTGCTGTAGATATTAGACATTTCAAAGTCTTCAAAGGCAGGAGGTTTACCATCCTCTCACTAAAAATCTGAGCACCAGAAAATGACTAGAGGTGTTTTTCATGAATATTATAAAGAACATGGAACTGTGAAAAAGATTGTCAGCAAAGGCCACTCTCCTGGATGTGCATGGAAAGATGGGGCAGTTGGTGATTTGGGGTAATATATATCCTATATGATAAAAGCCTAATATGCAAATTGTCCATTTGACTGGGAGTTCGACCAGGAGTTCAACCAGGGGGTGGGGTTGGTGGCAGCAGCGGCAGCAGGTGGCCAGGGGAAGGGAGGCACCCCTGGCTGGCAGCCACTAGGGACCCTACCCATGCATGAATTTCGTGCACTGGGTCTCTAGTCTGTCTATCTATCTATCTATCTATCATCTATCTATCTATCTATCTATCTATCTATCTATCTATCTATAAAAGCCTAAGTGACTGTTATGACTGGTCGACTGAATGACCAGTCGACCGGTCGCTATGATGATGCACTGACCACCAGGGGGTAGATGCTGGATGCAGGAGCTGCCCCTGGTGGTCAGTGCATTCCCACAGCCAACCTCCTGTGGTGCCTCTCCTGACCCAGCTGGCCCTGATAGGCCCCGATCAGCCCCGACTGCCGGCCAGGCTGAGGGACCCCACCTGTACATGAATTCGTGCACCAGGCCTCTAGTATATATTTAAAAGCCTAAGTGACCGTTATGACTGAACGACTGGAACAACTGGTTGACCAGTTGCTATGACATGCACTCACCACTAGGGGGTAGATGCTCAATGCAGGAGCTGTCCCTTTGTGGTCAGTGCGCTCCCACAGCCAACCTCCCACAACCCCTCCCTCCGGGCCCCAATCAGGGGGCAGGGGGTGGCAGGCCAACCTCCCGCAGTCCCTCCCTCCAGCTGGCTGGCCCCCCGATAGGCCTAGATCACCAGCCAGGCTGAGGGACCCCCACCCGTGCACAAATTTGTGTACCAGGCCTCTAGTTTCATTATAAGGAGCATGAGATGACCCATAGCATTTTTGTTGGCAGTCTTTGAACCTCATTAGGAGAGTGACATTTCCCAAATTACTGCAAATCAGCTTTGTTTGTTTATTTTGGGTCATCCCCAGGATGGGGAAGACGAAAGGATTGCAGTGGATAGGGTTCTATGGTGCTTGGATTTTTTTAAGGCTCAATTTTATGGGTGCCTCCTTCTCTTTGAGTGAGAATTCTGAGGGTGACTATAAGACCCAGGGTTCTAGAATACAGGAGATGGCTAAGGGGAAAGAACAAGGAGTGGCATCCCAGCCTCTCTCTAGTTGCATCTTAAGCAGGAAGAATGAAGAGTCTTGAAGACTCTTATGTGCATCTACTCAAGGCCAAGTTGAGGCCTCTCCCCTCAACTTGTTTAAGATGCTGTTGTATCCTGATCTTGCAGTGTCAATTACCTCTTGGGTGTTTGCTCAAGTTTCTCTGTTGTTCTCATTTCTATTTGCCTATTTAAAGAGCCTGAATTTTTTAAAGACCAACGTAAATCTTGCTTGGATAGGATAAACGTTTCTGGCCTAACTCAAATTGCTGCATTTTTAAAAAACATATGTCTTATTTCATTGACTGGATTTAATTCCATTCAATAAACATTTGGCAAGTGCCAACTGTGTACTGGGTATTTATGCATGTGTTCACTGTCTATTTCCAATCACCACTCTTTTTAGTCATTGCAGCATAAATATTGATTGATTAGCACTTGGTTTTACTAACAATGAGAGCATACGCCCCTAGATACAGTTCTGACTCTGAAATTTTATCAAAATAGTATGCAATCAACATTCCTATTTTTATTAGAAAATTGCGTGGGTGGAATTTCCCTGTGGCTTGTGGAAGTGGGATTTTTGGGGTGCCTCTGGAATAAGCATTTGCGGAGGCCCCCAAGGGAGGATGAGGTGTGATTGAAAGCTTTATTTGTGTGGAATTATATCCCTGGGGTTGCAAAGTCCCATTTCCTTTAAACTAGTCCTGGAAAAGGTGCAGCTGGGAATCCAGGAGAGCTAAAAGCAAAGCCAGTGTCCAGAGTTTCCGTTCCATGGTGGAGCTGGATCCAGTAAAGCATCAGGCTAGTGGTGGTCCATCAGTCCGTTGTTTGAGGTCCACCTGGCTGTGGGCCATGTGGGCAAGTGCAGAGCATGACAGCCCTGTCAGCCAGGAGGCAGGCACACGCAGCAAGAGAGGCGAGAGAAGTCCTTTGTTTAGGAGCTTAAATATCAAATCTTCTTGCCCTTGCAGTGGGCACGCCTATGCAACTACTCTGGTCAATGCCTGTTCCCCGGAATGACTGACAGGCCAGCACCCTCTCTACGTCACTTAGACTTTACTGGGCATGCCTGTAATATTTGGTCTTCCCTTTGTTTCTTTCCAGTTAATTAATAACTGGGTTAACTATAACAATATCAGTATGATGCCAGAGTTTTGTTCAAAGTTACCCTTACTGACCTATGTGTCATCCTATATAATAAAAGGGCAATATGCAAATTGACCCTAATGGTGGAATGACCAGGAATGACTGGTTGCTATGACGTTCACTGACCACCATTGGGCAGATGCTCAACGCAGGAGCTGCCCCCTGGTAGTCAGTGCGCTCCCACAGGGGGAGTTCCACTCAGTTACAAGCCGGGCTGACAGCTGTGAGCCTAAGCCAGCAGGTGTACATCCCCCAAGGGGTCCCGGACTGTGAGAGGGTGCAGGCTGGGCTGAGGGACCCCCCCCAAGTGCATGAATTTTCATGCACTGGGCCCCTAGTAGATATTATATGGAAGTACCTTGCAAGGAGAATAATATCCTTTCTTGTTTGAAAAATGTGACATTATTTGAGGAGTAATTGTCTTATTTGAAGTATAAGACATTATTCTACCTTCTGATTTTATGCTTTTGACTATATTAGATAACTCACAGGTGAAATCATGCAGTATTTGGCCTTTTGTGACTGGCTTATATCAATTAGCATAATGTCCTTAAGGTTCATCCATATTGTTGCATATTGCAGGATTTTCTTCCTTTTTAAAAGCTGAATAATATTCCACTGCATGTATGTGCCTGTATGTATGTGCCATGTTTTCTTTATCCATTCATTTGTCAATACACTTTTAGTTTGCTTCCATGTCTTGACTATCTTGGAGAGATATCTGCACTCATATGTACATTGCATCATTTCTAAATTTCCTTATGTTATCAATAGTAATTTCATTCAAAATATGTTGGAGAACATATTTTGTATAATTTCAAACTTATTGAGGCTTTTTCCTGGTTTTGTGGCCTAACACGTGGACTGTCTTACCGTTCCATGTGCACTTGAGAAGAATGTCTATTTTGTTGTTGTTTGGGTGGAGTGCTCTATGGATGTCTAGTTAGTAGTGTTACCTAAGTCTTTTTTTTTTCTAGAAAATTCTTGAAAAACCTTATAAGTGCCTAAGTCTTACATTTCCTTGCTGATACCTGTCTAGCAGTTCGTTGTTGAAAATGGGGTATTGAAGTCTCCAGGTATTAGTATTGAATTATCTATTTGTTCTGCAACCTTCATTTTAAAACACATTTGGTTTTGCCTGTGACAAATGTACAGGTAACATTTGTTAGGAAACATTATATCATTCATGAAGCATTTGCATACAATTTGTCATTGAACTTTCCTAGCAACCTTAAGAAGTACTTTTCTTTACCCTGTCATTTAATATCTGAAGAAAATGTTATTACAAGAAAATAACCTGACCAAATTGAAGCTGGTGAAGCTGATGTTTTAACTCGGGTTTGTTCATTTAAAATCCTTTATGTTTTCCATTGTGCAGTATCCCCAGTTCCACATCCCCCTGCCTCAGGATTATGCTTCCATAACTGCTCTTTATGGCCAGACCTCTGTTTACCTTTGCTTTCCTTCAGAACAGGGCCTGGGCTATTCCTTCTCAGCTTACTGACTCTGTCAGTGTCCATGTTTGACTCGCACCCAGGTACCTACATTGTTAGCTCACTCCTGGTTTAGCATCTTCTGTTATTAAAATTCCATCCTGTTTTTTGGCCAAGAGCCAACAAGCTCTGATGATGACAGCCAGCCCTACCCACCTGTCCATTCAAACATGGCCAGCTGGGTAGCATCCCTCTCTGCCAACCACCTGTCCACATTTATCTTCTCCCATCAGAGCTCCCCTGTCCCAGTCCCAGCTGAACCCTTTTCATGGCACACCCTAGGAACGTGGCAGGACAGAATTATGTAGCAAAAACGCTTTTCAAATCACTGCAGAGCAGATAACTGTCAAAAGTTACGTCTACCTACTCAGGGGAAAAAAACAGCTGAATGGAAAGTCAGTCAGTGGTTTGTTTGTAATCTGCATTAAGCCTACAAAATGGAAAAGAAAAAGAATTTGGCTGATTCTGTCAGTGAATTAGCAGATGTGTCTGTGTCATGTAGATTCTTGGTAGTTCAGAGAAGCAGGAATGGAAGGAAAGGTGAGATTTACCTGACACTGAATCCACAATAAATTGTTCCAGATGAAGTCTGGGGTTTGAATTTGATGGTTTGGAAATCTAGGGACTTAGGGAATGTAGCAAGAGGAAAACAAGGATTTGGGTGGGCACCCTAATGGAAGTTTGGAGTGCCAGGAGTGAAAGGAGAGAAGACTGAAAAGAAAGAGACATAAACATTTTGCCAGGGCATGCAGTCCTCATTTTTGTATAGATCTCTTTAGCAACCTCGTTGACAGGTAAGTTAGATCTGAGGGTTATATAGACCACATATATGACAGATTGTAAAACCTGAGCCTAAAGTTTTAATTAGATTCAAGGTCCTAAAAATCAAGCCCAAGGACAAGATAATTTGAAAGTCAAGGTAGGTAGATGAGTGAAGTTGCCAGGCAGTGTGTGTGTTTTGTATGTATGGGTATCTTTTCCTGGTGAGGAGACATTTTTGTAGAGCATTTGGAACATACACCAAAAACTGATACAAAAATTTGGTGCCATCTTCCAAAGTTGGTTTGTCATTCTTCTAACTTCGCTTCATCACTTATCTCTACTTTCCCATACTGACTTCATTCTCAGTCAATTAAGGAATAATATAAGAAATAAAAATCCTTAATTTTACCCTGTGTTTGGCCCCTGACAGCTTCAGGCTTTTGTGGATCTTACAGATATAACTTCTGTGATGTGTGTCTTTTTTCCCCAATAGTTCCAACAAAGGTTTCTTGGGAAGGTCTAGGCTGGGTCACTGAACTAACCTTTCTTGCCAGGAAGAAGAGGTTTCATGATTGGCCAGGCCTAGGCCATTTGCTTGCCCACAGAGCTGGTGGAACTGTGTAGACGTGAAAGATGATGGAAACTGGCATGGACAGAAGGAATAGCATGCTCAAAGGGTATGTGCACAGAAAGGAATGGCATCTGCCAGTAGAGGAGTGAATTGCCTACAGAATGGTGCCCGTGGACTAACCAGAGTTATGAGAAGTGGTTCTCTCTCCCATATTGCAATGGCAGTGTTGGACCAGATAATGAAAAACTGCGAGGCCAACAACTTTTGAACTGTTTGTTTGTTTGTTGTTGGAGTAGCTAATAGAAATCCTTTAGGAGAAATTGGATATGCTCTGGAGAGAGATTAATTTGCTCAGAACTTTTAAGATAAATTGGAGTCATTAGTGGCATATGTTCTAATTTGAGACTCTTGCTAGCCTTAAGGTAGGAAGTAATGGACAGATATATAACGTCCAATTGTTCTTCTTCATAGTGATTACAAAACAAATGTAATGAACAATTCAATAACCATTTATAGTTGGCCTTACAATTTGTAGAGTCATTCCTTCAGCTTCCATTTTTGTTTTTGTTTTGTTGATATGTGTGCGTTCTTTTGGAGGGGATGTGGGCACTTCTTACAAATTAGTTTTGATTTAAAAATAATTTAAGAAAGATTTATTAACTTTTATTGAGGCATAAATGACAGATAAAAATGTGCCATATTTAAAGTATACATCACAATAATTTGATGTGTATACACATTGAGAAAGGATTCCCCATCTAGTTAATTAATACATTTATCACAATATGTGCATCTACATATATACAATTTTTGTGAGAACATTTTTATGCTCTCTTAGCAAATTTCCATTTTACAATACAGTGTTATCAACTACAGTCACTGAGTTATACCTTTGACCTGCAGACATTATTCATCTTATAGTTGCAAGTTTGTACCCTTTTCCTAACCTGCTTTAAATAGAGGTGGTGAGATAAAACATAGATTCACTAAGAAGAGAAAAATACAAGAGGGACTTTGCCCTATGCTACACTTCCAGTTGTAGAATTGTACTCAGGCATGGTAAGGGGTTCGAGAGTATGTAAATGAAGGTGGCCAGAGCACCACTGTGTTTCACATGGAAATTTATCCCTTTATAGCTACACTGAGAAGATTAAGGAGGAAATGGGTGTACACAGAAAACATCTAAATGACTATATTTTTACATTTGGAAACTGCTGGTGACACAGCCCACACCATCTGTTGGCTTGGCAACCCTGACAATTGACAACGTTGCTCAACAGAGAAGCCAAGATTCACTTTTGGGAGGATAAAGGCACAGTTAAGCTTGCCTGGTAGGACTTGTGAACAGCGGTGATAGTGGCAAACCTATCCTTTATATTTACACCCATCCAAGGCTAGGAGCTCTGAAAATCCCTTCTCAGCACAATCTTCTCATTTCTCTTTACCTCAAGTAAACCTAGTCTTGACTTCAAGGTCCTCACCTTAGCCGTAAGGCCATCAATTCTTTCTTACCAAGGTTTTCATGCATCTCTACTTAGCTGTGTTCTCTTTACTCCCTGTTATATATTTCAGCTCCAATTTTTGCACAATCCATTTTGCCAACCTACAATTCTGAATAAACTCCATTAGCATTTTCTTGAAACAGCTAGATTTCTAGCTAGATAAATTTATTCTTGCTGTTGAGTATTCTCTCTACTTTTACATAAACAAGACAATAAGATTATTTCAATCCAATCTTTTCTGTATAATTCTGATATCAAAAATTCTGAAAGTAAAATGATTTTATAGTTTACTTGATGGCAAAACCTGATGTGACTTGAACTGATTTGTCAACAACCTGAACTGACCCAATGCTATTTATTTTCTGATTCTTCTGAATGGGAAAATTACTATTTCACTGAAGAAATAGGATTTCAGGATAGTTCCCGTAATGCTGTTTGAGATGAAACATAACTAGTTATTTCTATGCTATTATGTCTCTGAAACAGAAAAATTCTGAATTATGAAGCAGATACCACCCTAAATTTCAAATAAATAATTGTGGACTCCTATACCTTTAACTTTACATGTTATAAATTATTTCACCCGTGCTACCTAGAGTGATCCTTAGAATAATCGTGAAATGTACTGAATGCATTACTGAGCCCATTTTTCAGGTGCAAAGACTGAGGTTTAAAAATGTTGGTCCCTGATCTGACATCTAATAAACAAGAGGGTGAGGATTTGGAAGTAGGTGTTCTTTTCTAGTTCCCCAGTGCTTTTTGTACATTTTTCCTTTTAACAGTTACTGCTTACTTTAATTATAAAATCAATCAAAAGTTTTAGTAAAAAGTGAAAAATCTTAAGAGGAGAAAGAAAATAATCCAAACCACTCACTACACAGAGATAACATTGTGAATATTCTGTTATTCTTTTGTTTTCTTCTTTCATAATATGCTTTACATAAAACTGAGGTAATCCATATATAGTATTTTGTGTTCTGACTTTTAATCATTTAACTTTTATTATACTCATTTTCTAATGACATTTAAATTACCTTCTGCATCATGATTTCTCTGATTTTAAAAAAATATATCTGGCACAGAGAATTCAGGGCACCTTCTCATTTTCAGAATCTGTAGGGTTCTCTGATTCCTGATTTCCAGTTACATTCCACCCCACTCCTCCCTCAACCCACATAGCCACCCACTCTCAATTATCTAATATATTATCTTGGATATGGATATTCTTATATAATGAATGTCATAAAATAACATAGGAAACTGTCTGTCTTCCAAACTATTTAAATCATAACCTGTTGAGTACTGGCCTCATTCTTTAAATATTTATTGTTGAAAGTATTACATATGACCAGTCTCATTTCTAATAGTTTTTATTTACTACTGTATATTCAAGATTTAGCAATATAATTAGCTTCATATAAATCCTGCACATTTCTGACTTGTTTATTCCTAGGTATTATATCAAATTTTAAGGGGAGGGAGGAGTTGCAACTTGAAATGGGATTTTTTAAAAATTTCTAACTTGTTTGCATATAAAGACTATTGGTTTATTATATTAATCATGCATACTACCTTCTTATTAAATTCTCTTATTGTTTTAGTTGCATTGCAGTTAATTTGCTTATGATCTCATAGTTTGCAATAGTTTTCTCTGCAAATAAGGGTAATTTTAACTTCATTCCAATTATTTTTGTCTCTGGTTTTTGTTTTCTAATTGAAGTTTTAATCCTCCAGAACAATGCTAAATACTAATGGAGGCTCTGGACGCCTCTGTCTTATTCCTGATTTTAACTGAGAATGCTTGAAGTGCTTCCTCGCAAAGTGAGATGTTGACTTTAGGGTTGAGATGGACATATTTTGTGATGTTAAGAAGACAAATGTCTATCATATTAAACAAATTTTTTATCAAGGAAATTTTTGAATTTTATGAAATAAAATTTTCAGCATCTATGAAGATGAACATAGTTTTTCTTTTTAGCTATGTTGTGCATTTTATAAATGTCTTGAAGATTAACTGCACTTGCATTCCTGAAGTAAATCCACTCGGTCATGTGTGCAGAATTATTTGAATGTATTGCTGGATTCTGTCATTTTTACTTCTAATATTTTACTTAGGTTTTTTAAATGACAATTATAAATGATGTGGTATATAGACTCACTTTGTCTAATCTTTCTGAACTTTTGGTATCAAAATTGGGCTCTTTTCATAAAATCAATTTAGAGATTTTCTTATTTCCCTATGTCCTAGAAAACTTTAAATAGCATTATAATTATCTCTTCATTTCTCTCTCCCAAATACTGGGTAGGACATCCCTCTGAAACGGGGGTCTGGTACTTTTTGAGTCAATAATATTTGGTCAGCTCTCTGTCTCTCTGCCTCTCTCACTGCCTCTCTCTCTCTCTCTCTCTCTCTCTCTCTCTCTCTCTTTCTCTCTCTCACCTCACCCCCTTCTTTATAACAGTGGTCCTTAGCTAGGGATACTTTAATTTGGACCAAGAAGTGAGAAAATAGTTCAGAATGCAGTATCTTTATTCTGTTTACAAAAAAGTTAGATAATTTCTGAACATGTGAGTTGTTCTTTTGGTGAGTAGCTGTGTATTTGTTGCTTCCTCTGGCTGGTTGATGGGAGTCTCATCTGGGGAAACCTCTGCTACCAGCCCCTGTGCCCCTTTGTATTGGTGTAGACCTTGTACTCGGGGTAGCACCAGCGTGCACCTCCTCTCACCTGCTGGAGAGTACTTTGATCAGTTGACTACCTGAGGCCATGGCCTTGCTCCAGTTCTCCCCCGAATGGTTTTTCTCTGTGGCTTTGGCAGTCCTTTGCTATCTCTTCAGAGCTGAGGCTATAGCTATGTCTCTTTATGTGGCTGAAAATGGAATGTGCACATTCTCTTAGTTGCTTTTATATGATTTCTTGGAAGAGACGTATTGGAATGTTCACTTAATGACTTTATTTTCAAACAAAAGGTGATAAATATTACTAAATATTTCCCAGTAAATATTAGTAAATTCTTTGTATGTATTATCTTCTAATATCCTCACCACAATTCTATTATATCAGTACTATTACTATTTTACAGTTAAGGAAATTGAGGTTAAGCTATATAAATTCACAAAACTAGTACAAATAGTGAACTCAAGTTTTAAACCAGCCTGACTGAACTCATAACCCACCATTTTATCATTTTAATATGCTAGCACATTTAATATTCTAGAATTTTATTAAATATTTATATATTTCAATATATTAGTAAAATTTTGGTATAATGGCTTTTTTTTTATAAATGACATGTAAAAAGAAATGGAAAGTTTCATATTTTCCTTCATGTTGTATTAGAGAGGTGATGGAGAGTGGAGTTATCTTTGTCTTCACTAGTCAAACATTATCACTTATTAAGCAATTTAAGCACAGTGACTAATTTTAGAAGCAACTATTCAGCATCTTTTTCTATCATTCTCAATGTTGTCATTCTTTTCAGGTTGTCTATTTTTTTATTTTTAGGCAGGTGTTAGTAATTTTGTTTTCTAGAACTTGTCCTCTTTTATTTAAATGTACCATGTTTTTAAGACTGGATACTATATATGTGTATACTAATGCACATAATGTGTCTACCTATATAACAGATATCCAGATAAATAGATAAAGATACTAATACTCAATGTAGGGCCATGAGTTTCTCTATTTTCTTCATATTCTCTTCTTGATTTCACCAGACCTAAGAACTTTCCACACCCACGAAAAAACCACCTCTTAGATTCATATACCGATTCTTGGCTTTCGTTTGTTTGAATTTATTTTTCTGATTAACTTTTAATTAATAATTTTCATTTAGTTTTTCCCCAATGTGTTTTAATGTTTCTTTTCTAAATCTTGAAGTTAAAATTTCAGTTTATTTCCTTTTAAATATTGATCTAATTCTAAAGTATGAAATAGCTTTAAGCCATTTTTCTATATTATAGTAATCTTATTGTCATTATTTTCTAAATAGCTTATAATTGTAGGTTTGATTTTCCTTTTTAAAAAAGTTTTCTTTTGTGGGATATATGTATATATATAGTTTAATTCTACATTTATTAATTTGTTATTAGAGAAAGCAGTATATAATTTTTTTCCAGAATTTATGCAGGTGTTTTTATTACCACTGAATGTAACCAATTTTGATACATGTTCCATAATCTGGAAAATATGTCCCAGCTGATGCTCTGTAGTTTGTCCCAGCTCTGCTGTCAGACATGTGAGTGCAGAACCTGCAGAACATTCCTGTCCCAGATGTTTAAGTCACTCCCAGCCCTTCCAGTGTTCCCAGCTTGGCCCCAGGCATTGTGGAGCCTGTGTAGGCTCCGTATCTGTGCCTCGTCTGCATCCTTGATTCACAGAATCTGTGAGCATAACTAATGGTTGTTGTTTAAAGCCATTAAAATAACCAGCATAATGGGATTTAATCATAGTTAAATTAATACTCCCATATCCTGAGGCCGCTTGCTTTCTGATAATACTTCAGAGCTGTTTAGTTGAACCAATTAAATAGTTTATTGTTACACACCCCACACCAGAGGGGGCTGCACATTAAGCTGACTAAAGTGTTTAAGGGATTGGCCTATTGGACCTCTCTTTCCTTCCAAGAAAACCACAGGAATACGGAGTCTCTTGTTTATAATCTGCTGAGCTCAGTGGGTTGCGTGTTTGTGCTTGGCTTCTTTCCCAACAAGTCTTGGCAATCATGTCACTCCCTCCCTGATTATTTTGCAACTGGGTATGAATTGCTGCTGCTGTACTGAGGTTTCATTCTCCAAATAGCTGGGTGCATGGGCCAGCTCTCTTGACTAATGCCTCTCACTACCCCTAGGTTAGTTGAAGAGTGGCCAGGCATACAGAAAGTAAGTAACTAATGACTAATGTGAGCTCAGGCTCTCTTTCCCAGCCAGGTTCTTTGTATACCTTATTATGGACTGAGAATATCAGTTTGCTCCTCCAGGTCCAGGCATCACTAAAAACTTAATAGATTTATAAATGCTGGATATGTAAAAGACAACAAAGGAACCGATTACTAATGCCTATGAGTAACTGCAGTTGTGATGAGTTCTCTGGGCCCAAATTGCTATTTAAACCATTCACTTATTCACTCATTGAAGAATTAATTGAGGTCTATGTGCAAAGCATTCTGCTAGATGTTAATGAATCTACACCTAAACCAGAAACACTACATTCATTTCCATTTCTTTTACTTTTGTCTTTATAGTACCTGTACCCTTGGCTGCTGTGCCCCGTATTACACACGTGGTATCTGACACAATGTAGGGTCTCAAGTCCTATTTGTTGAACAAATATAAAACAAAAGTGATCGTTCCATTCCTGGGAGAGTCTTTATTCATGAAGCCTTTCCTTGTTATTTCATGCTATATTTAATCCCTCTTTCCTCGAGGAGCCTAGAGGGCTCTAATTGTACTTTATGTATGATGGAATTAGATTTTCTGTTATAGTTTCATGTGTCCTAGTTTAATATGGGCCTTATCACCCACCTACCAATATTTGGTTGATGAACCACTAAGCATTTGATGGTGGAAAAGTCTTTCTTCCTCTCTATGCCTCAGTTTTCTCTTCCGTAAACTTAAAAATATATTTTATTGATTTTTTACAGAGAGGAAGGGAGAGGGATAGAGAGTTAGAAACATCGATGAGAGAGAAACATCGATCAGCTGCCTCCTGCACACC
>NW_005371920.1:1802175-1806167 GCF_000412655.1 Myotis brandtii | reverse complement strand
GGGGATGGGCCCGCAACCAAGGTACATGCCCTTGACTGGAATCGAACCTGGGACCCTTCAGTCCGCAGGCCGACGCTCTATCCACTGAGCCAAACCGGTTAGGGCATCTTCCGTAAACTTAGACATTTGAACTTGGTAAATGGATCTCGGGCTGTGTGCCAAGAACCTTCAGGGTGGGTGGGAGAGCAGCTTTAGTTTCTAAGACCTTCATTATATACAATTTAAATATAATTTTTAAGAATCATATGTAAAACACACAAACTACTTTGTAGCACCCTGTTGTTTTTTTAAATAATTTTTTTTTAGAATTGAAAAGGGGTTCCCATACAGGAAAACCCGCAGGCCAACGTTCCATCCACTGAGCCAAACCGGCTCCGGCCCTGTTGTTTTTTAAATAATTTTTTTAGAATTAAAAAGGGGTTCCCATACAGGAAAAGTTGGAAATTATTCATCTGTAGACAGAGGGTGGGGGAAATCAGCCAGTCGTCTGTTTTTGTTTATCCATAAGCTAAGAATGTTGTTTTCCATTTAAAAAGAATTATTAAAAACAAATAACAAAGAGGAGTGTGTGCCTAAAATATTTTCCTAAATATTAGTCCGGCCCCTTACAGAAAGTTTGCTAATGTAAATCAAGGATGGCACATATATGGCTGGGGTGCTGATACTCTCTCTTGCCCATGGCAGACATCATTAATGGTTACAGAATCCTTCTCCATCTGCATTAGGACCCCCATTAACTTGCTACTCCTCGAAGTTATTACCAACCTAGTGGAGCTGGCATTTTAGCCTCCAAGTTCCTATTGCACAGACTGTCCACACTCAAAAGAATGTTGAGGTAGTCTCTGTTAGTGTCCTCAGATCCTATCTTTCTAAACTTTGGTATGTTCTAGCTGACTTACACCGCCAATACCTGCCTGTCTTCTACCCAAGGGCTTTCTCCAACTCCTCTGAAGGTGGCACCACTTCTACTCAGGGCAGGCCAGCAATGCCAGGGAATGAACACCCTGGGAGCAGCCTCAGGAGTCAGTGTATAAATATTCCAGCTCCCTTGCCTTGGGGCTTCAGTACTTATGAAACATTTTTAACAACATCTCCCAGAGATTCCCCATGACATTAACCTCCATTTGCTCATTGGCATAGCTGGCTAAATGATCACCTTTAGTCATTGTCTTCACTTCTCTCTAACACTATCATTTTTCCAGCTGGTATTCTCTGCATCTCCCCCATTAAACCACACATCCTTGAATCCCGATCCCAGATTGTGTGTCTGGAGAAACCAAAACCAAGACTGATTTCAAACCTACTCCTTTGTGAATGGAATGCTTTTTACAAAGGCCTCTAACTTTAAAGCATCACAAACTTCTCTGGCAAGTTCTGGAAATTGCTGCCTGCAGTTACTCATTTTGAGGACAACTCAATTTCTTATGGGCCAGTGTCTCTATTGTTGACTCCAACATTATGGATGGGTCAACCAATTAATTTTCTGATTGAATACTGGGAGCTTTTCAGCCTTTTTCTCCAGCCTCCTATTAGTGAAGAGATTTCCTAGGTGCCCGTACAATGGAAAATTCACAACCAATAAACAATTGAATGTGGAGATTTACATTGGCCAGGCAGGTTGCTATACCAAGCTCTAATAATAACT
Organism: Myotis brandtii; assembly: GCF_000412655.1. Taxonomy (NCBI): domain Eukaryota; kingdom Metazoa; phylum Chordata; class Mammalia; order Chiroptera; family Vespertilionidae; genus Myotis; species Myotis brandtii. The sequence goes on along the minus strand of NW_005371920.1, from coordinate 1,804,522 downwards.
CCATTTTTCCTTACACCCTGGCAGAAAATGCAGGCAGCTGTGTCCAATTATGCTGAGCACAGCAAACTCAAACTTATTAAAGGTGGGAAATAGGCTGTTTCAGAATGTGAGAAACTCAACATAATGTGAAGATAATTTCTCAAGTGTATGGTTTAGTTGCTCTGTTTATTTTATTCCATTCTCAAGCCAGCATTAAGTTTTTTGTTCCCAATACAGGCAAGGGAACATGGTCTTCATTAATATGTAAACGTCAGAGTCCAAACATGTAAGTTCTATTTTTGGACCAACCAACAACTCTGTTGAATGACCCATGCAAATCTTTTGTTTTATTTACCATTCCAAAAATGCAATTAATAATGCCCCTTCCCCCACCATGAGAAAAGAATTTTGATTATAGTTTATTTTGGGACTTGAGACCTAAAACTAAGATATGGATAAAAGTAAGATGGCAGAGCATTTACACTAAGGGGCTCATGGGTCTGCCTGACATTTGGGCAATGTTTTCTGAAATGACTTTCATTATCCTAAGGGGGAAAAAAATCACTTTTTGTTATTATATGAGAAAAATTTATTTCTTCCAATGACTTTTTCTCCTTTCACTGCTTCTGGGCTCTCCAAAGAAGTTAATTCCATCTCTAACTTGTTCCATTGCCAAATGATTCTAATGATGTTTTCCAAGCATTTATGTAGAGTTTTCCATGCTGCAACGGAGATCTGGTGTAACGTTTCTCCTTCCTTTCATAGAAATAATTGATCCCTCTGCCTGCTTTCTCTAATGAGGGCCAGTGAGGGATCAGTCTTCCTTGTCACTCTTCTTTAATTGAAATATTTTTTCTGTGCCGTGAAATATTTTACTACTTTTTCAAAATAGTACACACAATGGTTTTTCATGCTGCCAAAAGCTAGTACCTTATTTTTCTAAACATCTAAATTAGATTCCTTGTTATATTTATATCACCATGTGTTTTCCCTTCATTGAACTTAGAGCTATTTGCAATTATGTATTTACTAGACGCCCAGTGCATGAAATTGGTGCATCAGGGAGGGGGAGGGTCCCTCAGACTCGATTGCGAGAGGGCGCAGGCCAGGCCGAGGGACCCCACCGGTGCATGATTGGGGCCAGTGAGGGACGTGGGAGGTTGGCCAGCCAGGGAGGGACTGTGGGGGCTGGGGGGGCTCCAGAATGTGTCCGGCCCATCTTGCTCAGTCCCAATCAGCAGGACCCCAGCAGCAAGCTAACCTACCGGTCAGAGCATCTGCCCCCTGGTGGTCAGTACACATCATAGTGACTGGTTGACCAGTCTACTCTTTGCCCCCTGGTGGTCAGTGCACATCATAGTGAGCGGTTGAGTGGCCTTAGCACATCATTAGCATATTACGCTTTGATTGGTCGAATGGCTGACCAGGTGACCAGACACTTAGCCTATTAGGCTTTTATTATATAGGATTTTGTTGGTTATGTGATGAACGTCTTTGTTTCCCTGCTAATCTATATGCCCAAAGAGAGCAGGACCATATTTGTCTGTCATTATATTATTTTTGCTAAGATTTCCCCAATACATGGTATTGTTAAATGATACTAACTGCATCGTATACATACTTACTAACTGTGGACAACCTATTCACCATATGTTGGATGCTCAGGGCCAATTAGAGTGTAGAGGCCTCATTCAGAGTACGCCAAATGTTCAAGGCCACTCTGAGTGTGAAAATCTTAATCAGGATATTCAAGGCTAAGATGCTATATGCAGGTGCAAAGTAAGGACACCATAATCACAATGTATACTGCTCAAGTGTGCCCAAATAGTGAGGTCACTATTTTGGAAAGAAGCCTCTTTTGTCTAAGTATTATAAAGTTGTTACTGACCAGCCTGTACGGGGTTGCATTATAGTGAAGATGTATTACTGGCCAGCAGGCTGCTGCTGTGGATACAGAGGCTGCTGCTGCTGTATGGGAAAGATAGTGATACCTAGCTGGTGTGCGGCTACTGTATGGGACTTTGCTTTAAAGAACTGTTTTGTCTCGTGGCTCCTTGTTAGCAATGGCTACATGGCCATTGACTTCTACAATAAAGACTCTCTTATATACTCACAACTTCTCGTGGCTTCTCCATCAAATACCTGGCGTCCAAGAAGGTCCCATCCCTGGCAGAGGGGCTCAGACCTGACAGTTGGCATAGTGGAGCAGGATGGAGGACCTGTGCACCCAACATTAACACACTTGTGTTTATTAATATATCATTATAATTATTCAACAATGTTATGTTTCATGAACATACTTAGCCCAGGGTGTGTGTGTGTGTGTGTGTGTGTGTGTATGTATGTGTGTGTGTGTGTATATATAACA
>NW_005371920.1:1760248-1802152 GCF_000412655.1 Myotis brandtii | reverse complement strand
AATAATCTATATATATAAAAGCCTAAGCAACCATTACAACCAAACAACCTGGAATGACCGGTCGACCAGTTGCTATGATGCGCACTGACCACTAGGGGGCAGACTCTCAACGCAAGAGCTGCCCTCTGGTGATCAGTGCATTCCCACAGCCAACCTCCCATGGTCCCTCCCCCTGCCAGCAGGCCCCAAACAGCCTGGCCCCGATCGGCCCTGATTGCCAGCCAGGCCTAGGGACCCCACCCATACACGAATTCGTGCACTGGGCCTCTAGTGTATAATATAATAAAATATATAATATAATATAATATTAAATATGCATTACAATATACTATACAATATCCATATGTATTATTACATACTATGTAATGCATATAAATGAGTGTTATATATACATAGATATATGTATATAACATATGTATACATATATTAGATGAACTGAATCTATAAAATTCTTTCTCTTTCAAAATGCCCAAATTTCACAAATTTTTATCAGAAGGAGTAAGAAGTTTATTAAAGTCTGTTTTCCAAGTTATATTTATTCTTAACTTTTCTTAAGTGATTAAGTTTGTTTTTTATTGTTTCAGACTGAGAATGTACAATGCACTGGCTACATTTATATTAGTTTCCATGGTTGCTGTTACTTCAGAAATTGTCCAAGAAAGGAGTGGAATTTTTCTCACCATGCAAAGATGTTTTTCCCTAACTTGTTTGTGCCCACGGAATGTATCAGTTTGAATCGTCTGCTTCTCTCTTCCCCATCTGTGCTGTTTTCAAGGGGTGGGGAGACAAGGGAGGGGGGAGAAAAGGAAACAACAAAGCAGGTGGGAGAGATAGCAGCCCTCATTCCAGCAGGGATTAGCTCAAAACTGTGCTCTCTTCCCTATCTACTAAAGTCTTGTTAGTTAGCCCAGACAGCATCAATAGTAGGTTTCGCTTTTCTCAAATCACTCCTATGGGAACATACAGCAGTGTTTGTGAAGAAAGAGCTATCAAGAGGCCACACTGTCGGAAGAGATTTTATGCTAACATTTTAATTGGTGCTGCTGCTGCTGTTGGTTTTAGTTATTTTTTTCTGACCAATCACAAGGACCTGTCTTTGCAGGGAAGACTGCCTATGGCTCTGCCCTAATTACTTATATCTATTATTTTCTCAATTCACCTCCAAAGGAAAATGCATCCTTTCCCTGGGAAAGTGTTATGTACTCCGCATTCTATGGCTTGTTTTCATTGCAGTGGCCACTGCCAAATACAGTCGGCTTTTGTTCATTTCAGTAGTCATTGTTGTGTCCCGGCATGACTCTCTCTAAATGGAAGGTCTCATTCACGGTGTGCTTGAACTGTGGTCAATATGACAGAGTCAGTATTCCCGTCACCCACAAGATAACTCTGCAAAATAGGTGTTTTTGTTATCCCATTTTACAGGTAAGAAAGCTAAGCCAGAATCCAATGTGTGGATTTAGAACTGTAAACAGATCTTTCTAACATCAGGCATTGATTAACTCATTCATTTTAGAAATTTACTGATAACATACTATGACCTGGGTAATTTTATAAGTGCTGGGAACACATTACTGAGCAAAATAGACAAAATTCTTTCTCTCACAGAGCTTTCATTCTACTGATTGTCACGCAAGGCTACGCTACCTCTCATATGTCTTATTGAAGCCAGAGGAACATTTTGCCAGAATAATTGGGATATTTCACTCTGTAATTTATGCTCACTCATCTGTCAGTCAGTTGGCTGGTCTATTTATGGAGAAGGGAACTCTAATAGAAAGTTTGGTGTGCCTGCTTAACCTATCATTCTCTTCTCTGAGTAAGTTCCTGCCACCCACAGAAATAGACCCCAAAAGTTGTGTCTTTACCATTTCAGCCACCCATGGCCTTAGATGTTGGCTAAGTAAATCTCCACCTAGAACATGGAATTAGAAATCAGAGGTACTTAAAAGACTGTTTGTTATTTAAAGAGGATTGATTTAAACTGGTTTTTGACTGTCGTTCTCAGCTCTGTGCACACAGGACTAGAGGGTATTTGTCTTGAGAGTGAGAGAGGGAAGAGAATTGCGGAGGAGAGGCTATTCAGTAGATACATTTAAAGAAGCAGTGATACAGGAGCATGCGATTCCAGAAAGAAGGACACACAAAGGGCACTCCCTCAAAGTTGTCCCTGAATGCCTTTGCCGTTGCTAGGAAACCTGCTTCTGAGCTTAGGTCCCAAGAGTGGTCCTGGGAGGCAGCTCACTAGGATGGAGTTTTGGAGTTGGGTCACCCACCACCATTTGCAATGAGTAGCAGCAGCCCTTAGCATGATGTTGTAGTGCACTTGCTAAGCTGGGACTAGTACAGATTACAAATGAAAGGAGTGTACCAACTCGTGCAATATCTTAAGCATCTGAAAGATTCAGGAAGATACTAATTATAATGATGATATTGTGCTGACCAGCACTGATGATTCGAAGAGAGAAAAAGACAAGCTCAATAGATTCAATAGCCAATTTTGAGTAAAGTATGAGAGTCACAAGGTTTTCTAAGCAACATTTGCAGAGACCTTTGTCACCAGTAGCTGGAGGGCTAATGAACTGAGGATTCTATAGATAACCGAACTGGGAAATTGGCAGAACTTTGGAAAAAGCTAAAATTCTCAGCCTAGGCTAGTCTCCTATGCTTAGAGCAGATAGAGAAAAAGTGTGGCTGTAGAGATTGGGATGAAGATATCTGCAGAGATGTACTTGAGCAAATTTAACTCCCAGATCCCACAAACTCCTCTGGGTCTGCAGAAATGTCTCACTTCCCCTTGTTGGCAGATAGAGCCCATTGTACCTCCCTACCCTTACCTTTTGCTTGAAGCTATAGAGAAATCTCAAATGAGGCAGGTGCCTTATATAATAATGCTGGTCTTCAGGGTCTGCCCCCTCCTCTTTCTGTCCTGGTTATCAGATCAATCATGGGGGAAAGATGGCTACGTGCTGGACCTGCTATGGTGTAATACAAATTATATGCCAAGGGGGCCTCGTGACTCGTCTATTGTGTTCTAACTAGAAGTGCAGAGTGGACCTGGTTGGATAGCGAGAGTGAAGAATCAAGGTGGGGGCAAATATTAAGCTGGACAATGGAGACGTTGTTGATATAGAGTCACTTTCCCAGGTCACAGGCTTAACACCCTGGCAGGGCTAAGCCTGGGATAAGCCTTAGAAACTTGGATAAAGTGGTGGCCCACATTCAATGGAATTGAGGTGCCACTGGCAGACAGTGGCGGAAGGCATCAGAAGGCTCAGAGAAGCGGCATGCTAGAATGGGTCTACTGTATAAGAACAGAAAACCACCAGCCAACTGTATCTTGGGAGGGCCCCGAGCATGTGATAAGGAGCAAGCCGGGAGGACAGTGCCAACATCACATGGTCCTTGAGGAACTCCATGAGGCTGTCAGTGAAGGCCAGGACTGACAGGAGAGGACGCTGGTACAGAACTGAGGTTCCTGGAAGCAGTGGGCATAATAGGATTCCAGACTACCAGAGGCTACTGAGCAATAGCCATCAGATGCAAGATAAGCTTAATTATTCTAAGGGGCAGCAAAGTTGGGATGGCACCCAAGGGACATGACCTATGGGAATAGATGAAGTCGAATAAAACCCTCCCTATGTGAATCATGAGCTTTGAAGTCCTTATTTTAGGCTTGAATTCTGTGAGTTATCTAGGGCAGTGGTCGGCAAACTCATTAGTCAACAGAGCCAAATATCAACAGTACGACGATTGAAATTTCTTTTGAGAGCCAAATTTTTTAAACTTAAACTATATAGGTAGGTACATTGTTATTAACTTAATTAGGGTACTCCTAAGGCTTAGGAAGAGCCACACTCAAGGGGCCAAAGAGACGCATGTGGCTCGCAAGCCGCAGTTTGCCGACCACGGATCTAGGGGATCTGACATGAGATAATCCCTTCTCTAGCTCCCAACCACAGAACTCTCTTGTCTAGGCCTTTGCAGTTCTTGAAGCATAGGAAAGAAACCATCCCATTCTAAAATGTATGTCTGGGTCTCCCAGGAAGTTGCCAGGCAGGGATGGCAGGATGGCAGCAGTTGGTATAAATTCCACCATCACAGAGTGAAAGCAGACATCTTTCCTCAGCCCCGAATGATGGCCCTGAAAGGGAAGCGTGAGCGGATCGGTGTGAGAGCAGGGAGCGCAGTCCTGTGGTGGCCAGATGGTATGCACGCACGCAGACCAGGCATGTGGGCTCTGCCTGGACCAGGCTTTGATCGGGTGAGTCAGACAGCAAATGAGAATCCGATTTGGACTCAAAGATGAGTCCCAATAAAATAAGCATACACTTTCATCAGTGACACGGTGCTTTTTTTTTTGGTTGTTAATCTTTACCCAAGGACATTTTTCCATTGATTTTTGGAGTGCAAGGGAGAGGGAAGACAGAGAGAGAGAAATACCTATGTGAGAGACACATCGATTGGTTGCCTCCTGCACACCCCCAACTGGGGTCAGGGATCGAGTCTGCAACTAAGGTACATGCCTTTGACCAGAATCAAACCCGGGACCCTTTGGTCCACAGACCAATGCTCTATCCACTGAAACAAACTGACTAGGGCGACTCGGTGCTTTTTAAGTAGCTTTTTGGGTTTTTTTCTCATTGGACACTGTATTAGGACGAGTTATTTTTTTTATTATGCATGAGAGAAACAAAACTTGTATTAAGTTCAGGCCAAGGAGGGAATTTATTAACTCAAAGAATTCAAGGAATGGTTGAGAAATACAGCACAAAAAAGGCAGATAAGCAACCAAACTGTAAGAACAAACGGATCCAGAAACTCCAATGCTGCCAAAGTCCTTCCCTTGACTCCTGACACAGCTTCTTTCCAGGGAGTCAGGTTCATTCTCTCTCATGCAGCCAGGCTCTCTTCCTCAAGGAGCAAAGAACCATCAGTAAGTTCTGAGTTTTGTATCTGTAGGGCTTCAATCTCCAGAAAGAAATGCCCTGATTTTCTCTGGTCCAAAGTGCAATATTTCAGGAAATGGAACCGGTCCTTTTGTCTTAAGTTGGTTGCTTACCCATAAATGAGTCAGCTGTAGCCAGAGGGGCAGGGTTGTGTTCAGACAGGATATTGCTTAGGACAGTGATGGTGAACCTATGACACACGTGTCAGAGGTGACACGTGAACTCATTTTTTTGGTTGATTTTTCTTTGTTAAATGGCATTTAAATATATAAAATAGATATAAAAAATATAAATCTTCGTTTTACTATGGTTGCAAATATCAAAAAATTTCTATATGTGACACGGCACCAGAGTTAAGTTAGGGTTTTTCAAAATGCTGTCACGCCAAGCTCAAAAGGTTCGCCATCACTGGCTTAGGAGAAGGGTGGATGCTCTTCCCATGGACCATCACCTCCATGGTTTTCCGCTATAAGACCTCAGGGCGATCCTGGGTGGCAGGCTGAGCATGGTCACAGAGCTACCAGAAGTTGGAAGCAGTGGACCTGAATATAGAAGCGGAGTCGGGAATTCCGTGAGAGCACGTTGGTGTGAGGGAAAGAGCTCAGAACTTGAGATCAAAAGGAACAAAAGTAACCCCACTCACTGTGTGAACAGGACTGTATCACTTACCCTCTTAGAGCCTTCGTTTCTTCACGGTAAAATGGGAGCAATCACTGTCCTATTTGCCTATGACTATGGAAATCAAATGTTAATTTATGAAGGCAAGATAGCATAGTGGAGTCAGCTCTGTGGAAAGACAAATTCAGGTTCAAAACTCATCTGTCTTCTACCTCTTTCTAGCTATATGATCCTGATATAGTCTGTTTGTTCCCTCATGAAAATTGATATGATTATATCTACCTGATTGGGACATTATGAGATTTAAATGAGATACACATGCAAAGACATAAAATCCATAGTAAGTACTCAATAAATGTTAGCAACCATTATTATAACAATGCTAATAACCATAATCTCCTGGCAGTCTGTGAGTTCATTAAATGTTGGGATTACGTGTTATGCATGTTTACTTACTACTTTAAAGCAATCCCAGCATAGAACCGGCCATGTTCTCTGAACTTAATCTATATTTATTGAATCTTAATATCAAAATAACCCACCATCCACTTGTAAGCGTATTACTCATTCATTTAGAAAATAAGTATTGTGTTTGGGCACAACACAAACATATTCCCCCCATACACACACAGGTTTGCATTATTATTCTGCTCATGGCAATGACCATATTATATTGGAAGATGTTCATTTATCTGATCTATAGCTTAGCACTTAGGCCATTATGCTTATGGAGAACTGTGAACTTACATACGCATCAAATGTATTAAGTGTAGGAACATGCAATAAATACTACACTTATTTAGTGCTTTTACATCTGAAAACTTATTCAAAGCCAATATATGCACAGTTTGTATTATTTCAATACACGTTTCAGCTCTACATTTCACTCATATATAGATACATGCTTTCTAAGGATTTTTGAAATAACTGTTTTCCTTTTCTTTACCTTTTCTGTTTTTCTGAGTCTGTTGGACAGATTTTCCTAGAATAGAAGAGAAAGGAAACACATGTTCATTTTGTTCTCCGGGAGAGCATGCTGAAAACCTGTCTCCTGAGGCACACCTGCTCATCTCCAGCTCTGGCTCAGAGCCACACCTGCCCCAGATGGCTTCATTTCTGGGAAAATCGCCACGGTTTTTCAGTCCCACCTGGAGGGAGGCATGGAAGGGTCATTTCAGTTTCTGATGTTGGTTTCAGGAGGCTCATCACTTTCCTTTCTTTGGGAGAGCCTTCAACGAGGCGATGCCTCAATAGACTGGATTCCCAGGACAGTGAGTTCTGGAGACAGACCAAGAGTGAGAACCTCCCTGTGAGAAAACAAAGAAAAGCCATTTATTATTTGCCTCTTTACAACTGTGTCCCTCTTTGCTTACAAAGCTGTGGCGATGTTTGTGTTGAAGGCTTAGAGCAGGAGAATGCTTTCCCCAGAAATAGTTTTAAAAGAGACAAAACACAGTCCGATAATTATGTTGTTTCCAGTCTTCTTCTTCTTACTCATTTGCCCCATCCCCAACAGGAGTTAAAAGTAAAACTGCCTCTCAAGCTGGGAGTTTCCAAATTGTCTCAGCCTGAGTTTCCAGAAGGCAGAACCTGGGCAAAGGTTTCTGTGGTACCGTTTTATGAAGTGGGTGCAAATTCAGGAAGCTTGCCTGACGGAGAAAGGGTGTGAGGCAGGGATGCAGTGAGAACCAATGAGCCAATATAAACCATGCTATCAAGTTAGCAACCTGTTGGTATCAAGTGGGAATGACAGCTCCATCTTGGAGGGCTGTATCAGAGAAATTTATAGACTCCTTCTCTGGACACTTCATTCAAGGGAAGAAGAAAGACATTTATCTACTCCCCCCAAACTTCCATTGGTCTGAGCAGCCCACCTCAATAAATTCCCTCCAAGTTCCCAAGCAGCATCTGTCACCTCAACATCTAGGAGGATGACCTGAGGATACAGGTCAGCAGTGTGCACAGAACACATAAAGTGTGATGCTTGGAGCTGTGTCTGTGGGAATTTGGTCCAGTTAGTCAGAGGTAGCTGAGGCTGACAAGTGGCCAGAAATGGAGCAGGCCAAGAAGATCTGAAGTGACATATAGAGGTGTTTGGTATATGAGTTAATTTGTAAGGATGTACTTTTCTCAAATAGGTACTTTAATTAGCATGGGTCCATTTGGGGGAAATATTGAACAGTGAAGAAAAAGAATGGGCAAAGGAGGATTAGAAAATCCTTGACTTGTCACTCTTTAGCTATATGATTTTGGACCCCAATTTTCTCTTCTATGCAATGAAGTGAAGAAAAGGACCCACTTGCCCTGGCAAGTATAGCTCAGATGGTTGAGTGTCATCCTTTGCACCGAAAAGTTTCTGGTTTGATTCCCTGTCAGGGCACATACCCAGATTGTGGGTTCAATCCCCAATCAGGGTGCATATGGGAGGCAACCAATCAATGTGTCTCTCTCATATTGATGTTTCTCTCTCCCTTTCCCTTTCTATCTCTCTAAAATCAATAAAAACGTATTTTAAAAAAAGAAAAGGGCCTTCTTAGTGGAGTTTTGTAAGGAGTAAATAAAGTAATTCATGAAATCTGACCTCTGATAAGAACGCAAAAATTGGTAGGTAATGTCATTTTCTGCATTTCTGAGATTATTCTGCATGTCTGTGGGAGCAAGACTATTTATAGAATCCTTCGATAAATTTTCTTCCAAATGCCCAAAAGTTGGCTCAGCAATAATTGATCCTTTCTGTGATATAATTGAAACTGAAATGGAAGAGGTACAACTAGGATGTTGGAGGAAGGCAGGTAAAGACGGCTACTGACACGGTCTCAGTGATGAGTTGGAGGGGAGGGGACCTGTGCTTTTTATGTTCTGGGGTTATTCTGACACAGCTTATCTGTCCACACGCCAACATTCAGAAACTACTTTCACAGACTAAAATGATCTCTAACCAAAGGTTTTGACACGGCTGTCCGTGATAACAATGGCATTAGTGAGCTTTTGGATGGCATTTTTCTTGTATAACCTTCCCTAAGGCAAAATCATAAATGCAGCCACACACTCACACAGGTTTTCTGTGTGTGTGTGTGTGTGTGTGTGTGTGTGTGTGTGTGTGTGTGTTTTTTGAGGGGTGGGTAAGGGTTTAGACACAAGAGGAAATAGTTTGAAGGCCATAAGCTGAATGGGTTTAATTAGTTTGGGGAATGTATAGAAAGGAGACCTGATGTGTTTCCCCCAAATCTCCCCAACTCTCATGCATATTCTTAGTAACTACAATTTTTAAAGTCTCTTAAATGGATTCAACTCTAAGTCACCCTTTGGCAGTTTGTCTGCTTTGTGAATTAGGAGTGCCCGCACTGTCTTCACGGCCAGCATGCTGCGCTGACTGCCTTCCTCCCCCACCGGGGAAAGTATGTGTTTACTCAGGGAACAGTCACTCGTTTTAATACTGGCCTCAGCAAAGCTACTTATGAAGGCAAATCCAGTGCTCCTGCAAAATTAAAATCCAACTTGAATACCTTCCAGCACCAAGTGGAAATGGCTTTTGGTTTATCCGTAGTTGCGGATTATTCACACTACTGCTCTGCTATTAACAAAGTTGTTCATAGTTCACCAGCCAGACAGTCTCAAACCATGATTGGGCACTGTTGCAAGTCAGTTGCAGGCATCTCGGAACACGTTACCATATCAGCCGTGTGAGGAAATGTGGTGAGACCCCAGGTCAGTGGTTCTGCAAGTGTGGTCCTGACCAGCAGCACGTGGGAGCTTGGGAGAAATTCAAGATTATTCACTTATCGTATGACTAGATGTGCATAATGAAAAAAAAATTGTAAAATATAAAATGATATGTCTCCAGTGTATAAGTAGAGACAGGATACATTGTAAGAAGGTTTTAGAAAAAATTCTTGCCTGAGATGAGGCATTGAATAGGAAGGCCGCTGATGCTGCTCTGACACGCATGCTCTTTGCCCCTGTCAGCCGGAAGTGAGTTGTGTTTCAGTCTGAATCTCAGAGGAACCCATGCTAATAATTACAGATCTCAGCCACTCATTACTTTTATTTATGTATGGGGGGGTGGCATTTTACCCACCTTGGAAAAAAATAAAATAAAAAGAAATAAAGGTAAAATGCCCCTGCCCCCGATACATACCACTATCCCCTCTATGCCCTGTTCCACCTCCGGCCATCCCTCTTCCTACCCCGACAATCACCACACTGTTGTCCATATCCATGAGTTCTCTCTCTCTCTTTTTTTTTTCTCAATTCCTCCACCCCCATCCCTCCAACACCCTCCCCAAGAGCTGTTTGCTTGGTAATTCAGTTTGTTCATTAATTCCACATATGAGTTAAATCATATGGTACTTGTCTTTCTCTGACTGGCTTATTTCACTGTACTCATTACTTTTAGATCATTGCGAATCTTTTCCTAACTTTTGCTGCAATTTTCACATGCACTCCAAATAAGCTTTTAGGAAACCATTTTCCTAATTTGTCTGTAATCAGACTAGTCTAAATCAATCAAACCAATCAATTAAATTTGTAATCAGAATTTCTGAGGTTTCTAAAGACTTTAAAAAATATGAAAATCAAACAAATGAACCTGTGTGAGGGATGAGGTTAAACAATGTTTTGCATATGATTTAGCTGATCCATGTTTTCCTTTTTATCACAGAAACATAATTATTATTAACATGATTCATCAAATATTAGTCAAAACTGTGATTGTTGTGGATAATAATAAGGAAGTAACATTGTGTAGTGCTTTGGAAGGTAAAAAGAGCTTGCACACATATAAGCACACTTTCTCTAGTGACCTTGTGAGTATTTATGATTATTATTCTCATTTTATGAAAGAAGAACCTGGTTTTGAAGAGTCCAGTTACTTTTTCTAGGATCACTCTATTAGTTATGACAGCAGTTATGTTCTTTCCCCTATATCCGTGGTCGGCAAACCGCGGCTCACGAGCCACATGCCGTTCTTTGGCCTCTTGAGTGTGGGTCTTCCACAAAATACCGCCACACTCAAGGGGCCAAAGAACCGCATGTGGCTCGCGAGCTGCCGTTTGCCGAGCCACAAGTTTGCCGACCACTGCCCTATATCCTTGCTTCTTAGATGTCTTCACCTTATAACCTCAATTATTGAGGACCCCAAAGATCTTTTGTTCATGGTTTTTATGTTATAGACATTTACCATATTAGAATTTAAAACTGAGGAAATTTTAAAAATACTGTGTTACTTCACTTAAAGTAACATTAATAATAAAGATCATATTTTCCAAAACAAAACAAAAAATAGTGAGGAGAGTTATGTTCTCATACATTTTAAAATATCTTTTAATGTTTGGATTAATAGAAGATGACTGGATTCTCATATTTTCTGTTGCATTTAATTTGTTGCAAGATGATGTTTTTTGTTGAAGATTGTGAGCAAATTTTACCACCCAGTGGTAAAATACAAGTTTTTAAAAGAAGGCCTATTTTAATAACCTTTACAGACAATTGTGGATAGTTTTCTTTGATACTCTACCAAAACTCAGCAAGTGGTTGTTTCTCATGATCAGTTCGATATGGAATCTGACCCTTTTCAATGGACTTTTTCTACTCTGTTACATTAAAGTACAGTGGTCTACTTGCATTCTGAAATAATATATTACCAATGAATGATTTTATGACATCATCTTCTGGTTATTTGGAAATATTAATTCAATGATCTGTGAAGACTTTACAAATATTGTCATATTTTATTAAATAGTATACACAAATTATAGCTATAAATGATACCATCAATACCATTAAAAAAAAGTCCCTACATATTGGGAAGCTATCAAGTTCATGTTTGCAGACACAACATATTCAACATTCTCATTTTTCCATTCAAATTTTATCTTTAACAATAACAAATATCAGTTATGTTCCTTAAGGTGACAGGCTCACTTTACTATTCTCAAGGAATTTTCAAGATAACATCTTTATGTCACATTTCCAAGTCTGAATGATCAGAGCTTACATTTCACAAAGAATAAAAACAAAACACAAAAAACTAGTAAGTTAAACTTGCAACTCAGACACTGACACAAGCATCTTTCCTCATGACAATCATCGTACTTTGAGTGCAGCAGCAATATCTTATGCATATTTCCCATTTCATCATTTCATCACATACAATATTAAAAAGACATGTGCTCAAGGTTGAGATTTCATAGCATGAATAATTTATACTCCTTCAACAAGATATTCTTCGGTAAATTGGCTTTTTAAAAAAGTATAAGTGTATGGTGGTCAAGGATACTATAGTTTTCCACTAGTACAGTTTGGTGCCACTGATAAATATGTGTAAAGGCACCAGCATGTTTGTCACCATTGCTTTTGCACCATCAGTACAAGTGTCAACCCAGTGAAAAAGTAATGTAGTATTACCATGAACACAGTTTTGGTCTCATGGGAGCTCTAGAGGGTCTTGGGGACTTTGATGTTCATGAAAGAATTTCTATCCTACATCAAGTCACCTTTCTCTTTAGTAGTTAGATTTTGAAAAACTTGACACTATACTATATGTTAGAGTCAACACTGCTGGTTCCAAACTTCTTAAGTTGGTGACACCAATACGTTATATTTTGTGCTTCTAATGGCCCATTTGGAGCTGTTCTCCTTGCATACTGTAGTTGTTACATGCTGTTGAATCGGATCCCAATTCCTGGCTACCCTATGAATGAGTGATGCCCACAATGTTCTGTCCTCAATAGCCCTGCTCAGATTCTGTAGATTCATGCCTATGGCTTCTTTATGGAACCAATTCATCTCCTATTTGGTCTTCCTCTTTCTTGCTGCTTCTATTATTCCAGCATTATTGCCCTTTTCAAAAAGCCCTGCCTTCTCATGATGTGCAGAAGTAGGACAACTTCAGTTTTGTCATTTTTGCCTCTGGTGATATCTCCGGTGTAATTTGTTCTAGGACCCACTTGTTCATCTTTCTGGTAGTACAGTGAATGTGTAGGGCTCTCTTCCACACTATATTTCAAATGAATCATTTTTCCCCTATTATCCTTCTTCACTGTCCAACTTTCACAGCTGTGAATAGTAGTTGGGAATACAAGTGTGTAAATGTTCTTAGCCTTGGTCTCTAAGTCTCTTTTGAGTCTCAGCCTTCCCTTGACTTCTTGGCTGCAGTCTCCATTTGAATTGATGACTGAACTCAGGTAAGCAAAATCTTTAACAATGTCAACATCTTCATTGTCTATCTTAAGTTGTGTTTTTTGTTTGTAGTCATAAGTTTTGTCTTCTTAATGTCTAAATACTACATTGTGGTCCAACTAAACTTTTTGTTCTTTTAACTCACTTTGTTCTCTCTAGCTTCTGGGTCTTTACAAATAATGGTCCTTCTTCAGGGACCAAAACTCCCCTCTAAACTGTAAGGATAGCTCATTCTCAGGTGTAAGCTTACATATCATTTTCTCAAGGACATGCTCGCTGACACCTCCATTCAAAAAATACTTTTAAATACCCATTATATGCCAGGGAATAGGCTAGATATTAGACATGCATTGGTAAATATTAAGTATTTATTTTTATTACCTGTTTAATGTCTGTGTTCTTCATTAAACACATGTGTGATCATTCATACTTATAGCCTCATTCCCCCAGGATGATGCATGTTGTATAATAGCCACTCAATATATATCTGTTGTGAATTGTATATATTTCACAGTCTACAGCACAGGTGGTAAAAAATTAACAATTTTTCTTTAACTCAATTTAATCTCTATGTTATGTCTCCCTTTTACCTGTCAGCAGAAAAACATACTTTGATTAATTTAGGTAACTCCATTACTTTTATATTTAGAGATGAAGTTGGTCAAATTCAGGGTCTCTCCCCTCCATCCTCCGGGTATAGATTTTATCATCTAGGGTTTGTTTAAGATTACATTATTTGTGGGGATAGATGTACTGCTTGTAGGTCTTGATCCATCTACCCTGGCACCCACCAAGACGTACAGTAATACTGTTGTGCTTTCTCATAGCCTCCATCAATTTTGGCATCTGCAGATGAGTTGCATGTGCTTCTACCACAAAACCCCACAAATGGATGCAATGTATAGTCTATCTTTAATATTTGTAGGTTCCATATTTGTAAGTTTGCCCACTTGCTATAATTTATTTGCAATCTTATTCAATCCATGTATTTTGGCATCTGCAGCTGAGATAGGTGAACTCCTACATGAACCCTCCTGGGACTAGCTTCAATAAGCAGTAATTACTCATATGCAGATTCCATCCTTGTGAATTTTCCTCTTTGTTATAATTTCTTTGTATCCAAAATCAATAGTCATGTTACTTTCATGGTCACACACACACATGCTCAGAGCAGTGAAAATTTTGAGTTGCTTGACACCCACATTCCTAGTCGAGTTTGAACAAGGCAACCCTCTGCCTTCTTGTTTTAGCCTCATAATGTGTCCTTTTTGAATCTATTAAGTGCCGCGTTTTTCACATTTTTGAGCCTCTTGCTGGTGATTTTGCTGTTTACAATGGATCCAAGGCATAGTGCTGTCCAGTGTTCCTGAGGACAAGGAGGCTGTGATGTGCCTTACAGGGAAAACGCATGTGTTAGAAAAGCTTCATTCAGGTGTGAGTTACAGTGTTGTTGGCCATGTGTTCAATGTTAGTGAATTAACAGTTGCACATGAAATAAAGTTTCTTTAAACAAAAAGACACAAAAACAAGGTTATGTATTGATTGGTTGACAAAAACATTACAACCCGAGGTTCACAGGAACCTAACTATGTATTTTCTCCTAGGACTGCTGCCTTCACATTTGCTAATTCTGTATCTGTAACTACTTTATAGAACATAATTTCAGCAAATAATGAGAATTGACTGGGCCATTTTCCTGACTTTCTCTGGTTGCTGAGCAGACAGCCATGGCCTGATCTGGTTCTTGCTCCAGCATATGCTCACCCTATGGAAGGCTAGGAAGCCTTTCAAAGAAACTCTCTAAGTATAGAACCGACATCTGGCTAGTCCTTTTCCTTTCTACCCTATAGTGGGTTGAATTGTGTCCCTAAAAACAATGTGTTGAAGTTCTAACTGCCAATATCTGTGAATGTGAATTTCTTTGGGAAAAGGATCTTTGCAGATGCAATGTAAAATGAAGATGAGGTCATATTAAATTAGTGTGGGCCCTAAATCCAATAACTGGTGTCCTCATAAGGAGAGAGAGATTTGGAGAGAGACACACGGGGAAGAAGGCCATGTGACGAGGGAAGCAGGGACTTTATTTATGATGCCACAAGCCAAAGAACACCAAGCATTACTGGTAACTGCCGGAAGCTAGGGCAGAGGCCTGAAACCCATTTCTCCCCAGAGCAGTGGTTCTCAACCTTCTGGCCCTTTCAACACAGTTTCTCATGTTGTGACCCAACCATAAAATTATTTTCGTTGCTACTTCATAACTGTAATTTTGCTACTGTTATGAATCTGAATCGTAATGTAAATATCTGATATGCAGGATGGTCTTAGGTGACCCCTGTGAAAGGGTCGTTCGACTGCCAAAGGGGTCGCGACCCACAGGTTGAGAACCGCTGCCCCAGAGCCTCCAGAAGCAACCAACCCCGTGGACAGCTTGACTTTGGACTTCTGGCTTCCAGGACCCTGAGAATACATTTCTGTTGCTGCCAGCCACCTGGTTTGTGGTTCTTTGTTGCTGCAGTCGTAGGGCACTTTCAGGTAGTGTCATGGAAGAGATCCAGCAGAAAAAAAAACTCCAAATAGACCTGTGAACAAAGGGTATTTCATCAAGTATGCCCTGGTAGTTCAGGACCCGCAAGGCCTCCGCTAATTACCTGGAAACCTAGCCTCCTGTTTTCAGGAAGCAGGTGTCGCCGAGAGAAGCCGGGCGCTGGAGATCAGGCCCGTGGAAAGGTTTCTGTGTGTGGCATTTCACACTCTCAGATCAAATGCTGTTTAAAGGAGGAATAATGAATATTAATGTAGCACCTGCTTCAAATCATTCCAACTAGCAGGAGCTGACAGAGCGGCACCCGCAGTGAGACCCTGTGGAAGCAGCTCCCTCCCGACACTCTTTTTTAAAAAATACATTTTTATTGATTTCATAGAGGAAGGGGGAGAGAAAGAGAGAGAGAGAGAGAGAGAGAGAGAGAGAGAGAGAGAGAAACATCAGTGATGAGAACGAATCATTGATTGGCTGCCTCCTGCATGCCCCCTGCTGGGGATTGAGCCCGCAACCCAGCATGTGCCCTTGACTGGAATTGAACCTGGAACCTTTCAGTCTGCAGGCCCACACTCTATCCACTGAGCAAAACTAGCTAGGGCATTTGCTGGCTTACCTTAGAGATCCCTCCTGGATCAGACCCAGTGGCTTTCCTGAGTGGCCCTCTGAGGTGGCCTGCTGCACACCAGCATGGGTCCCTTGGCCCTGGAGGCCTGGTTGCCCGCCTCGGGCAGCATGGAGGTCCGTCCACTGTCTCTTAGGCAGGCTGCTGGGGAAGGGGGCTGCTGACCAGAGTTCCCTTTCCCGTTCAGGTGCCTGGAGCTTGGCCTGTGGAAGGTGAGCTGCTTTCTCTGGAGTGAAACAGCCACCTTTCCTCAGGAGTTTCCCTCAAGTGGAGGAATAGGACTCATTTGACTCCACTTCCAGCTGCTGCAGGGGCCACACACTCCCATTATTCTGGCAGGAAATCTTTGAGGGGATGTACCTTCCCCATAGTGGGGGTTACTTACAGGGCACCAGTGCCTGAGAAGCCTGCTTAGGAATGAACAGGAACTGACAGGCTGCAGTTAGTAGCTGTACCTGTGTCTGGGCCGCCTCTAGCCAGGTGAATTATTTAGAAATTGCTCAGAGTAGCCCTCAGTGACAAGCTCAGTGAGAGAGCTGAGGGAAGCGATAGGATAGTCTATTCTCTAGTAGCCGTGTGGGCAAAAGAGCACCTCCAAGCAAAATTTGTTAACCATAATTTGCAGAGGATTCTAGGTGTGCCATCTGCTACGCGGCATGCTTAATAAGGCTTAATTCATTAAGTTCTAGCAACCCTACAATGGAGCAACTGTTATTATCCTCATTCTACATATAAAGACTCCCAAGGAGAGTGTGAATGGAGTAATTTTCCAAGTGACAGCTAGTAAGTGACGGACGTGCTTACAAACACAGGTATGCTGACTTCAACTCTGATTCGACCTCCCAAGTGAACAACCCCTGAGCAGAACTTTAAATGTGTGTGTGTGTATACACATGCACATATGTATAGATATGATTCAGATACATATATAGATTTGAATATACACATATATGCTGGATTCAGAACTTGAATATATATTTATATATTTGTATATTTACATATTTATATATTGGATTTGGGGATTTAGAATAAAGGCTATAAATGACATAGTACTAATACTAATATCTTACATAGATATGTCACTAGATAGTAAGAAAGATCTATAAAAGCAGGAACAATTTTATTTTTCTTACCAATGTGTACCCAGACAGTAATACAGTACCTGGCACAAATGTATACTCAGTAAATATTTGTTGAATGGATAAATGAAAGGAATAAATGAGAGAATGAGTGAATTATTCTGTTCATTGCAAAGTTTTGCATCCACTACCTTTTTATTCCCAGAACAGCCTCAGGAAGTAGGCAGAGTTAAAATGATCACTCTTACCTTGCAGACATGAAATGAGAACTAGCATTTTCTGGTTGCTGGTTTTGGCTCTCTCCACTCCATCTTTCCAATATGGCAGGCATAAGGTAGGGCCCTATCAACCTTGGGTTCAGCCATTACTCCTTATATTCTTGTTCACATAAATGTAATTTGAGGCACTAGACAAATGTTGCTGACTGCCAAAGACAGGCTAAGAATGACATGGAAATGACCAAAGTTTCTGCTTTCATCCTTCAAATAAGCAGTAAAAATGCTGCCATCTCTTCTTAACTTGGGGAAAAGTAGCTGGTCCCATTTGCAAAATTAAGCTTAAAGTTGGGAACTTAGCAACCACCAATATGGTTTGATTTCTGGAACTAGAGATACTGAGGTGAATCCTAAGGTACAATCCAGCAATATTGATCCACTGGTGATGAAGAGACCTTTCCATGGTAGGACATATTCACATGACCCAAACACATTAAGGAATAAATCCTCATATAGTATTTTGGGAAAAGAATAATGGTTGTAGATATAAATTTACTGATACATATAAATAGATATATGAAAGTTCACAAATATCTGATGATTTTTAACTATAATTTAAGTTTTGAGTGATTGGAAAATTATTATTGTGTGAAAAATTAAATGGTATATATCTGGGTTTTCGTCTGTCTATTCCATATTGTCCACAGTCAGGATGGGCAATTCTCAACCCTTTCTAAGGGGGGAATCTTATGTAATGAAGGGCCCAGAAATGGTAAAGACCTATCAGAAGCCAAAAAGACGCCGGTGGCCCTATTACCATCTATTGTCTTTCTCAGGAAAGAGATAGCGTAATTAACCAAGTTCTCTGGAGAATTTTCTGGAACTGAGGTACATCTCTTGAAGGATGTTTTTGGATGCATTACAGATTGGTGAAGTCCATCCTCTAGGATTCTAGCTAGTTCTATTATTTATGCATCTGATCCTAGGGACTCCTGTTATATTCACTTTGTTTTTGTTTCAAATCATCCTCAGAAAGCTCCTATTCTCCTCATGGTAATTCTTACTTCCTTTGCCTTCTTTGCCTGTTTAAAATTTCATTTTGGAGCTCTTAAATCCTTATATCAGAAGTCACTTTCTCTTTCTCCATGCTATCTGACCAGTTACCAAGTTTGATAGATTTGACTTTACAGTTTCTCTTGATTCTGTTATTCCTGTTCCTACTATAATTCAGCCCTTAACTTCTCCTACAATGCTTTTATTCCCCATCTACAACTATTAAAATGGAAAACATCTTTTCAGAGTAATTTGAGAAGCCATCAGATTTAAGAATCTTTTCTGAAAGCCCATCTTGCCCAATGAAGTTTGATAGTGCCTTCTCCTAAAATTCTAAAGCAGTGGATTTCTTGTTGCAAATGTAGTCTACATTTTACTCTAGTTATCTGTGCCCTGTTTTATTCTTTTCATCGGAATAGACTATACAAAGCATCAGACTCAATTCTAGCCCTTGAGGACTGGCAATGTACTGAACCTATTAGCTTTGCAGCTACCAGATAGTCTAATAGAGAAACCGAAGTGTTCTGGAGTCAGATGCCTAGATTTGGATCCCAGCTTAGACACTTTTACATGTATGTCCTTGGACAAGGCACTGAACCGCTCTGAAACCTCAGTTCTCTTATCCAACAGAGAACAACAACTATATTTAAAGTGTGTGTTTTAATGTAAAGCTTTGGTCAGTGTTGTTTGACACACAGCAAATGTTGACTCATTCGGTTCAGACATTATTTTCTGAGCAGGTACTGTGTCAGATACTGTTTTTGGCTCAAAGGGTACACAGTGGTGAGCAAGACAGACAAGTGCCTTGCTCTCACAGGGTGTAGATAGTGGGAGGAGACAGAGAGGTCTGATGCTGATCTTGTGGAATAGCATGGCTGTACCAGTTGTTTTCGGCTAGTTTCCATCCTGATTTGTAGGTTCCCATGCCATATTGGTTGTTAAAGAACTTACATGCAATTCTCCATACAGATACTTAATAAATGATGCTGAAATGAAAGTTATGAATGAAGTGCCAGGATGATAAACACCATACTCCAAAGTGAAATGTGAGGTTATGAAATAAACATTTCAACAGTGGTGTTGAAATCCACTTCTGCATCTACTGAGACACTCACTGGCAATAAGCATAAAAGTCAGTAGTTGAAGATAAAAGAAGAGGATTTTTGTTGAGAGCATTTGAGATTCTGTGACTGCATCAGAGAAGCCCATTAGGGAAAGGCGTTCCTCTTCACTTCAAGTTAAGATAAGAGCTTTAAGAAGACCAGTCAGAGTATAATGTGATTTTTTTAAATTTTGGGGAACACAGTACACTTGAGTCTGATTCCTTCTGAAATATCCCAAAAGTGAACTATACGTTGGTTCACTGCTTTGATAGTGGACTCATGGAGCATTGAGTGGCCTGCAAACCTTGAGTTTGTTGAGGAATATAATATTTAAACTTTCCCCAGGGATAGAATGTTCATGGGAACATGGGAGGGGATGATGATTTAACACTTGTCTAGGAGGGCTCCAGGGAAGACTGAACAGACCTTATAATGAAGAACATAGGCATCCTATGTTCGAGAAAGGAGTGAACAGCCAGCTGCAGTAGAGATGCATTTAAACTCCTCAGTAATCAAGATTGACTGGACAGTTTAGATATCAGAGCATCCATTATCCCTATATAAGTAAACAAGGTAATTTGAGAGAGTGGTGAAGCCATGGAGAAGTGAAATTAGGACAATTTAATAGGGATTGACTAGAGTAAGGAAGAGGTAACTTGAGTGAGACATCTGACGGAAGGTCTCTCAAAGCAGGTAATAGTCCATTAGCTGGAAGTAGCCAGGCAGGCAGTGTTCTGGATCCTAAGAAGATTCTGTAGGAAACGGGAGCAGAAAGCACCAGGGCCATTGGGTGGGGATGATGGAAAAAGACTACATGTCATCAAAGAGGATTGTGGGTAGGAGTAGATCAAGTAGAGTCTTGCAGAACATGGTATGGGGTTTGGGTTTTATTTTCAGTAGGAAAGGAGCCACTAGAGAGTGTTAAGCAAGAAGTGACATTAGGTGATTTACATTTTTTAAAATAAAAGGTGAAGGGATTAAGCAAGCAAGCAAACAAACAAACAAAAAAACCACACACAGCAAAACAAAAAACCCTCAAAGACACAGACAACAATATGGTGATTACCAGAGGAAAAGGGCGTGGGGGGAGGTGGAAGAAGGTAAAGTGTGATAAGTGGTGATGGAGGGAGAATTGACTTGGGGTGGTGAACACACAATACAATATACAGATGATGTATTAGAGAATTGTACACCTGAAACCTGTGTAATTTTATTAATAGGTGTCACTCCAATAAATTCGATAACAATATTACTTTTACTTTTGAGTGAAGTAACAGATAACTGCAAATTGCAGAGATAATGGGGTGATCATTATCTCTGGGGGAGATAAGACTTGAGCTAGAAATTGAATGTTTGGATTGGATGGAGAGAAGCAGGGAAGAATTGGTGAGAGCTGGTCAGAGGCAGATACGTATATGACACAAGCCACAATTGCCCTCCAACACAGACAAAACCCAGGGATCAGGATTCTGAGCTATAGGTTGATTGCTGGGATGGATTAAAACTGGCCAAACAAGAATCCAGAAAAGGACACCAACATATAGAGGCCAATTGAACCAAGCCAAATGTCCAACTGTGATATCTAAGTGAGGACAAGATTCCAGAAGTGAGGGAGCTGGGTAGAAATCAGCAAGAAAGATCCCAATGGGGTTATAGGCTACAGGGTCTGAAAGAGTGTCTGACTGGCTGAGATGTAGTAACAGGTCTTATATTGCCTGCGGCTATAGACAGAGAGGAAGCTATTAATAGTAATGAGGCAAATCAGAGCTATACTTGCCTGACTGTGGGCCCTGTCCCCCCTTGCCACTGGCAGTTCTTTGCTTAGAGCTTCTAAAATCCAAATGAGCCCCCATACAACTTCATGGCGTTTCTCTGAGTTGTGCCTTTCCATTTGTTTGTGTGATTAACTAGCATCTGGTTCCACAACCAGATGGTCAGCTCAGTAAAACCAAAGACCTTTTCTGATTTTGCCTACTAATCTATCCAAACCATGATGCCAAGCACATAATGGTTACTCAAACATTTGCTGAATACATGGATAACTGCTGCCTCCCCTCCTAACCATTTCATGAGTTTATGTCTCCCAAATCCAAACAGACTAGCACTCTTCAGACTAGCACTCTTCCTGATTGTGAGTTTCTTCACTTATTTATCCAAGAAGATTTGGTTGGCACCTACTATATGTTACTCACTGTGAAAGATGTTCATTGATATAATGATAAACAGAAAAACCTGCCCCCTATTCCCAAGGAACTTAACATTTAGTGGAGAATATTAAATAATTATGCACAAGGATATTTAATTACAGTTAACATATATGGTAAGGAGAAAAAATCTGGGTTGCCATGAATAGAATAAAAAACCCATTCTGTACTCTCAGAGAAGAAATTAATTATAATCTTGAAGGAAGAAAGGAACCACAATTTTAGTTTTTTTATTTGTAATATGTACGGTACCTAGCACAGGCCCCTTCATAGTAGTTAAATGCCTATTGGAGTGGAAAATTAATGCTGACATATTGACAACACACACTAATCATGCTAATCAGTATGTTCTATTAGCATAGCACTGAAAGCATGAAGTCCTTATTCTTGTCCCGTGGGTACGGTGGTCAGAGAATTACTGAAGTGACTCTCCATAGGGTAGCATATTAGACATTTATTTTCCATCTGTTTGTGCACTCAGAGGTGTTGGCTCTTTGCCTGTGTCAGAAATCACATTCATCGGTATAGAAGTACTGAAATCAAATGTGTGCAAGGTACCAAGTACCTCTGGTGATGATTATAAGATTAAAATCTCCTCAGAGATTTTAAGTTGGACCAGATGGTGGATCTATATAAAAGCACAAAAGAAATTCAGGGGAAAATAAAATTTAGAAACATAAGCAGATAATGGTAGGCAAATTGAAAGACCAGGGTGAGGATGCCAGGATTTGGTGAGTCCAGAAGAAAAGGTATAGTTGCTTAGCTGACAATCAAACCATATTCCTTATGGATGTAAGCCACCTCTTTGCTTGTACTTGTTTTTCCTTCTTCCTGAAATGAGTTTGTTCTTACCGCTTTCCCTAGTTTTCATATTTGTATCTTTTAGATTTCAACCAAGGAGACTTTCATTGATGACCCTTTATATATTGGACCCTCCCCTTTTACTCTTCCATTGCTCTATTATGCCCGTTATAACATCACAATATGCATTTATCTTGTTGATTTGTATACTTTTAAATTGTCTTTCTCCTTCATTAAAATAAATAGCTTACTACATGAGGGCAGTATTGTTAACAGATTTTCTATTGTTTGTTACTTCAAACTCCAAGCCATTGAGCAGGTCAAAAGTTCTACATAAATATTTATGAAGAATGGAATGAATGTTGATTGGCTATGGTGGGGATTACAGGCATTCGGTTTTATATTGGTGAAAGTCACTTGGGTTTTCCAGGCTTATAGAGAAGGAAACTTTTACACTTTCTTCATTACTTATTCCCTTATTTAACTTCTCCTAATAGGTTTTCTGTCATCTGTGTGCCTCATGGTATACTTCTATTTTGTTTTTTTCTCCAGCTCTATTGAGGTATACTTGACAAATAAAGTGACAGGTAATTTGAAAATAAAGGGATAGATGCAAATGTACTGTGCAAATATGAACTGTAATAAATCAGACACGGTTCTATCAGAAAATATAGAGTTTAAAATAAGAAATGTTACCAGATAAAAAGAGAAAAAACATAATTATAAAAGGGTAAATTCATCAAGAAAACAATATCTTAAGTGAATACACGTAACAACAGAACTTCAACATAGATGGAGAGAAAATTGAGAGGAATAGATAAATCTACAGTCTTGGTTGCAGATATTACTACCCATTTCTCAAAAATGCCAATAATAGTTCAGAAGATTGAACATTATGAACCATTGTAACTCTTTGAAGCTATAAAATAAAACAAAAATTAAACTTGACCTATGCAAAAGTAAAGAAGTTATAGAAATAAGACCAAATATCAATGAAATAAAAAAAGACAAATGGTAGAAAAAATAGTAAGTCCTTAATTTAAATAAATATATAATTGCTAAACATCTAATAAGATTATTGAGAAAAAATAAAAATGACCATCTAGCCGATATCAGCAATTAAAAATGGATTTTATAATAGTTATCCCAAATACTAAAAATATAAGGGAATACTGTGAATGAGTTTATGCCAATAAGTTTAACAACTGTGAGAAAATGATCAAATATTTTGAAAAACCAAACTTACCAAAACAGACACATGAAGAAACAGAAAATATGGTAGTTTTTATCTGTAAAATAAATTAAATTTGTCATTTAAAATATTTTAATAGATAATTTCAGGCCTGCTTCATTGGTAAATGCTCCCCAAAATTTTAAAGGAAGAATTAATACCAATGTTACACAAACTCTTTTATTTTTAAAAATGTAGAACAGAGAGAACATTTTCAAACTCATTTATTAGGCCAGAGTAACACCAATACTAGATCTGATGAAGACATCAGAAGTAAAGATAATTACTGGCCAATATTGCCAAGAACACAAGAATCAACAAAATGTGAGCAAATATAATCCAGCCATATATTCAAAGAAAAAAAATATGACCTACTGGATTTTTTTTTGACCTAGTGGATTTAATCACAGGAATGTAGTATTAATCAATGTAATTTATTATAATAACAGCAAAAAAAAATAAGCAAAAAAAACAAACAAACTGTATGTATGATCTGTCAGTAGAAAAACTATTTGACACATTAATCAATGTAATTTATTATAATAACAGCAAAAAAATAAGATAAACTGTATGTATGATCTGTCAGTAGAAAAATTATTTGACAGAATTCATCTTCCACTTAATGATTTCAAAAAATGAAAGCAAAACCTCCTAGGAAACTAGCAATAGAAGGAAACTTTCTTAGTCTGATAATGGCATCTTTAAACAACCTAAACCTAGTATTATAATTAACTAGAGGCCCAGTGCACCAGAGGGGTCCCTCAGGCTGGCCTGTGGGGATCGGGCTGAAACCAGCTCTCCAACATCCCCCGAGGGGTCCCAGATTGTGAGAGGACAGTTCTGGGTGACGCACCCTGGAATTGGGCTCCCTTCTCTCTGTTTCTGGGTGCATCACCCGAGAACCGCAGCTTCCAAGTCACCACAGCTCAGCAGCTCCTGAGTTCAGCGTCTGCCCCCTCATGGTAGTGCGTGTCATAGCTACCGGTCAGAGCGTCTGCCCCCTGGTGGTCACTGCGCATCAAAGCTACTGGCCAGTTGGCCGGTCAGCCGGTCGCTTAGGCTTTTATATATATAGATAGTGAAATATATAATGTTTTCACACTATGTACAGAAATAAGGCAAGAATATCTGCTCTACACTTGTCTTCAACATTGTGCTTAATGTATTAACCAGTGTAATAAGATAAGAAAAAAATAAAAGGCATAATATCAAATACGTCTTATTGCAACTTAATCTAATAACCATAAAAAAATGTTGTGACATGATGAATTTTGTACTTGAAATTTTTTTAGTGGTAAATGACTAGGAGTGAAAACAAAAGTTCTAGAGCAAATATCTTGGAAAATAGCTGAAAAATAACACTGTTCCCAATAGACTAATCTCCTGGATGACAGATGGCTGCTTAGTTTCTGGGATATTCAAATAGTCATATTAAAAAAGCACAGAAGAAGGAACATGGTGGAGTTTCACTCACTCTACTACAAATGAAATGAAGTCACTATTCTTCTATCTGGTTCCAATTTCTATTCTAAATATCAACTAATTTAGTATTTCCCAATGCCCTGAACTGACTTTTTAAAATATGTGGATTCTTATAGTTCTTTATCTTGTGATTTTCAGAACAGGAGAGAATGCAATTAGAGGGAAGATGTGATCAATGACTAATAGGAATCAGAATCTGACTTTGCTTACAGTAATTTTGATGTCTGTGTGTCTGTGTATTGCACATGCTGAAACTAATGAAAATTATGCATACTTTTTAGAGAGGATAAATTCTAAAAGTAGATGAGGGGAATTTATAAATGCTTCTATAAGCTATACTATGTGAGAAAATTATATTTAAAAAGAAATTTGTAGTCAAGTGCAACATCTAATACATTGTATTTGTTGGGGTATACAATCAAAATGAACCACAAAACCTCAGTGGTCTTATCAATGGCGCCATCCCCAGTGTCTGATTTTTTAAAAAATATATTTTATTCTTTACAGAGGAAGGGATATAGGGATAGAGAGTTAGAAACATTGATGAGAGAGAAACATCGATCAGCTGCCTCCTGCACACTCCCCACTGGGTATGTGCCTGCAACCAAGGTACATGCCCTTGACCAGAATCGAACCTGGGACCCTTGAGTCCACAGGCCGACGCTCTATCCACTGAGCCAAACCGGTTAGGGCCCCAGTGTCTGATTTTTACTAGGTGCTCAATAAATTTTCATTGAAGTCTAATACTTGTAGTACCTGGGCCTTCCTTAGATATTTATTTAAAAATTATTAAATGTAATGTTTATATTTCTCTTTTCAGTGTGTTTCTACTCTAGTTGCCTTAAATAGTAGTTCGACAGTACATATTTTTTTGTCTCAGGCTCATCCTTGCCTTCTAACTGTGTAAAAGCAAGGAAAGCATATTAATGACCAAACTTCAGCAAACTGGCCTAGATGTTGTTTATTTGGCAGTTTGTGAGCACAGTAATTTCTCCCAGTGTAGACATGTGACTTGTATCAGCAGTGGTTGATGCGTGCGCAAGTGACTCCAAGCTGAAGTTCTCCTGCTGGGGCACTTGAGTCCAGCCATTAAGAAAGCAATGTGTATAGTCATCTGCACAGTCTGCTCTTTGCTGCGACAGAATGCTGACTGAGATCTGGCGCTGAGCACTGGGTATTTCTAGTCACACAAAGTGCAGAAAGCAAGCAAGTCCAGGTCCCCAAATCACTTTCTCTGGAACAGCTAAATAATTAGCCCAGGTTAGAACTGCTTCACAAAGATTTTTTTCTTGTTATTTTACTTTAAAAAACCTGAGCACTGGGTATTTCTAGTCACACAAAGTGCAGAAAGCAAGCAAGTCTAGGTCCCGGAAACACTTTCTCTGGAATAGCTAAATAATTAGCCCAGGTTAGAACTGCTTCACGAAGATTTTTTTTCTTGTTATTTTACTTAAAAAAAATGTTTGCATGCATGGAGCTTAAGGAAATGCCCAAGATGAGGCAGACTAGAAACATAGCTTTGTAATATTAGAGAAATGAATTATTCCATGTGATCCACCACCATTGTTATACTCAGAAGCTGAAATCAAAAGGTAACTTCAATTGATTTGTTAAGTCACTGAGTTATCTTTCTTCTTTGTTCCCAACTCTAGTGCCTTATTCACTCTTGTCACCCAGGCCAAGTAGAGAGTCCAGAAATTATCTAGGAAATATGAATAATGGTGACGTAGTTCAGAATAAAATCCTACTTCATTATCACTAGCAGCTGTTGCTTTTAAGGTCTGGAGTTTCTGAATAATTGTTTCAACTCATTCCATTTGTCATTTGACACCACAGAAGAAGCAGTTTGATAAGAAAAATCTTTCCCAGGGGACATGTTTATATTAGCCAAGAGAACATCAGTAGAATGCCCTCACCTTTCACTTTATTGGCACCTGATACTTTCAAAAACATTCATAAGAATGTGGAGCAGCCCTGGCCCATGTGGCTCAGTTGGTTGAGCAACTACCCATGCACTAAAAGGTCACCAGTTCGATTCCCAGTCAGGGCAAATGTCCAGGTTGTGAGTTCGGTCCCCCGTCAGGGTGCATGAGGGAGGCAACCTATAGATGTTTCTCTCTCACATAGATCTCTCTCTCTCTCTCCCTCCCTCTCCCTCCCTCTTCCTTCCTCTGTCTGTAAAATCAATCAAAACATTAAAAAAATGTGGAGCAGAAGATAAATTGATGTTCCATGTAGAAAAAAAAGCAGAGAATAGAGCAGGACCCCTAGCAGGAAGAGGAAGCTGGAGTCTAGGAAATGTCAGGGAATGGATACAAGAGATTTAATTTAACAGCTGCAGTAGTGTCTTTTCTGAGTTGACAGCAGATGAGAAGGGAGGAAAAAATGGTAAGTGGTGATGTTGCCTGTGCAACTGGATTCTTGCAGTGTCATGAGAAAAAGCATTTTCTAGACCCACGAGAGAGGATGGGGTCTGGTGGCAAGGTTCATTTGGGAAGCAAAATTAAAGGAGCTCCCCAATGTTTCATCTCTTCCATTCCTGATGGAAAATCAGAGCCAGAAATAGAGTCAATGTCCAGAGATCCTGTGCCATATTAGTTCAGTCCAGCATCCAGCTAGCTTAGCTTGTGCTCCTGGCTGCAGTCCCTTGCTCTGCTGTAGTATCCAGGCTTCCACCTGGAGCCTGCGTTTGGAGCCTGCATGGCCACATGGCTGTGAAGAGAAAATGTGCAAATGCATAGGGCTAGTTTGTGTGTGTGTGTTGGGGCGTGTGGGGGGCGGATGGGGAGATCTTTGTCTCCTGGGATTATGTAATCTCAGGCTTGGGAGAAATCAGAAGCATTTTCAAAATAACTAATCAGTTTCCCAATCTTATGTGAACTGAGGGTAGTGTGGGGTAACAGAGAGGAGAGACTTGGAGAAAAACAGCCAGCAGCCCATTTTTCTTCAGTACAATTGACAAAGACTCTTCCATTGCTCAGGGCAGGACTTGCTGACCAAGACCAATTAGTGTTCAGTTCCACGAATAGTTATTTCCCTTGACTTTTTGTCTCATTGCTTATAAATATTGGGATGTTCAAAGGGATTTAACCCTGGTCCCTCACTGGAATTTTTCTGTTTCAATCCAGCAGACATTACTGTCAAATTTAGGGTTCGATTATGGTATTCGGAGTATTTACCTCTTGGTGGTTATCTTTACTCATCATTTTATTTTATATGCTTATGCATGTGGGGACAAGTCACCTAAGTATTATTTGCCTTTTCACATATTCTCCTCAGTCTGAGCCATGGTGTGTGAGTGAGAGTGTGAGTGTGTGTGTGGTGGGGAAGGGGTTCAGAGAGGACTGTGTTATACTTTTTTTTGGATATGTTTTGGTAATACATGACTATATAGTAAAATTATGAAGTTGTTAGCGAGCAGAATCCTAAAATTATGATCTCTGTATCTGAAAGAGCTTGGATCGCAATAGTGGGGAGTTTTAGAGTATTTCAGAGCTGCTCTTCTTTTGATCAGCTTTGGAGAAAAAGGGTGATTGTGCAACTCTGTAAGAAGTTGGGGACAAACACGCATATACATGCTGGAGTCTTAGTTTTGAGGTTTTAAGAGACAGCATTTAAAATACCCGTTAAATTATGAAATATTTCCAGTGAGGCAGTATTTATTCCATAAGCCAAGGATTTGACCCTTGCAGACCTTTTCGGTTATGAGGAGAGAAAGATCAAATTTTCCTTTGCCTCTTCTTAGACATAGCTCTGTCCCAGGAGCTGAAAGGTGGACATGATGAGGGTGGCCTAAACAGACAGAGTGACCACTTCAATCTTTAACATTAGTCTTCGGAGGATTCACTAAAAATTCCTGATAGTATGTTCTTTTATGCATGGTTGTTAGAAAACAAAAAGCAAAAAAATTACCCTATCAATTAACTCCAGAGTGTTTAATCATGACACTTTAATAAGGATCCCTTACAAATTACGGCTTGAGCGAGTTCTTTGACCTTCTTAAGAGATGCTGGGTTTTTTTTTACACTTTCTATTTTTTTTCATGAAGGTTGTGACTGTTTGGGATAAACAGGTCAACAATACCCCCTACCAGTAAAAGCACAGGCTTTTTATTTCTAAAAAATATGTTTCATTCAATTCTTCTTAGATATCAGAGTCTGTCTATGAGGAGCCATTTCTTCTTTAAGAACAGAAGTTGTGTTGGCGCTAGGTATCATTCAATAATAGGATGTGGAAGCTATAAAGAAATCTGCTCACAGATCCTCTAGTCTAGACCAAAACATTAATCCCTTTTGCTAACAACTTAATAGAATAGTGTCTTTAACATATTAAAGCAGATTTCTTGCACATATACAATTAACTGATTAAGTTAGAAAATGTGCAATTACCCAATTATGAGGAAGGGGGAAAATTAAGATTAGATATGGCTTTTTTTCCCTAAAAAAAAGTGTAATTACATTGTTACATCCAGGAAACATGGATATATTTAAATCAAAGAAGCAGAAGGAGGAACTGTTTTGCCATGAAAATAGGAACAGAGAAGGGAAAGAAATGGGTTGATCTGACTGGGATTGGTGAAGAAAAGGCCAGAAAAGAAACAGAAAGAAGATAGGAAAGAGGATGGGAGAAGTTTATTTGAATATACCGAAGAATATAATTGGAATATTCGGTAACATTTATCTCCCTAAGATTTTTTTCTGAGCAGCATAATAATACATTACACAAATGGATCACTGCCTGGATGAAATCCTGGAGAGGATGCTATGGAGCACAGGTGTTTTAAGACAAATAATGAGAGAGAGTAATTGATCCCGCATGCCTGCTCTTTGTGTCCTTTGAGTTGTAAGCAAAATAAGAAAGTGTTCGAAAGAGCTTCATTTTTTCCAAAGGCAGTACCTCATGATGTCTTGCAGCTCAGTTTATGGGGAGATGATGGATCATGTAGTTGGGGATTGTCGTCCACAAGTATTTAGACAACCCTCTTTCTCTTCTCTCTATGCATTCATTCAACCAACTTGTATTAAACACCTGCTGCATGTATATCAAGTACCAAGCTGTGCACTGGTGATGGAAACAGTGGCCAAGAAGATTAGAAATTTACCTGCCCTTGTGGGGGCCCTCCTTTCTCTTTATATGAATGACTTCTTTTCCCCTCTCCTAGTTCCTAATGGGACTCAGGCGATAGGTTTTAAAAACTGTTTAAATACTACAGAAAAACCTAAACGAAGCATTTGATGTTATGTTTACCTTGTGGATTTTGTTCAAACCTGTTTTTAATAGTCACCTGTGATTTTGAGCAACTGGGAAGAATTTCCAGATACCTGACATTATATTCATTTATAACCTTGGAAGGTTTAGCTTTGGGACTCTGAGTGTTTTGTTTACTTTGTATTTCCCTTCGAGCTAAGACACCATCCTCTTTTCTTCTTGATACACCTGAGACTTGTCATAGATTATCTAACAGGACATGTGCTTTCAGAGAATTTAAAATGGTTTCAGGCTCTATTCCTGAGAATTTACTGGAAACCAAGACTTCACCAGAAAATAGGCCAGTTGTTCTGAGCTCCTTTGGATCATGCGGGAAGACTAAGGCAGCAGTGCCCTGAGACAGAATTCTCCGGAAGATGGAGGTCAGGAAAAAAGCATGTCTTCACTGATCCCAAACATTGATTTAAAAAGTCATGAATCTACTTTAGAGATTTGGAAACTAAGGGGACAATAAAATGGTATCTAATTGCTATTTTGTACCAGAGAGAGTGTGCTAATAAAGTCCCCAGAGCAAAAATGAGAAGACATCGATAGACTGTAGATTATGGATGAAACTCTACTCAAAACGTCGTTGGGTCACCTTATGTAATATTAGTAGATCTCAAATATCAGAGTTCCTACATCTCTCATTGGGTGAAATGAAAAAAAATCTGAAGAATTAAAGTCAGTGTAATTTAAGCTATCTAAAAATCATTGCTCTCCTCCTTAGGTTTCATATTTAATACTAAGAATTACATCAGATGATAGCAAGGATAATTCACTTAGGGAAGGTCCTTCCGTGATGGCAGCTGGGCTTAGCATTGCAAGGGGAGTATTGCCTTTTTGATCCTGGTCACAAATTAGACCATGTTCTTTGAACACATCTTGGAAATAAATATTTTAAGCCTCCTTCCTTATCCTCCACAATACAAGCTTCTATTCAACTGGCTAATTAGATATCCTTTCTATACTGATCCAAGTTATGACTACTAGTTGTTAGGTGAAAAAGCCACATCAATTTACATGATTATTACTGTTGCTATAATTTTTAGTTGGTGATTTCTACACATGCTTGTGAATTTAAATATCATTTTCCTAGATTTAGTTCTGGCCAAACATGTGCGTTAAATGCAGATGAGGTAGTAATACTTATGTCTGCATTTTAAAATTCTTTGATGGTAAACCTAATCTCTTATATCCTAATCTTTGTAGCACCCCCATGGATAAATTATGTCAACATATTTATCCACTAAGTCCTTCCTAACATGATAGCTCTTAGTGGGTCAAGGAACAAAATTAAGAGTTCTGCTACATTTTTTCCATGATATGTTCTAGGATTAGAACATATGCATTAGTCTCCCACTGGACACATTATGAGATGGTCTTGGGTCAAGACTTCATTTATCACCTAACTTGCATTAGAATTGGTGTCTCATAGCACTGTTTTTGGTCTCAGAAGATCCATTTCAGTACAGAGTCTGTATCTAATAGCTCTCAGAAAGTCTGATAAATGTTCAGAGATTCCTTCAAGGGAGACTTGGATGAATTTTTATAGTACATATCAATGGCCACTTGTTGAGACTGACCTCAGACAGAAATATCTTCCCCCATAATCAAGAGAATCTGGATTTATGAATTAGCTTATGGCTGAACACTGTTTAAGTGGTTGTGATCGTTCCAAAGATTTGAATTAGATTTCTTAACACACCACCGCTATTTAAAATTTTCTATCTATATAATTCCTAATGATTCGATAGTACATTAACCATTGCCACCTTATTCCTGTACATCAAAACACTCTAATAACCACTCTAGTGCCCTGTAGCTTGTAATAGTAATTATTGCTCCTACTCTCTACTTCAGGATCCCCTTATTTCAATTGAGGTCAAGAAAGCAACTCTCTTTGTAATACTGGCAGTCATCTCTATCCTGGGCAACATTGTTTTCAAATGCCCCTCATGGAGGTATTTTTAAGATTTTGCTGAAGGGAATGTCTTCTGGGTTCTAGGGTTGTGGTGGTTAGGGCATGACTGAACAGATCATATATTTGAGGTCTATGTTCTCATTCCCATCTCTCTGAGCCTTCTGATCCCTTCCCCCATATATATGTAAAGGAAGTTCTGACATCTCAACTTCATTGGCCTTAAGCCATTCCTTAATCCAAGTTTAATTATCCAAAACCAGACTATTAATTCTAGTCCTAGTATCATCCCACCTTTATAAAAAAAATGTGGCTTAAATTCGTTTTAAATTCTTCCCCCATATATATGTAAAGGAAGTTCTGACATCTCAACTTCATTGGCCTTAAGCCATTCCTTAATCCAAGTTTAATTATCCAAAACCAGACTATTAATTCTAGTCCTAGTATCATCCCACCTTTATAAAAAAATGTGGCTTAAATTCAGTTTTAAATTTTGCCACCTTTGGTCTAACACCATTAGTGTCCACTCCCATGCATGCTGCATCAACTCACTCACTTCTCTTGATATAACTGGCAATGTTCTGCAGCCCTGTTGGCATATATGCTATTGTTTTTCCAGGCCCTGAACTCTCTGCCTTGGATATGCTCGGATTTACCTTTTATTGTTTTTGTATTCAAAATACCTGCTTCTGTCAGGGAGATTGACAGATGCAAAGTCCTCAAATGTTCTTCCCAAATGTAGCTTCTCATGTATCAGGGTTTCACTCCTCCTCCATTAGAGCCATTGCATAAAAGATCTGGCGAAGTTGAGCATTTAATTAGCATCCCAACCCAGCATTACTTCCAATCAGGCCTCATGTTCCATTACAGACATATCAGCCTCTGACTATGGGAGAAAAACCACTACGACAAAGTTATTATCAAGGCTTTCTGATTTTCCACTTGAGGTATGAGCTACAGTTAAAGATCCCAATTTGTTCTTCCTCTGGGGGTTTGTCAGCTCTCCAGGGTTGTCAGCAGCGACTAACTACCCCAAAAACATTCTGATCAATATTGTCACCATAGAAACTAAGTGCCACAGCCACTTAATCTCTCAATCCCTTGCCTTCCATTTGCACTTGATGCCAGGCCATCTCCAGCGATAACTCAAACAATTATCATGCCACTCCATCACATGAAATACTGGTGTTTCATTTACCTCCTTCAGGGAGAGTATCTGTGGCCTCCTCAATGTATGAGCAACCTAATTTCTCCTCAGGCTCTTTCTATGGTATCAGCAGCCAGTTTGGTCTTGGTGGGAAACACATGAGATACATTCATATGGGCTAAAGAAATTTACATAAACTATTTACAGAATGTGATCACAATTAAGAGAAGATAACAAGGGATGGTGACGCCACCCTATCACTAACGCAATATTTTTCACCACCTCCAGTCCTAAAGGGGCAGGGGAGGGAGTTGTTAGTAGAATCCCAAGGGAGTAGTTGTGGTTATAGACAGGACATGTAACTGGAGCTTTGGCTTAGGTAGAGTAGCAGGCAAGCCATTGAGACCTTCTAGCAAAGGACTCAGAGAATAAATTTCCTTACCTCACTTTCTCCCACCTGCTGTTCATCTGTGCTTCCCACTGGCCACATCCAGCTGGCAGCTAGTCACAAGGCAGCCTGTTGATCTACTTCACAGGGAGATATCTCAGTAAGAGCAGGATGATTGTGAGACAGCAGTAGAAAAAGGCTAGCCTAAAGAGGAACTGATTTGTTCCCATTTTACAGACAAGAAGACTAGGGTTCTGAAAGCAAGAGTCACTTGCCCAAAGGCCTTTAGCTCACCAGCTGGGATTTCAACAAAAATGGACCAATTCCAATTATTTTTAACTGCCTGGGAAACTGCTTCAAAGAGCAGTTGAGAGCAGTTGTTGGCTATTTTATTCTATGAGGAACTCGCTTCCTTAATAGTCTGTTTTGTTTATCACTGAAGATACTTCTGAGATGGGAATTGTTGTTATTTCATTTTACAGAGACGAAAGCTGGGTCTGGAAGATGAAACTAGGTTCCCAAGCTTCATGCTTGACAGGTGTGAGAGGGCAGCTAGAATGCAGGTCTGCTGGACGCCCGATTCCACACACAGGCACATCAGCATTTCAGGGTTTGCTTTTTTTTTCTTTTCTTTGTTTCTTTATTGGTAACATCCTTTTATTTTTAATGCATATTGTTCATAGATCTAGCCATAAACATTTTTTTCCACCTGTTTTCCAAGGGCTAACTTTCGACAGAGTTGTAAAATTGGCAGTTTCTCTTCCCAGCATTTATTTGCACACTCACGGTCACCTTGGAGTCCATCCCATCCTCTGAGGTTTGCCATCTCTCGGCGGTTAGCAGTGGTCTGCCCCTGCTCACAGCACAGAAATACAAGGAATTTGCCTTTGTGCCTCCTTTTGGGACAAACATGTCAGCATCAGCTCTGGCATATTACATCTATTGAGCTATAAATAACACTGATTAAAAACACAACAAAAGTATTTGTCAACAGATAAGAGTTTAGCATTTTATCAGCAGGAATAAAAAATACTTAGTGAAAAAATGGGGACAAATGTAGCTGGCGTAGTCACTAAACCTATTTAAAGAATCGTTAAAATGGTGCTTTTCTCTAACACTGTTATTTTATTTTTGGGTACTTTTTTCCTGGGAAGGAGATAGAATGCTTTTTCTCCAGTTATGATAGTTTGGCAATCTTATGTAAAGGTAGTAAGACAATTATTTGACATTTTTTTGAGGCAGCTGTATTTTTTGTATCATAACAGGATTTCTTACTTGCATGTTGCTTTCCTATTGATTTTAACTTAGTATTATCTTTTCTTTGCTGTCACATTATGCCAAGAATGGGTTTTCATTTAGTGTGTCAGATAACAAATGCTACTTCAGTAACTGCACAAAGTCTGCCCCTTGCTTTGTCTTTCTATCCGTTTCTATGCCCTGGATGTGATGTTCAAGTAGGGATAAAAAGAAAGTTCTGAAAACTCTTTTAATTAGAGGATTACATGTAACCAAACGTTACCTTTTTCAACTGTGGGATTTCATAACGCATTTAACATGTTTTTATTGAGGACCCACTATGTGCTAGCACCATAAGCATTCTGGGGAGCAGGTAGGATGGCTGGAGCGTGAAGAGGAAGGTTTCAGGAAATGTGTTCCGAGAGGTTGCTGCGGTCATGGTAGGGAACTTGGTAGGGACGTCCAAGGGCAATGGCTTCTTTCTTCTTTCAATGGCTAACTTGCCGGTGAAATACATTTGGGTGAAACCAGGAAGACTGGATGCAAAGTTGGTGCAGAGCTTGGAACAAAGCTGAGAGTGATAGCAAGATTTTTCACTGCCATCTACACCTTGAAACAGCATGTCCCTTGACTTTAAGCCTTAGCAAGAGTCAGCAGAAGCCAGTTCCTGTTCCACAATCTAATGCCTAAAGGGGTGAGGCCTCAGAGGCCTGGTGACCTTCCCCCAGCTAGACCTTGTAAAGCATCCATTTTCTAATTTGCAAAGTAAGGAGCAATAATTCCTTCCTCAGGAGAATGTCATGAGTATTCCGTGAGGCAATTTATTTAAAATACTCATCTCTCAGCCTTGCACATATTAAAAGCTTACTAAATATTTGCTATTGAAATGAATATATAATGGTTCTAAAGGTTTTTTTTTTTTTTTACAGCATGGCTTAGGCTATTTGGAAAATGAGATATATGGTCATTTGATCTGCAGACATATGGGGTCATTTTCTGAGAAAAGACAAGCTATAGAGATGATGGTAATTTAAGCAGAGAGTTTCCCTTTTGAGTAATATCCTTTATCTTATTATTCCAAGGCATTCTGGAAATGTGTCTTTACTTTAATTCCTAAACAATGAATTACGCTACATTAGCTAATTAAGTGAGTAATGCTACTGTTGGGCATGACATTTTCTGACCAGTTGGAAAAATTAACCCCGCTGACTATAAACAGCCAGGAAATTGGTGACCTTTCAGCCATTTACATCGTTATGAAGCATAGGAAAGGTAGAGAGAAAACGATTTATGCCTTGAAAATGTATTGTGGAGTCATTCATGTCCGAAGCACAAGACTGGCTTCTAGGAAAGTTGTTTTCCCAGCTGCTGTGTGAGTGCAGAAACCAAAATATACATTATTACCACACTGTCTCAGAAATGCAGATTTTTTTTTTTAGCAGTCCAGCTGTTTTTTTAAAAGACAGTTTTATTGAGACATAATTAATATACAAAAAACTGCAAAAATTTAATGTCCACAACCTGATGGATTTGGACATATGAAAACACTCATGAAACTGTCACCATAATCAAGGTAAGAGACACATCCAACACCTGACTTAGAATCAAGAGGAACTTGGCCCACGGGTTTAGCATGACACAGTGCTATGGGGACTCCTGAAAAGCACCACATTAAATCTTATGGCAGAACTCACTTCTTGTCCTCTTTTACATAACAGTTCCAGAATATCAAAAGAGAAAAATAATTCTGATGTTATAATATACCCAGGGAAATAAAAACATTAGTATGACAACACAACGAAAGGAAAATCTAAAAGCAAGAGGTGCACTCTCAGACTATAGGGGTCATCCGTTTCTTTCACGCATGCTCGCAAACACTTGTACAGTACATATCTCACCCGATAAAGGCGAGATATTTTCCCCCTGACCACAAGAGACTTATGAGAATTATAGCAACCAGAAGCTTGGGGCATGATGGAGCAGTGGTGGAAAATGACTTTTTAATATGTTCTGTGACTCTAAAGTTTAATCATAGTT
Organism: Myotis brandtii; assembly: GCF_000412655.1. Taxonomy (NCBI): domain Eukaryota; kingdom Metazoa; phylum Chordata; class Mammalia; order Chiroptera; family Vespertilionidae; genus Myotis; species Myotis brandtii. The sequence continues at coordinate 1,765,104 of NW_005371920.1, read as the reverse complement.
AACATTTCATGGGATTTTATCATATGCCAATTGCTCGGTCCATTTTCACATTATCTCACTTAATTTTCAAAACCATCTTCAAGATTAGGTACTGTCAAAATCCCCGCTTTAAGTTTGAGGGAAAATGAAATTTAGAGAAGTCAAGTGATGTGTTCAGTATCACTCGGGCAGTGAGTGGTCGGGCCCAGAGGCTCCTGAGACGAGCGCGACGCCAGTGCTCTTTGATGCCCAGGTGGGTCTCCAGTGCCCAGGGTCAGGGCACCATAGTGCGATGCTATAGAAAGAGCACTTACACAGCATTTACTATCTACCTGGCACTGTTCAAGGTTCTCCACATGTTCTAACTCACTTATCCTCACAATAACCTATGAGGTAAGTATTGTTATCATTTGCATTTTGTAAATGGGAAAAAATCAAGGCCCAGAAGGGTTCGGTATATTTACCGAGCCCTCTCAGTTAGTAATAGGCGAAGGCTTTGGACTCCGGAATCCATGCTCCCAGGCAGTGTGCGATATACTTTGACGGTATAGGCTGTGGTGTGTTCCTGCCTTTTGACCTCAAAATCTGAAATAAAACCTTCATTATCTGAACTCCATTTGGGGTGCAAATTGGGAGCCAGTACCAAGCTCTAGGGATCTTTAGTTGGGGATCTTTCCAGGTGAAAGCCCTGGAATCTGAACAGATTCCGTGGCCAGTGGTCGCAGGACACAGCCATTTGACTCAGACACCCCTTCTAAGGAAGCCCAGAGTTTGGACCTCATTTCTTAATGGGAGTATTGGGGTAGCCGGCCTACTTGTTGGTTTAGTTATTTATGTGTTTACTTGTCCATTTTCTGTCTTCCTTTCTGGCACATAAACTTCATAGAGGGGACTTTCCTGGCTTGGTTAGTTTTGCAGACACAATTTTTAACCCAGTGCCTGGAAAATACTATATATATATATTGGTCTAAAAAATTAAATGAACTTTGTAAAATAATTTTAGGAGGCAGTCATAAAATGAAAATGGCATGGACATTCTGGGGTCAGACAGAACTGAGTTAGGGTCCCTCCTCCCATTTCATAGTCACATGATTGGAGTCAGACACAAGCAAGTTTTGTCCTGGCTCTGCATTTTACAGTGAGACAACCTTGGGCAAGGCACGTAACCTTGCAGAGTTGCAATTTCTTCATGTGGGAAATGGGGAATAAACATTCCTGCCTCAAGAGGTTATGTTTGAGATGAGTGCATGCATATAAAGTACTTAGTAAAAGGTCTTGTTAATAATAAATATTAGGTTCCTTCTTGTTCTTCCCTCATTCCTCATTCTTAATTGCTTGTAGTGTCAACTGTGATATTAACACATACCAAGAACATCAAAGGAGTCTTGCTTTCTTCCTTTCTTCACTTGAGAATACTTAGCTGTACTTTTTGTAAACAACAAATGCACATCTATGTGGTAAATATCGTGCTTTAGGCTAAGCAATGACAGGCCAAGATATATATGTTACTTCAGGAAGTGTAAAAGAGTTATAGCACAGAATGCACATCAGATCTTATGTGTGTAAAAAAAAAGTTATATATCTATGGGAACATTCTAGAAATATATACACAAAATGTTAAAAGTGGTACTACAATGGTGAGATTATGCATTATTTTCATTTTTTAAAAGTTTGTCCTTTTTTTACATCTTTCACAATGAATATGGTTTTATTATGTATACAAAAATATTATACCTCCAGTTTATATGATTGAGCTAGCACAATGCAGAGGGGGAGGTCTTTTTACATGTGATTGATATTTTATTTTCAACTAAAATTAGAAAATGAAGAAGATCTCATAGGAGTGAAGACAGGCGTAATTTTCTTTATTCCTCCATATGTTTTTCTCTAAAAGCACTAGAGATGTGGAAGCTGGAAATTCTGCCCAAAAGTGGCATGATTTTTATTTTTCAAAAAATAAGTATTTTTTTCCTTACGTACACTTGCTGAAGCAAGGTAGAGGATGACTGTTCCTTTATTACTGATGCTGGTATCCACCAGTGTGCAACACAATCTGAGAAATCATGGCTATTGCCAATGTGGGTGCAGGCATGGATAGCTCTCACTTAGTTCAGATATACCAACCCGTTGTAATAGATATGCACCTAGAAAGATTCATGGAAGTCAAATGACTGTGAATTGAATTGTTGAGGGAGCTTGCTATGTAAATTAATTCTATTGAACATCTGTGTGAGATATAATTAGCTCCTTCTCTTCCATTCCAATTCTCTCAATTTACTTTTTGCTTTTTGTGTGTGCACATTCAATGAAATAGAATAAACATATTTGTGTCTTATTAAACATTGTATATTAGCATTTTTAATGGTTGCTTTGTATTCCACTGGGTGGATGTCTCAAAATGTATTTAACCAAGCTTGAATTGCTTAGTGTTTAAATTATTTCTGATATTTGTTATTATTCACAGCATTTTACATTATTGCAGCTACAGATTTTAGTATATCTATTAGTTATATATTTACAAAGAATATAGGTTTCTGAGACTAATTTTTTTTTTTGCATAATGCCAAATTGTTTTACAGAATTGTTACATGGCTTTTACCAACAGCAGAGGAGGTTTTGCATTTCTTACCAACTAATTTGGGCTATTATTAAAACATGCCAACTTGAAAGTTGAAATCTTATATTGGAAGATTCTCCATTTCTTTGCCTATGAGTGTGGTTGAACATTTTTCAGTCAAAGAGTTATGCTTTGCCTTTTGATTCTTGTAGGAGATCATAGTACAAATTGGGGAAGCAAAATTGTTTGGGTTTGAACTTACAGTATTCTATTTATTAGCCGAGTAACCTAGGGCAAATTATTTAACCTCTCTGTGTCTTAAAAATGGCAATGATAAGTACCTACTCCAGAAGATTGATGTTAGAATTAAATCTGTTCAAATGTATAACATTCTTGAAACATTGCTTAGGAAATAGGAAGTATCCAATAAATGTTAACGTCTATTTTTTTTTTCTGCGAGCTATCCATTTGTTCTCCTTCTCGGGGCACTACTCTTGAAGAGGGTCATTGATACGACACACAGAACACAGAGGAGAGTGTCCAAGATGACATGAGGTATACTAAATATCTCCCATGAAGGGGAGATAAAGCCGGTGGTCATGTTGTGACTAGTGAAGACTTAGAGTGATATAGGAGTATGGGGGATTTTCCCAGCTATATGAAGAGATTTGTGCAAAAGAGGGAGTAAATAATCTTCAGATAACTCCATCCGGAGGAGCTGGGACAAAAGCATGTGACAAGAAGATTTTGGAAGAATTTTCTTATCTTACAAGTATGGTGGACATCCTTTTTCTCTTTCTAATACTCCCTCCTTCTGGTAAAAATAGCACCCTGATTTATCTTGGAGATCAGTCCTACCTAACTCAAACCCCAGGTGCTTTGGGTGGGATAAACTCTCCCCTCATCCATCTTCAAGGTGGGCACTTAACTAAGGCCTGACTAATTATATTATTTTATCCCCCTTGGCACTCACTGTTAGTGGGACAGGAATGGAAACAGGACACAGATTGGGGCAATGGGATTGAGGTCATGGATGTTGCTGAAGCTTTGCGTGTGAGATGGAGGTATAAGACTGGAGGTACTAACAACATTTTATCAACATTCACAAAAATCCCTGTAGAAAGTGGACCCAGCCCCCAAGCAACCCCTGTTCCTGATGATATTGTGTGAGCCCCTGGATCTAACTCTGCAAGGAAGCCACACTTGGAATGCCCAGCTATGTCAGGGTTCTGAGTTGGATTTCTATGACTTGCAAGTTAAGGAATCCTGTCTGATTCAAGGATAAATGAGTTCTTTATCAATTTAGATGCTTAAAGTGAGGGTGGTTGAGGCCACTCTTTTGGAGGTATTGTTAGCAATGACTCATTGCTTCAGATAAGGTCTAAAGCTAGACCACTAAGCTTACATCATATATTAAAATCCTGGGAGAGCCTTTTTCATTATTTCAGAATCTTACCCAGTTAAATGCAGGATACTTTTACCCTGATTTATGTTTGGAAATACATCTGTCAGCCTGAAAATCCTAGTCATTTTGGCCTGGATGGATGTGCTGAATATATTTCCACTCCAGACATATCCTCCGCCCTTTTCCACATTGCTCTGTGCCCTGGAAGAGCTTACCTAGCTTACCTGCGGAGGATACCTCATTGGGTACTCTTTTCCTCTGACCTATGTCAAGAACTGGAGGAGATTGGAAGCCAGAAGAAGAGCATGGTGCTGGTATTTGTTTCCCTGGGTCCATCCGGTGACATCACCATGGCTTGTCTGCTTCCTTTAACCATAGCTGTAGTGCTTTCAGGTGACCCTTTCCACACAGCTCTCTCTATCTCCTTGTTCTCCTTACTCCTCCTTTATCTTGAACTTTCAGCTGAGGAATGCTGATGATGTAATACCTCATGGTTTCCCAGTACCCTGCCTACACATATGGCTCTTGTTAGATTAGCCAATTTATGTATGCCATCTGTTTTTTTTAGGGTCCCAAATAATGCAGAGATATGTATTTTCACACACTCTGGCTGGTTGTCTAAGGCTGTTGTATTCAAAGATTCAGCTATTGGATTCTGGCCCAAGAAATCTAACCACATCTATATTATAAAAGCATAATATGCAAATCGACCGGACAGTGGAATGACCAGTCAGTTATGATGCACACTGACCACCAGGGGGAACACGCTCAATACAGGAGCTGCCCCCAGGTGCATGCCCCAATTTCCCAATGCGGAACTGGGAACTGGGGGTGGGGGGTGGTGGATGGCGGCAGATGCAGGTGGTGCTGGGCCCCGATTGCCCTGCAGGTCCCCCCACACACAGAGGGCATGGG
>NW_005371920.1:1757070-1760086 GCF_000412655.1 Myotis brandtii | reverse complement strand
GGAGGGCGGGGGGGGGGGCGGCAGCCAGGGAAGATTGGCCCTGATCACAGGCCAGGCCTAGGGACCCTACCCTGCATGAATTTCATGCACCGGGCCTTTAGTATCAAATAATTACAGTTGTTGTACAATATTATATTAGTTTCAGGTGTACAGCCCAGTAATTAGACATTTATATAATTTACAAAGTGATCACCCCAATAAATCCAGTGTCCATCTGCTACTATACATTGTTATTAGAATATTGTTGACTATATTCCTTATGCTGTATTTTATATCCCCTAACTATTCCTTAACTACCAATTTGTACTTTTTAATCCCATCACCATTTTTATCCATTCCTTCGTCTCCCCTCCTATAGTAAGTCTTAAAATTGGGTAGTATCAGTCTCTAACTTCCTTTTTCTCCATCAATCTTGTATTAGCTAGTTTGGTCTTTTATTTGTTTGTTTTTTAACCTTTCCATATAAACTTTAGAATCCGTGTGTCAGTGCTCACAAAATAAATTCTTGAGATTTTGAGATTTTATTGAATCTATAGGTCAAGTTGAAAAGAACTAATATCTTGGGATTATTAAGTCTTCCTGTCAATGAACATGGATTATTTCTCCATTTTTAAAGTTTTTCTTTGATTTTGTTCATCACAGTTTTATAGCTTTATTCATTTAGATCTTGTACATATTTTATTGCCTATTGTGTTTTGTATTTCATATTCTACTTGTTCATTGCTGACATATTGGAGAGTGATTAACTCTTGTGTATTAACCATATATCCTGCAAGCTTGCTTTAATTTCTTATTTGTTTCAGGAGTTTTGTTATTGTTTCTTTTACATTTTCTACATAAATGATCCTATTGTCTGCAAACAAAAACAGGTTATTTCTTCTTTCTCAATCTGTACGCCTTTTATTTCCTTCTGGTATCTTATTGCATTAGCTAGAACTTCCAGAACAATGTTGAAAAGGAGTGGTGAGAGAAGGCATCTTTGCCTTATACCTCATCTTAGTGGAGAAAACCTCTCAATTTTAACATGTTGGCTCAATATTTTTTAAGTCAACACCAGGAAAACAAAACCCGTCTGCAGACTAGATTGAAAATGTAGGGCACCCATGTGAATTCTGACCTAGGAGATTAAAATCACTTGTTCTAATTAGACCAGCCTACAGAAGGCAGGAAAGTCAATAGTTAATTCAGCTTTTACATAATTCTCTTTGGCGATGGAATTCAGAATAAGACAGCAATTGAGAAATTAGTGATGGCCTAGATTTTCTCTGCCCTCTCTACCTCCCTTCCAACCCCCATACTCTGTCCCTGGTCCCAGCAATGACAAGTGGAGAGGTCCAGTAACAAACAGATCCTCAATGTAATACAAGTGTCCTCTTGGCAAAGAAGCTAAAAAAGGGAACTATAGAAAGACCCTGCATGTTTAGTTTTTACTTATCTGTTAGGTATTACAGTTAAAACACACTGTGCTAAAAGGGGGAGGATTTTGCTTGACCTCCTTTCTGTGTTGTTTTTCCACTTGCCTGTGGGCTTCATTAAATGTTCAGGAAGCAAGCTGGTCTTCAGAAGCTTGAGCTGGGAAGCCAGAGAGTAGTGTCTAAAATAGGCACCCTACTAAAATAGTCACCCTGCACCTACATAGTCATTCCATCCTAAAGAAGTGCTGATGGCAAAGAAGAGGGAGGCGGTAGGAGTATGACATCCTTGAAGCTCTGCAACATCCCACAAAATAGGGGAAATAACCCAATAGTGGCCTTGCAGTGAGGATTGGTGGTGGTGGGGGGAGGGGGAGAGAAGGGGGGGTGGAGTGCAATCTGATTGAGTTTTTTGGGGAAGGATTTAATTTTCTGCAATGCCCTTCACAGAATGCACGGATCCTCTAATATTTTTTTACACACACTCCGTATTCTTTATTCTCATCTTCCCCTAGATTCATTCATTTAACGACTCTATTCTTCCATTCATTTCATTTTTATTAAGTGAGTATTATGTCCTAGACCAGTGATGGCGAACCTATGACACGTGTGTCAGAGGTGACACGTGAACTCATTTTTTTGGTTGATTTTCCTTTGTTAAATGGCATTTAAATATATAAAATAAATATCAAAAATATAAGTTTTTGTTTTACTATGGTTGCAAATATCAAAAAATTTCTATATGTGACATGGCACCAGAGTTAAGTTAGGGTTTTTCAAAATGCTGACACGCCAAGCTCAAAAGGTTCGCCATCACTGACTTAGGGTAATGTAGGTTTCTATAGGGAAGAACTGACATCAAGGATAAGCAGGACTTGATCAACATTCCTCACTCTCTCCTTTCTCTGCTCATCTCTGCACTTTAACTTTTCTGCTATAGATGGGTGTTCTCCACACACCAGGGACCATGGCTTCCTGTCCTAACTGTTCAGGAAGAATTTCCTCAGTCCTAGCTTGATTTTGAAAACTTCAGGGCAAGTAGTTTAATTGGGTTTGCTTAGGTCACATTCCCACACTTTTGACCACTAACTATGGTGAGGGAAGGAGGAGCACACTATGATCTTACATGCTGGCCAGTACCCTCCTTGTAACCAGGAGTTTGAATGTATTACCAGAAGCAGTGGTGGGAAATGAGGTCAAACATTCAGCCATTCCAATTTGTGTGTTTCATGGGAACTAGAAAGCAGTTAGTAATCTTTCCTGACCTGTATTTTTCATAGTATATGATGATTCTTAGGTTTATCCTAAAGACGTTTGAACTATAATAAATCTTAAAGTTTTACTCTAAATTTACTTTTAGAGGCATACTATTAGAATTCACCATTTCTCAAACATGGATCCTAATCTAATTTCCCACACTATCTTGTTAGTCCCTTGAAATCTATTCAGGAAATTCTACTACCTTCAAAAGGGATCATAAATATTAACAGCATTTGAAAAATGTGTGCTTTTTTGGTAAAAATAAGACCCTGGGGAAGAAGGGAAATTGGCATGTTATTTATCTTTATAATTCCACTAGAGGCTCGGTGCACAAAAATTTGTGC
>NW_005371920.1:1756371-1756683 GCF_000412655.1 Myotis brandtii | reverse complement strand
TTCTGCTGTTAGGGTCAGTTTGCATATTACCCTTTTACTATATAGGATAGAGGCCTGGTGCACGGGTGGGGGCCGGCTGGTTTGCCCTGAAGGGTGTCCCGGATCAGGGTGGGGGTCCCGCCAGAGTGCCTGGCCAGCCTGGGTGAGGGGCTGATGGCTATTTGCAGCTGGTCACACTCCCTTCAGGGTGGGGGTCCCTACTGAGGTGCCTGGCCAGCCTGGATGAGGGGCTGATGGCTGTTTTCAGGCTGGCCACACCCCTTTAGGGTGGGGGTCCCCACTGGGGTGCCTGGCCAACCTGGGTGAGGGGCT
>NW_005371920.1:1748505-1756208 GCF_000412655.1 Myotis brandtii | reverse complement strand
GGGTTTGTTTAGCTTCTATAATTGAAACTTTGTTGCTTTCGGAGCTTAGAGCCGGGCCGAGGCAGGTGGGGAACCTTGGCTTCCTCCATCACTGGAGCAAGCAAGCCTCCTGCTCGCTTCAGCTGTGTGGCTACCGGCCGCCATCTTGGTTGGCAGTTAATTTACATATCACCCTGATTAGCCAATGAGAAGCGTAGCGAAGGTATGGTCAATTACCCTTTTTGTCTTTTATTAGATAGGATATGCAAGATACGCACAGAAGTGTTCTTTAAGTGGGATAGGGGGAAAACATGCAGCAACTGTGTGGCACATAGTAAGCTTTCAGTGGATGTAAACTCCCCTTCTCTACCACTTCCTCTGACATTAGGTATTTATGATCCGTTTGCAGGCAAAGCTGCATTCTCCAGAGCAGGTGGTTTACTCTGTGTGTTCTTTTGTTTGTTTGTTTTTGCAGGAGGGAAATGAGCATTCCTAACACAGAAAACTCAGAAATATTTTTTTATTGATGAAGACCTTTTTCACGTTAGTATAGCAATATTTCTCTTCCCAAATCTCCCCTTTCCTTGAATATTTTCTGTTAATTGGAACAGAAATCAAACCTCCAATTTATTCAACACTTATCTTCTAAAGGTATAATATTCATAAAAAGTCTGAAGGTTAGATGCATATTATTCATATGTTTAGGGCATGACTACCGTATGCATACTATATGTTGTATTTTCATGAAAACAAAATTGTTAGATGATGAATTTCTACATTCCAACATTACATGACACATTTGGCCAATATAGGCTATCTATCTTGAAATCAATTATGATTTTATTTTACAAAGGGCTTTGCTGTCATCTTTTGATTCTAGGTTAAAGCATTTAAATTTCAATTAAATATCAAAAGTCTTCTGGCTTCAATAAAATCTTTATTTAAAGAGAATTCACTAAGTAGCTACTATAAGTGAAACTGCACCAATAGAATTAGATTGAATGCAGAATCGCTCTGATATTACCCTAATATCATTATTGTCAGACAAATGGGAGATTTAGACTATTGTAGCAAATGTCTACACAGAAAATGCAGGTGAACTGAAGTTTTTATAAAAATATATATTTTATTGATTTTTTACAGAGAGGAGGGGAGAGGGATAGAGAGTTAGAAACATCGATGAGAGAGAAACATCGATCAGCTGCCTCTTGCACGCCCCCTACTGGGGATGTGCCCACAACCAAGGTACATGCCCTTGACCGGAATTGAACCTGGGACCCTTGAGTCCACAGGCCGACGCTCTATCTGCTGAGCCAAACTGGTTAGGGCTGAACTGAAATTTTTATCAATATAAATTTAGATTTTATCAATGTTATGGCTAAACTGAGAAATACAAAAAGTAGAAATGACATCTCTGGAATGATATATAGTGTTTACCTACATTTTAAAATCCCAAACTTTCTGTTCCTAATCTTCCCCATAACCTATACATATGTCAGAGGAGTAATACTACTTAATGCAGGGAAGGCTTAAAAATAACCCTTTTTCCATCTTCTTTTTGATCTGTGAGGTAGTGTGGCTTGTTGGTTAAAAAGAAAAAAAGAGGCACTCAAGCATTTGTTTTTGAGCTTGAAATTCAGCAAGGAAGTATATTTTCCTTTTCTTGTGCTCAATAGTATATTTACAATATACTTTACATGTTATGAAAATATTCATTAAATTGTTGGGAAAAATTCCCAGACCCAGTTACACAAGCATAAAACAAAGTACCTTGCTAATTAAAGAAAAAAAAAGGAATGAATCATTCTGCCAGGATAATCAACTGTTGATTATATTTCAATATTAAAGTCATTTCTAGATTTGGAGTGAGTTTAGATGTGTTTGTGTGTGTGTGTGTGTGTGTGTGTGTGCGTGTGTGCGCGCACGCGCGCATTTTGAACTAATTGTTAATCCAATGAATTCATGTACACTGGGGGAGGAAAAATAATACTTAAAATAAAATCACACATACAGGGTATCCGTTGGGTGAAAACAACTAGATTGCAAACCCTCTTCAGGGTAAGGACAATATATAATAATACATCATTATAGGTGCCATCAGTACCTTTTGGCATACGCTAGTGTCTGGCTCATAATGGAAATCCAGAAAGAGGGTGATGAAGATGACTTATTAATCCAAGTTCACAGAGCTGGAATTAGATAAATCTTATCCCATACCACTATACTGTATGGCCTCCTTACAGGTAGAATTTTATAACTAGCACAGGCATAGTAAAATTAGTACTGTATGACAACCCTGTTAATTTTACCCTCTTTATTACATATATCTTTATTATAAATATTTTAAATACACATAGTGGTAGAGAAAAAATTATCACCCATATATTCCCCGATTAGATTTAACAATTTCCATATATGCATATGGATGTGTGTTTATTTATATTTTCCTACAATGTCTGTAAAACATTTTTAGGTTGTACTAAAACTAGTGAATGAATTTTATTTTTTTGCAGTTCTTTTGGTACTTAGTATATATCTCACTATGTATGTTCAGTTCAAGAGTTATGTTTTAAGGCATCCAGAATGATTATTTTATCTGAGTTATTATGATCTTTTTGTTGACCACTTTGGATTTTTTGAATACATAAAATATTTTCATGGTTCAAGTGCAAAAGTTTTATGAAATAGCAATTCTCATTTTCTTCCCAGCTATCCCACCTCCTGTAAGTAACCATTTTTATGAGCTTTTTGATTTTATCTTTGCACTGACTCTTTTTCCCAGCAGAAGCATATATGCATACATATTATTTTCTCTCTTTTCTTGCATGAAATGCAGCCTACTTTAGATGTAGCATTTTTCACTTAATTATGTATCTTGGAATTCACTCATGTCAATGAAGAGAGCTTTCTCATTCTCTTTTCAAGTGTGTAACACTTTGATATATGCTTCCAACATCATTTACTCAACCAATTTCCTCTTAATGAACTTTTATGTTGTTTCCAATCTTTTGCTACTATAAATAATGTCACAAAAATAACCAAATATAAAATTTATTTCATTCTTTTGCAGATTTATCTTTAATATAGATTCCTGGAAGTTGTCTTGCTGTCAATGTGTTATGCAGTGTAATTTTGTTAGCTATTCCCAGACTCCCTTTCATAGGGGAGCTTTATACTCCTACCAAGTCTGAGAGTGCCTATTTCCTCGTATCAGCTTGTGCTACATAAATATCACTCCAACACTTAGTGGCTTAAGACAACTATCATTTAATTTAATTAGTTTGTAATTATGTGGGTGGGAAAGTTAGGCTAGGCTCAATAAAAAAAGTTCTATTCTCAGCTGGGCTCTGTCATGGGTCTGAGGTCAACTGCCAGTCAACTTCTGAGGTAGGTTGACGGGTATTTGGATTGAAAGGAGGTTACCAGGCCAAGCATCTGTGTCTCATTATCCAACAAGCTAACCCAGGCATGTTAACATAGTTGCTGGGCAGAGTTTAAAGAGAACACGAGGAAGCATGCACAGCTACCTGAGGCCTAGAAAAGACCTAGCATGATGGTACTTCTGTTTATTGTTTGTCAAATTCAGTCACAGGGGCAGCCAAGATTCTGGGAATGGACTTCACATCTTGATGGGAGCAGTTATAGTCACATTGCAAAGAGGTGTGGCTATAGGGAGAGGAATAACTGGCCATTGTTACAATCTACCACATTTCCAATAGACCTGCCAAAATAGTACTTGTCATGATTATGGATTTTTGCCCATCTCTTTGAAAAAAAAAAGACTTTTTAGTAGATTTTAATTTGCCTTATTCTTGTTATGAATGAAGTGGAACATCATTTCCCCTTCCCCCAGGTCCTTCTCCATATACTCTTCATCCTTTACTAGCACTGTTCACTGTTTCATTTTCCATGAAAATTTAAGCAAATTTATATAGTTTAATTTAGGGCTTTTTTCATTATGGCTCCTAGATTTTTGATTCATAGTTAGAAAGGTTTTCCCTACTCTTAAATTTTAGTGGGATTTATCATGTTCCTTCTAGTTCTATTAATTTTAGTCCAGCTAATGTCCCCAAGATAACAGCTGTGCTAGAGTTTCTTCTAACTTCATAACATGATAATATATTTCAAGCTCATTATCTGAAGTCACCTTCTTGTTGGAGAAGGTGCAGTGTACTCCTTTCTGCAGGCTTCTGAGAGAAAGGCAGAGGAGCAAGTAACAGGGACCCTGGTATAACAAACAGATGGCCTTCCAGAAGCTCCTTTGTAATGTTTGTGATCCAGAACATCCGTTCACATAGGAACAATGTCAAAAATGATGGTGAGGTTCTTCTATCTCAACAACTTTTTTGAGACCCACATTATAGATAAAAATTATACTGTGCTGAGAGTTCTTTATTACTCATTCCTGTTCCCATATTTGGGCCTGAAGGGACAGACAGGAAATAACACATCAGGTCCCTCTGAGAGCTGGAGTGTGGAAGATGGGCCACCCAAGGGAGCTGTGGTCATAAAGGAATGTGGCCACTGCTTAGCACAGTGGGGAGAGAATATCCTAGTCTCATCCTATGATATTCTGTCATTGTCTCTTATGTGTCAAATCCAAGTAACATCCACCGGGCAACACTTTCCGGGTGATGCAGCTGATAGAGTTCAGCTAGGTCACAGGAAAGGAAAGGGAAGGGTGGACAGTAATCACAGGATGCCAGCCCAGCCGAGAATTATCCTGCAGTTAGAGCCCCAAGGGTCCAGGGTGAGAATTTCAGGGTACCAGGATCTATATCATTATAAATGTGAGGCTATTGCTTGGTTTGGATCAGCTCCCTGACTTTTACCTCTAGACTAGGAAGATCTTGAGGCCATCGAAGTATCCTTATCACGTAACTAAGGGTTTAAAATGTGAGAGGAGCATAAAACACACTGAAGACTGAGCGATGCCTGGCTAAAAACCTATTCCATAAGTGTGTTAGCAGAAGAAAACTGGATAAATCTTTATGACTTTAGAATTTGGCAACAGATTCATAGATATGTCAGGAAAAACATGAGGAACAAAATAATATGGGGGTACCAAGACCCATACTCTTATAAGCGTGAGATTACATAAAATATTATATAAAATACATTTAAAATGGTTATATTGAGCTTTATAAAAATTTAAAACTCTGTGGGTTTTGTTTGTTTGTTTGCTTTTTTGTTGTTGTTGGTTTTTTGTTTGTTTGTTTGTTTTGGTAAAATAAGACATTATTAAGAAAGTGGAAAGACAACCTAAAGAATAGGAGAAAATATTTGCAAACCATATAGTTGATAAGGTTCTAGGACACAAGTCTCGATCACTCAAAGAACACTTACAATTCAACAACAAAAAGATAAATAAACTAATTAAAATTGAACAAAGGACTTGAATAGATATTTTTGTAAAGATGTATAAATGGCAAACAAGCATATAAAAGAAGCCTCAACATCATTAATCATTAGGGAAATACAAATAGAAATCACAATGAGGTACCACTTCACACACAATAGGATAACTGTAATAAAAAAAATCAGAAAACAACAAGTGTTGATGAGGATGTGGAGAAATTAGAGCCCTCATACATTGCTAAAGGAAATGTAAAATGGCTCACCCACAGTGGAAAACAGCTTGGTGGGTTCTCAAAAAATCTAAACACAGAATTAGTATATAATTCAGAAATTCCATTCCTGGTTATGTACTCAACAGAATTGAAAAGCAAGGGTTCAAACAAGTACATGTACATGTACATCCATGCCACAACAGCAATATTCGCTATAGTCAAAAGGTGGAAACAATTCAAATGTCCATCAATGATGAATGGATACACAAATGGTGGTATATCCATACCACCGAATATTATTCAGCCATAAAAATATGTGAAGTACTGATACCTGCTACAACGTGGATGAACCTTGAAAAAATTATGCTAGGTGAAAGAAGCCAGACACAATGGTCACATATCGCATGATTCCATATTTATGAAATATCCACAATAGGTGACTTCAAAGAGTCAGAACGCAGTTTGGTGGTTGGCAGGGTCTGGGAAGAGTGGGGAATGAGAATAATTGCTCAGTGGGTAAAGGATTTACTTTTAGGGCGATTAACATGTTTTAGAATGAGATAGAGGTGGTGTTGCACAATGTGAATGTACTAAACGCCACTGAATTGTTCATTTTAAAATGGTTAATGTTAGGTAATATGAATTTCTATCAATTAGAAAATAGAAAATAAAAGACAAGAGGAAGTGGGTGGTGATATAGGTGAAAAAATATTGGCCATGATTTGATAATGGGTCTATGAGGGTTCATACTCTTATCTATTTTGTATGTGTTGTGAATTTCCCATAAATGAAAGCAAGAATGACAAAAAAGAGCCTAGAACAGTGGTCGGCAAACTCATTAGTCAATAGAGCCAAATATCAACAGTACAATGATTAAAATTTCTTTTGAGAGCCAAATTTTTAAACTTAAACTATATAGGTAGGTACATTGTTATTAATTTAATTAGGGTACTCCTAAGCTGGCCTTTGCTAAAAACGTCCTCAATCTGATTGAGGTACGTTTGCTGAGGTCGACCCCTTCCAACTCTCCCATCCACACTCGTCTTGTTTACTTGTTTCGTCTATCTCCTTTCGTTCATCCTCTCTATATGTCCACCACCCCCCGCTTCTTCTAACGCCACTTCAAAATAGACTCGCCCAGGCCGAAAACCGACTTATGCGCATGGGCCACTAAGTTTCAATAGCACTGTACGTGCGCCCGCACGTGGTATTTTGTGGAAGAGCCACACTCAAGGGGCCAAAGAGCCGCATGTGGCTCACGAATCGCGAGCCGCGGTTTGCCGACCACTGGCCTAGAACATTAACTGCCATTTAATTCTGCATCTGATGTCATTTTTACATATTTTAATTGACCCATTGCAGAGCAGATTACAGTCTCAGAGCATTCCCTGTCTCTCTGTTCTTTCTTTGACTTAAGTATACAGCTTTTATAGGTTTTGTAAACAAAACCTTTAACTGTACCCACTCTCTAAATAATTCATCCCATCTTCACTCACCTAACATCAAATAGTTAAGAAATAATTATCTTGCTCTCAAAAGCTATATTACATTCTTTTCTTTTCTCCTCATAACTATTGAGATGAGGTCTGCATTGGGTTTCCATTCTAAACAACGTGAAAATATTTGCAACATTTGTGTTTCTGTATTTTGTGTCTTTTGAGTGAAAAGGAGTTCAGAGTTTCCATCAGATTCTCAAAGGGGCCCGTGACCCTGTAAAGATATAAATATCACAGCAAACAAGGAAAGAAGAATTGCACATAAATAGAGAATTAAGATACAGTTGCAAATGACAGAAAACCCAGTTAAATATGTATTAGGCAACCAAGGAACATATTGGCTGATATAACTGACAAACTGAGGGTGGTTCAGCTTCAGGCATGGCTTCATGCAGTGGTTCTCAACCTTCCTAATGCTGCGACCCTTTAATACAGTTCCTCATGTTGTGGTGACCCCCAACCATAAAATTATTTTCGTTGCCACTTCATAACTGTAATTTTGCTACTGTTATGAATCGTAATGTAAATATCTGATATGCAGGATGTATTTTCATTGTTACAAATTGAACATAATTAAAGCATAGTGATTAATCACAAAAACAATATGTAATTATATATGTGTTTTCCGATGGTCTTAGGCGACCCCTGTGAAAGGGTC
>NW_005371920.1:1726030-1745427 GCF_000412655.1 Myotis brandtii | reverse complement strand
CAGTTCCTCATGTTGTGGTGACCCCCAACCATAAAATTATTTTCGTTGCTACTTCATAACTGTAATTTTGCTACTGTTATGAATCATAATGTAAATATCTGATATGCAGGATGTATTTTCAGGGGTCGCGACTCACAGGTTGAGAACCGCTGATAGGGACTCAAACAATGTCATTGGGACTGGCTCTCGCCCTCTCCATCTCCCAGCATCTGCTTTGCACTCTTCTCAAACTTTTCTTATGTGGACATTAGAGCAATCACATATCCCATTCTGGTCAGGGGGGTGGGAAAGTGCACACCCAGATCATAAGACTAGGAGTGGAGAAAGCTGTGAGCTGGCACCCTATTACCAAAATAAAGGGAAACAGATTCTGGGCAGGCAAATATAGCAAACGTGTGCTGGAAATACTAACGGTGAATCTTTATATGGACATATAACTAAAATAGACCATGATTTTCCCATGATTCTTGACATCTGGGATTGCCCTGATTGGGAAGACTTGGAACGAAAAGCATGTCTGCCCTCTGGACAGTGAAGATTGGGGTTAGGGCAAGAGCTGGGGGATCTGCCAGCAGCATTAGCATTGCTGAAGGGGGGCAAGAGGAAAGGCAAGCTATTCCAACTGAAACTCCTAACCCAACATGTAATGATCTGAAAGGAACAGAGGCCCCAGCAACAGCTTACACGGGGTGAAAGAGGAAGAAGGGAGATCTGTATTTAGGAACAGGAGGGAAGAGAGTCACAGAACATATTCTTTTAGTGGATATGATTTTAATAATAAAAATGATCATCATTTATTAAGCATTTTCTTCATGAATGTTACCTAATTTTTTTCTGTATAAGAACCTTATGCCATATGATCTAAAACTATAAAAACTGATTTTCCAAAGTCACACAGGGAATCCAGGAAGTCTGACCCAGGAACCTGTGCTGGTCACCACTCTGTTGATCACAGAATTACTAGAAACAAAACTTTTTGATAATTCTCATCCCAGTGAAATTTTGAGGCCCTAATTTATCTTTTCCCACCCCACCCAGCATGCATATGACCAGGATCTGTGGAAAGAAATACTCTAAGATGTCTTTTAACTGGGAGAAAACATCAGAGTTCCTCTGCTTCTTATTTTTGCCCTGAGGTTTCCACTGAATTTTCTTTATTAGACTTCTCCCCTGATGCCCAAAGTTTGATGTTTTCCTCCTTTTTTATTTTATCCTCTTCCAAGAGATGACTTTGATATTGATATGTGATTTGATTTCATTAGCTGTACTCTCCCTGGCTTGTGGATTGGTGCTGTGTTTAAAGCCCTGGGGATATTCATCAGAACACAACTGCTTGATTCTCAGTTGCCAGGGAGAAAGAATCAACCTCTGTCCCCTACAAACAACTGCTGGCCCCAGAAATTGTCCCTGGCCCCTTTTTCTCACTAGTGTCTTTTAAGAAGGTAGAAAGGTAGTACCCGAGACCATTGTGTATGACTGCTATGTGATAATAATAATGATAATAATAATATAGTTTGTGTTTATTCAACAAATATTTACTGAGCATATCCTATGTTCTAGACTTTAGAATGCATCAATAAACAAAACCCTCAGAGTTTGCATCTAGCTGGGGGAAACAGACAACAAACTATATATATATGCAAAGTGAGTGCAGAAGTTCGATGACTTTGATATTGATATGTGATTTGATTTCATTAGCTGTACTCTCCCTGGCTTGTGGATTGGTGCTGTGTTTAAAGCCCTGGGGATATTCATCAGAACACAACTGCTTGATTCTCAGTTGCCAGGGAGAAAGAATCAACCTCTGTCCCCTACAGACAACTGCTGGCCCCAGAAATTGTCCCTGGCCCCTTTTTCTCACTAGTGTCTTTTAAGAAGGTAGAAAGGTAGTACCCGAGACCATTGTGTGTGACTGCTATGTGATAATAATAATGATAATAATACTATAGTTTGTGTTTATTCAACAAATATTTATTGAGCATATACAGTCAGTGCAAGCTTCATGAAGGGGTGGTGTGAGGGAGTTGCAAGTGTGAAGCGAGGGGAAGAACATTCCAGACAGAGGGACGGCTAGTGCAAAGGCCTTGAAGAAGAAGCATGCCCAGCATGTTCTAAAATCAGCAGAGGCCACTGTGGCAGAAGCCAAGTGAGGAGTGGGGAGACCCGAAGGGGATGAAGTTAGAGAGATAGCAGGGAGCTAGATCACATGGGGTTTGTAGGTCATGGTAAGAATTTTGAGTGAAGTAAGGTTTTATAGAGAAGAGAGAGTTACTCTATTCTTTATTTTAAAGTAATCACTCTGAGATTAGATTGTGGAGTGGCAAAGGTAGAAACAGGAAAATCTATTGCCCGAGTATTACAGTAATCCCCCAAATGGCTCAGACTAGATGATAGGAATGGAGTAGGTACCCACCCACATTTTGCAACATATATGATGTAGAATATGAAAAAACAATGATTATCAGCTGAGATGGGGAAGGGTCTGGGTGGAGCAATTTGGGGAGGAAGATCAGGAATCCTTTAAATACATTCATTTATCATTCAGCCACACGGTAACTTTTTATAAAATGCTTATTGTGATGAGGCATTCACTCACTAACTTTCTTTTCTTTTTTAAAAAACATTTATTAAATTGATTGGGCGTGATATTGGTTAAAAATTATATAGGTTTCAAGTGTACAATTCTATAATACATCATCTATATATTGTATTGTGTGTTCACCACCCCAAGTCAAGTCTCCTTCCATCACCATTTATCCCCCGCCTTTACCCTCTTCTGCTTCCCCACCCTTTCCCCCTGTTAATCACCATAATCACAGCAGTGAGAAACCCAGGTATGTAATTGGGGTAAATGTTTTCCATGAATATTTTTTGGGGGAAAAAAGTCAAAGTTTTCAATAGCTGAAACTATATCCCTTGGAATATAAACCACAAGATCTAAATAAGATGGTTTTTCTTTTGAGAGTAGCTTTTAACAGCTCTGTGGGCTGCTCTCCTGGCCCTGGGGCCTTTTAACTCCTTCCTGCCTCCCAGAAGGGCCAGCAGCCCCCTGATGCTTTCTCCTGTGCCTCCCGAGTGCTGGCTCGGGGCCACGTTCATGCTCCCCTTCGCCTTGATTGCCTCTGTTGGAGAAGAAAAGGACTCTTCCGGCCATGTTGGAGGGGAAAATATCTCCTGCTTCTTTCCTTTCCACTCCTTTTATTTTAAATGTTAAGTTATCTATGTCATAACTTATCTTTTTGGACATAGAGTCGTGATTTTGAGGCTATCCTGGGTTTTTTAATGTTTCCCTAAAGATGTCTTTTTACTGGTGTGCATGGTTCGTGGACTTTATTTTCTGTTACATGTGAAGAAAGCAGCACCTACTTCATCCATCCGTGACAATGCGTTCATTCCCCTAAGCACAATTTTGAATTTAATAAAAAGGATACAGCTCACAGCTATGAGAAAAGATGTGCTCACAGCATGATCCCACTTCTCCCCTCACCTCCTATGCTATTTGAAGGAAGGGGCAACATAAGGAGGTGTGGAATGAGAGATGAGGGAGGAGGAAGAATTAGTCACTAATATGAGGCAAGCAGAACCCTGAGCACACGGGGCCCATCAGAAAATAATAGAGACATTCATTATGTGTTGGCACAGCCCAGAGTCATAAATAAGATGTAGAGATTATAAAAAAAGGGGGCAGGGTTTGCTGAGTCAACTGCTTGCTGTTCTTCGTGGAGCTGGGTTGAGGCAGAGACCGAGTCCCACCAGACACATGGATTTTCCATCAACAAAAGCTCCAAGCGTACTTCTAACAATGAGAGTTCACATGAGATGAACCATTTTGCCATTTCTGCCCCAAATCATTTTGTTCCTCTAAATGAGACCTGACTTCTTACAACATTTATAAAACAAATCTCCTAACACTAATTTAGGCTGCTATTTTCCTAACATGTTATAGTCAATACAGTTGGGATTAAAGCACAGTCATGGAATTACATTTATTCATATTTACTATATGCAGATCTATACCCTGAATGAGAAAGTAAAAAAAAAAGTGACAGTACCAAATATTGGTGAAGATATAGAGTTATAAGAACTCTCATTTATTGTTGGTTGAAATGCAAAATAGGACAGCCACTTTGAAAAAAGTTTGCAAGTTTTTTTATAAAAGTAAACAGACTTACCATATGACCCAGCACCCACATTACTAAGTATTATCCATTTGAACCAGAGACTTCTCTCTGCACGGAAACCTGCATGTATGTTTATAGAAGCCTTATTTATAATTGCCCCAAACTGGAGTCATCTAAAATGTCCTTCAATAGGTGAATGGATATATAGCCATACAATGGAATACCACTTACCAATAAAAGGAATGAGCTATTGATTCACACAACATGGATGATTCTTAAATGCATTTTGCTAAGTGAAAAACCTAGACTCAAAAGTCTACATATTGCATGACTCCATTTATGTGACATTCTAGAAAAGAAAAAACATAGAGCCAAAGACAGATCAGTGGTTGCCAGAGGTTAGGGGAGGGAAGAGGGGTGTATTATAAAGGAGAAACACAGAAGAATTTTTAGGGTGGTGGGTCCATTATATGGTATGTGAATGGTGAATACATGACTCTATGAATTTCTCAAAAGCCACTGAAATTTACATCTCAGAGAGTAAACTTTAATGTGTGCAAATTGAATTAAAAATCAATGAGGAGGTTGGAGGAAATTCCAGGATGAAATGTTGACTGTGACAAGATAATCTATCTGTATTGCATATGTATGAGGAGGAAATTCCAGGATGAAATGTTGACTGTGACAAGAGATATATGTATTGCATATATATGGCATAACTTCACTGAAAGGGATGAGGGAATAAGTTGAATTAAGTAACTTTGAAAAAGAGATTTTTAACAAGAAACTGTAGCGCTAAAAGAAAATCAATTGAACATAAGCCCTGTACTCTACTTGGTAAGGTTGTTTATCCTGGGGATACAGGTTAACAATTTTGAAAATGCCTTGTTATACTGAAGTCAAACACATAAATAAATGGATATGCATGGTAGTGGGCGATAGTCTTTTCTTTGTTGGAGAGCAAAGTTATAGGTAAGCAAGGGGGGAGATTAGAATTAATTATGCGACACTGGATTCAAGTAGTAGATATTAATATTAACATTTGTTTAATTTATCAGAGCTATAGATGAAGATACCCAGAAATAATTACAGATATGTATGTATACATGAGTTAGTATGCATACATCCATTTCTTGGCTCTGTCCACAAAGAGAGCTAAGGAGCAGTGACCACCTGGTATCAATGAGAATACTCAATGCCCAGATCTGGTTTCTTGACACTATTCTCCAATCAAAGGTACCTGCGTCTATCTTAGAGAAATTGTTTGTTCTAGGGCTGAAGAAGGGAAATATCAGGTGAGCCTGGAGCTTCGTGTAGTGCTTAAATATAAGAAAGGGCTCAAAAATCAAAAGGTTGGGAGGTTGGTCCAGGGGACATAAGAGCAAACCTGAAAGAGATGCCAATGGCCAAAGCCAGAACAATTTAAATAGCAAAATTAATAACATACTATTAGACCCTAACATAAAGTAAAAACAAGATAAATGATTGGATTAATAAATGGGGGAGAAGAAACAAGTCTTTCTTATAGAAGAATTCCAAGTAATTTATGTAGATACTTTTTCTTATGGTAGAGCTTAATCCGCCCTCCCTTTCCCCAACCCAACTATTGGTTAGATTTAGCGACTTGACTTGCTTCCAAAGAGTAGATGATGGAATGAAGAAATGACCATGGAGAATCTTGATAATGCTACCTTAGCCAGGCAATCAAATGTAATACTGGTGATAAATCATGTTGATATAACATGTACCCCAGATATGATATGATAGAAAGAGTACATTTGTGATGTTCTTCCAAAACACCTCCAACTCCAGGCAAACCTGTTTGAGGAAAACAAACAAATACCAGACAAACCCAAACTGAGGAACGTTCTTCAGAATACCTAACCAGTACTCTTCAAAAATATTTACGTCACCCATCTGAGCTTTGTAGATTGTGTTAGTTTTATTACTTTTCTTATAGAATCCATTGTGTTTCTACGTGCTCAATCATGCCATCTACAAACAGACATTTTTATTTCTCTCTAACCCAGGGGTCCTCAAACTACAGCCCGCGGGCCACATGCAAATACAAATATTGTATTTGTTCCCGTTTTGTTTTTTTACTTCAAAATAAGATATGTGCAGTGTGCATAGGAATTTGTTCATAGTTTTTTTTTAAACTATAGTCCGGCCCTCCAACAGTCTGAGGGACAGTGAACTGGCCCCCTGTTTAAAAAGTTTGAGGACCCCTGCTCTAACCTGTATTGCACTGGGCAAGACCAACAGTAGAATACTGTATAGAAATCATTAAAATAGACATTCTTGCCTCATTACTGATTCAAGAAGGAAAATATTCAGCATTTAATTGTTAAATACTATAATGCTAGGTTTCAGTACTTTTTTTTAAGATGCCCTTTATCAGATGAGCACATTTTCTTTGATTCCTAATTTACTAAGAGTTTTTATAATAAATAGATGCTGAATTTTCTGCATGTATTGCTATAATTACATGATTTTTATCCTTTATTCTTTACTGTGGTTGATTTTCAAGTGTTGAACTAAACTTGATTCCTAGGATAAACATAATTTGGCTATTGTGTATTTGATTTGCTGACATTTATGGTCTTTTTTCTCCTGCTGCTTTTATGATTTGCTCATTATTCTTGTTTTTCATCAGTTTGACCATGGTAAGTTTAGATGTAAGTTTTTTGTATTTATTCTGCGTTGTTTTCACTGAGCTTCTTACATCTATGGGTAGATGCCTTTTATCAATTTTAGAATGTCTTTGGCCATTATCAATAAAAAATATTTTTCTGGCCCCTTCTGTCTCTGGCACTGTAAATACATATACATTAGACCAACTGATACTGTCTCAGCAACATCTGATTTTTAACCCCTTTTCCCCACTTTTTGATGTTTCCATTTGAGTATTTTCTATTGATGAATCTTCAAGTTCCTTTTTTTTCTGCTGTGTCTATCTAGTCTGCTGTTATGCCAGAAAGTTAATTTTTCATTTCTAATATGAAAATTTTCACTTCTAGCACCTGTTTTTCATATTTTTAATAGTGTTGTCTACCTCTTCTCTTTGAAGGACTTGTAATTTTCTGGAATTTAGTTTATTTAGATTTTTTTTTTACATTCTGTGCTCTGATTTTTTTGTTTGTTTTTACAAACTATTATTTTATAAGTTATTGGGTTTGTTTGCATTGTTATAATGAAGATTTAAATATCCTGGGACTTTTCAACTACCTTATGATAATGGAAATTGGTATATTATTTTCAAGGAAGAGTTTTGGGGAATATTGCTTCCCCTCTGTGGGACACTATAAAATATGAAATTGGTTTAAGTACACATAAATATCAAGAAATCGAGCCTTGATCGGTTTGGCTCAGTGGATAGAGCGTCGGCCTGCGGACTGAAAGGTCCCAGGTTCGATTCCAGTCAAGGGCATGTACCTGGGTTGCGGGCACATCCCCAGTGGGAGGTGTGCAGGAGGCAGCTGATCGATGTTTCTCTCTCATCGATGTTTCTAACTCTCTATCCCTCTCCCTTCCTCTCTGTAAAAAGTCAATAAAATATATTTAAAAAAAAAAGAAATCAAGAAACTTTTCTCATGAGGTGATCTGGGCACAGATTGTAACTGATATTATCACCAGATACAAACTTGCCTCTTCTTTCCCTGTTGCCGGTGGGAGTGGGGTTCTTGAGGTTCTGCTGGAATAAGCATTTCTGGAGGCCCCTCGGGGAGGATGAGATATGGTAGGAAGCTTTATTTTCATGGAATTACACTCCTGAGTTTCCAAAGACCCATTTCCTTTCATCCAATCATGGAAGAAGTATAACTGGGGATTCAGTAGAGTTAAAATCAAAGCCAGTGTCCAGAGTTTCCGTTCCATGTTGGAACAGGGTCTAATACAACATCAGGCTAGTGGCAGCCCATTAGTCCATTGCGTGTGGGGGGTCCACCTGACTCGAGGCCACACGGGAGAAGGCCAGGAATCCTAGTGTGAGCCATGAGCCAGGCATGTTAAGAGGAACCAGGAGAGAGAACTGCCTGCAGTGGCCATGCCCATTCTGGCCAATCATCTCTGTCCCCAGGCATGATTGGCAGGCACCTCCCCTATGCCATTCCAACTTTACTGGACATGCAACTATCCTCCCTTTGTTGGACCCCTCCCCCAGTGTTTTACAGGGAACATGCCTGTAATGTCTGGCCTTCCCTTCCCTCCTTTCCGATTATTAATAGCTAGCTAATTACATTGGCATCAACATCTCAGAAAGAAAAGCCCCACACAACTGTATCTTTACTTGACTCTGATATGGATCGATCATCAAAGGTATTACAGGTGACGAATCCTGGTGTTTGACCTCCCTAAATCCTACAGATTCCTCTTCACTCTCATGTTGGGTGACTGAAAGGCTAACTCTATCCATGCTTACAGCTTTATGTGTGACTTTCAGAATTACTTCCATTCTTATGCTTAAAGAACAACTTGCTAAACAGGATAACATAATTAACTTACAAAAGAAAATGTATTTGTAATTACAGTAGTGAAAAGGTAAAGTGAAATCAATTGTTAGGGCTGATAGGAATGCGTACAGATAATAACTTTGAGAAAGCAATGATAATAAAACACAATTATTTAGCTTTTAATTTATGCAAATAGTCATAATTCCAAGAGGTAGATACTATTATGATATCTATTATTTATATTTGTACAATTATGGAAACTGAAACTTTGAACAGTGGAATCATTTACAATAGTGTGCGTCTGGTTTCAGCTCACTTTTCCCTTTGGGTAGTAACAACATTCTGCTTTCCCTAGGACAACAAAACCACCATCATTCCCTGTTGGTGTGGTTTAGGTGAAGATGCCTCCGCCAGGTTTCAGGGTTAGGCATGTGACCCAGGCCTAGCCAATCATTGCAACAATATAGGCCACCAGATTATTTCACAGTAGGCATGTGATTCAATTCTAGGGATGCTTTCAAGCTGTTAAGAAAGAAAGAACCCTAACTGGTTTGGCTCAGTGGATAGAGCGTCAGCCTGCGGACTCAAGGGTCCCAGGTTCGATTCCGGTCAAGGGCATGTACCTTGGTTGAGAGCATACCCCCAGTAGGGAGTGTGCAGGAGGCAGCTGAATCGATGTTTCTCTCTCATCAATGTTCCTAACTCTCTATCCCTCTCCCTTCCTCTCTGTAAAAAATCAATAAAATATATTTTTAAAAAATAAAAATAAGAAAGAAAGAGCATCTTTTTCTTATGGGACTTCTAGCTGTAAAGGTGCTACACAGAGAGTAAAGCAGAACCAGGACACAGGGACAAGGGAGACCAGATGCTGTTAACATCCCTTGAGCCCTTGGATCCAGCCCTGCCTGCAGGAACCCCTTTGGCCCCTCCCCTTTTCCTGTAGGTGTGCCAAGATATTTGCTTAAACTGTCTGAATCAGGAATCCTTCTCCTCCTTGTATACAAGACTGTCTTGGCTAACATTTAGTCAATGCAAGAAGTTAGTGAGAATTGAGATTTGAAGTCAGGTATTGATTTCAAGTGACTATACATCTGAAACTGTGAACGTTACAACTTTCTTGCCAAAGCTTCTTGGCTGCAATTTCAGCCAGCATGTTGTTGAGTTAGTAAATTATCTTATCCAACTTGCATGTATCAAGAGGAGGGCTAAATGTTAAGAAATGTATTTGTTTAGTTCTCTGTTCCCTTGGGTTGACTCTGGATTGTGATTAATTGCAGCTTTGGGCTAATTTGTTGCCTAATATTCTTGTGTAAAACTGTAAATGTCATATTAGATTTAACCAGGAGAAGCAGTGTCTTCTTGCAAGCCTAGAGTTCGGTAACTATGCAAATGAAAATTCACAGAAGAATGCCATGTTTGTCTTCCTCATTGCTGCTCTCCCTGCAGGGTAACTCTAGCTAATCTAGTAATTAGTGGTAGGAAGTTTGCAAATCTGCAAGCTAATTTACACATAAGAAAACCATGTTTCAAATGACATTAACTCACTGGGTTTCTATGTGGGGCTTCACACACAGCTGTTCCATCCCCAAGGCTATACCCCCTGTGGTGCTTTGAACCAGGAAAGAGCATTAGGGTCTGCCTTGAAACAAGAGGTACATAAAGGGAGAGAAAGTCAAGACAAATTATTCTCTTTGGTGCTGCTGAAATCCTAATAGGCCATATCACTGATTATAGAGGGTATTATTAGCAGTCAAGCACTAAAACAGTAATAATGCTAATTCCCCTCAGTTACTGAGTGCTTACTATGTCTCTGCACTGTGGTAGATGCTTTATATACATTATTGTTGTTGGCCATCGATTGGGGCGAAGGTGGGTCTACTGGACCTGTCAGGAAATGGGTGGGTTCTTATGAAGTCACAAGAAAAGCACTTTGGGGACTCATGCATAGGAGGATGTGAGCAATAGTGGCAAGATTTATTGGAGGGGCATGCAGGGCAGGGATGCTCCTGAAGAGGCTGCCACACTGCCTCATCCATGATCAGGTGACTCAGCTCCCTCTCATTGTAGAAGTTTAGCCTTGAGGGCCTCGGGCCCACACTGTTCTCACCAAGTGCGGGGACCCAGAGCGGCTGTGCCATTAGCCTGGTGTCCCAGGCTCTAGTAGGACAGTAGAGTCTCTGTTATGTCCAGCCTGCTTTCCTCACTGCGCTTCAGCCTATGTGACTGCTAGGGAGAGAGGACATACCTGGGGCCTTGGTTAAGATTTGATTATATTTCCTTGGGCTTTGGAGAGACCAGGCTTTTCTTCAAACTAAACAATCTTCTTCCTAATCCTTTATGGGCTTGTGCTGGACTTTCCCCCTATCCAATCATTTTTATGCATCTTCTGGGGTCTTGTGCCTTTACCCTATCCGATTCTTTTTCCAGATAATCCCAGGCTAGATTCCTCCCCTCTATGGTCACCATTTTGGCTTCTACTGTGAATGACTCATAGTTTTGCTTTGTCATCTGGCTTCTACTATGCATGCGCCCAGTAAAGGAATTTTCCCTTCATTGGTTCTTCCTCCCCCATTAGCCTGTGGGATGGATAGGTTCTCTGGGGAGATTGGAAAGTGGTCTTTCCTGCCTGCTGGGGGATTATGTCTCTTTGGTGGAGGATGTGGCTGTCCCCTGGGGTGATGGGAAGCTCTTGCTTCCTAGTTAATCTGGCTTAATTAGATGTCTGGCTCTCTTCTCTTCTGTTAACATCTAACTAGCTGCCTACTGTAACATTATCACATTTCCTGCTCAAGAAAAAAATATTGTCATCTTCAATATATAGATAAGGAAATAATGGCTCAGAGACATTAACTAGTCTCAGCTCATACATTTATCAACAGTAGGTTCAGGATTCCTATCTAGGCTTAATTTTTTTAATTGCAATGTGTGCTGCCTACTATAATACTAGACTTTTGAATAGAACTCTTAACCAGGATCACGGACATTTGTAGTAAA
Source organism: Myotis brandtii (assembly GCF_000412655.1). Classification (NCBI taxonomy): domain Eukaryota; kingdom Metazoa; phylum Chordata; class Mammalia; order Chiroptera; family Vespertilionidae; genus Myotis; species Myotis brandtii. The sequence continues at coordinate 1,733,861 of NW_005371920.1, read as the reverse complement.
GTCAACTTCATTACAATAAAGCTTATCATCAGAAATCTTACAAGCATGTACACATCTTAAAAATCAATTTCTTAATTAAGTGTATTGGGGTGACAATGGTTATTAAGATTATATAGGTTTTGGAATACTACTCAGCCTTAGGATCAGTTTTAAAAGGACACACTTGAACTGGACATGCCCTATCATGGTATAAGGAGTCATTGGGGCTTAGTAAGGTTCTACATTTAGGCCTTAATTATAAGTTGGTGCTTCAAACAGGGCTTGCCTCAGTCTTTACATTCAGACATGAGCCTCGCCGCTAGCCTTCTGAATTAAAATCTCTGGGCTTAGAGACCCAGGAATCTGCATTATGATTCTTACACGCTTTAAATTGCAATAGCTACACTTCACAGGGACATGGCATGGTACACGTTTGTTATAATATTATTATTAAAGTGTTCAGGGTGGCTGTCAGGTATCTCTCAAGAACTGTCATACAGAGAATAGTGAAATCTGTTTTTCCCAGATGCAAAAGACCAAAAGTTAATGAAGTTACAAAGTCGTCCGACTTTATTGATGTGCGCATCAGCATATTCTAAGTTTCAATTAACCTACTGACCTTCATCTCAATATTAAAATGAAGAATGCTTGTAAAATACGCTGCATATGGGTGTTCCCCAGCTTCGGCCCCCAGATAACTCTTGATTATATTTGTTTATACTTATTTATAAACTATGAAGAAGGCCTTTATACAGGGAAGATGTGGGATGTGTGGGCCCACCTGTGCTGCAAGTGCTGGATGCATTGCCTGTTCATACTCCTCTAATTTGGCTATCGTGTAAATTAATGAGACCTGATGGGAGTTGACTTTCTAGTCCAAGCTTGTTTGGCTCAGTGGCTAGAGCATCGCCTGTGGACTGAAAGGTCCTGGGTTCGATTCCAGTCTAGGGCATGTACCAAGATTGCAGGCTCCTCCCCAGCCCGGGCCCTGGTCAGGGGCATGCAGGAGGCAACCAATTTATGTGTTTCTCTCGCATCCATGTTTCTCTCTATCTTTCCTTCTCTCTTTTATTCTCTCTAAAAATCAATGGAAAAATAGTCTCTGGTAAGGATTAAAAAAGAAAAAAAAGAATTGACTTTCTACCTACCAATTGCAATGACATTAGCACTCAACTGGAATATACTAAGATGAGCAGAGTGTCTAATAATCACAAAGCACTTGTTATTTTTAATATTAAAAAATCTTTGAGTATTACTTTGTATGTTCCACATTTCCATTTGTCCAGGAAAGAAGACATTTTGATGGGAGGACATAGACATTGGAAAAAAATGTATGTTCAATTGCTTAGATGCAAGAGAATGTTCTCTGTTGAATTATCTCCTTTTGACCTAATTTAAAGATCTCCCTTCAAGGCGTTCTACTCCTTCATCACATGCAAGGGGGTGGTTGCTGAAGGCCAAGCCCAAGCACATGACAAGAATGTGGAAATGGGTTTCTTTTGGTGCCTAAACCTGGCGGCAGTGTGAGAGAGCAAAGGGAACTCCCCAAAAGATGGCAGATAGGTTGTTATGTGTGAAGATTCTGTGCCAAAGAGACAGAGGCCAGATTAAGAGTCAGACAAGTCTGTGTGCAATTTGATTCCTAAGTATAATAATAATTCTTACATGTTGCCGACACAGTGACTATATCTCATTTTAAAAACAGAAGTGTCACATGGTTGCAGTTCAACGTTGGTTCAGTAGAAGGAAATAAACATTGAGATTTTTTATTAGGCTGTCACTCTGGAAAATGGCTCTGTGTGTGTGTGTGTGTGTGTGTGTGTGTGTGGTGTCTGAGAGAGAGAGACTCAAGTATTAATTTCTCACCTCTCCCTCCCCACTGAGCATTTTTACATGGCATTAAACAAAATAGCAAGACAGTAAAAGTTCACTGGAGACTGCAGTCAGAAGCCATCTGCATAGAAGTATTTTTTTTTTATTCTAAACCAGTATAGGCAAATGCCTCCTCTAAGCAGTAATGAAGGTTAAATGTCTTTGACCACCAAACATCTGTGCTGCAGCTAACTCGGGCAGCACGAGTACACAAAGTGACAAATTGTGGATTTGGGACATCTACCTCATTTCTCAGTCTCTCTCTGCCACCAAAACTCATTTCAGGGCTGTACAAGTGTGAGTTGATGCTCCTTTGCCAAATCACCTTGTTTACTAGTAAATCTCCATAAAACATTGCTGCTATCAGCAGCTAGGAACTTTGAGAAGCAATTTAGGGTTGATATAATTTGCAAGTAATTTATCACTGCAAGTAGATGGTTTTACTAAAGAGCGGCAGGGTGCCTGCGTACAAAAACAAAATTAAAAAAAAAAGGTTACCTTACCTTTGTTCGTCCTCCCTCTCATCCTTTCTTGCTTCCACTCCTTTTATTGAATGCAGTTATTTAAACTTCTAGGTTGGAGAATAGTAATGGTAGAGTAGACAACACCCCAGCAAGTCAGGGTATGATGATCCTCCCTGCTTTGATGGAAGCAGACAGATTCCTTGGAAGAAAGGCTCAATGAAATCTGGACTAAGCTGAGAAAATGTTGTAGAGGAGGAAGGCTTTGAGTTGGATGAGAGAAGACAGGAGGAGGAGGAAACTCCTTTAGGACAGAGAACGAGTGTAAGCCAAGGCCCTGGGGCTAGAATGAAGAGGTAGTGAGGAAGATTTCTAGTAGAACTTTATTTATCATTTTTGCTTAGTACTTAACATATTAAATTGCAAAACTATATATTGCATATTAGTGATTTAAAGTGTCTGTATATTAGTTTTGAGCAAATCTACATGTATGTATACAAATCATTCAAAATTCCCAGGGTTAACATTTGTTCATCCATTCCAGCAACGTAGCATCAACTCTGCTATGTATCACACAGTGTATTAAAAATTAGGAAGACAAAAAAGATGAAATCAAATTGTGTAATAGAGCAAACTACCAGAATTAAGTGTTTTAAGTGGTATTTAGGGTTTTAGTAGAATTTCTGCCCAGAAGTTATGTGTGGCATGGGACAGAGTGAAGCATTTTGACAGGCATCAGCTTATGGTGAGTAAAGTTAGACTTTTGCATCCTCCACTCTTTATTAACTCTTCAAATATTGAAATTCCTGGTGAAAATGCTATGAGAATTCAGAGGTGGTAAGGCCAGTTTGAGTGAGACAAAGAAGGCTTTCAGGAGAAGTAAAGCTTTCAACTCAGAATGATTAGCTTCTATGTGTTGCATGTTTTCAGTTTATATTAACAAGGGAGGTTAATTCGTGGAAGCATGTCTGTGTCGTAGATAGCTGCTTGAACTAAAAATGTAAAAATGGATAAACCATAAATGTTTCAGTGAATTATTTGGACCATAAAAAGGCAGCCACTGGAGAGCAAGCAGCTAACAAAATTAATCTGGCTTTGAAGAGAAAGCATTGTCACTACTTAAAAACCTGGTGTTGATTTGTAAGCAACGACCCCTGTCTCCTGACTACAGCACAGCCATCTGGTCTCCCTGTCTGTCACTTGTGCCTTTCGATTTTCATCACAGTTCCAGGCAGTGTTTTGGAACTGGAAGCAGAGATGGAGACTTTGCGGTGACACTGTTGGAGAACCCAAAGAAGTTCTCATATTTACATATGCAAATAAGGCCCTAACCTATTTCTAATTCACTGGCTCTGATAAATTCAGTACAAGGCTGCAAAACTAGGTAATGTTCCATGCTTCAGCAGAGATAGCACTGTGACTAATACTTTTTGAAAGAGGAGTAGTGATTAAAATAACTGGACATGAATTATTTGAAACATTTAAGGAGAGCTAATTTAAAATGTTTTACAATTTCCCCCCCATTTGTTTCCACATAGGCTATACCTACAGGGAGATTTTCTTTTCCTCTTATCCAAATAAGCTCTTATTAAGATTTGTTCCAAGTTACTTTTTAAATAGAGAAACATATACAACTGAATAGTTTATCTTTTAATATCACGAAAAGAAAAAATATGTAATCAAATTCTCATCCTCTAAGAAAACAAAGCAAATACATACTGGGTGGTGATTGAGGAAGCTATATTCATGGGAAAACATTGAAGATTCTAGGAAAGTTTGATGCTCACATTAGCTCTGCTTCCCGTTCATTACTCACTAGTCACGTAACTGTTAGCGGAACCTAGATCTATGACTTAGCTGTCTATACTTCATCAACAGTTGGTATATGTGAGTTTCCTAGCTCCTTAAGAATAAATGAACTAATCAATGAATGGCTGAAAGCCCAAGCCAAAGAGCTTTATTTGGACTTTCTCTTTGATTTTGTCCTCTATTTTTTTAAATAGAAGAAACACATTTGTGCCTAGACAAGGAAAGATCTTAAGTAAGGAGACTAAAATCTTACAACTCTGATCCCTGTGGTGGGATCAGAGCCTGCTGGATAAATTCATTTCTCCTTTCCTATTCCATGGGCTAACTCCAGGGTCAGGGGTGATAGAAATTTTACCCTGCTGCTTCACGCTGAAGTTGTCCCTGGCTGTGTCATCAAAGTATTGTACTGTTTATTTATTAAATGCCTATTCACAGCTAACATTGTGTTTGCACAGTCTTTACTAGGAAAAAAAATATACCCTGAGAAGCAAGTGTGAGCATTTAAAATATTTTTTAAATAAAATAAACAGAAGACCAAGAGGAATAAGCAACATGCCCTAGGACATACAGATGATAAGAAGCAGGGCCACCACGAACAAAAGTCTGTGTAGGGCTGATGTCTTTGAGCTCTCCACTATACACAGATGGATTCCTTAACAAATGGGTTTGAGCTCAAAGCCAGATCCAATGGGGATTATTGATCTCACTATCACTTAAGTCATTATTTGTATCAAGTATCACTGGAGCCTGAAAGGAGGGCAAGCGAGAGAAAGTATTATGTGGGTTAACAAAATGTTTTCACCTAATTTGAGAGCCGGCATTAACAGCTTGAACAAAACATATTACACTGTCTCAAATGAACTTACTCATGATATGATGTGAGTATGCCCTTGCAACTGCTGCTTTAAGAAAAGTCATCAAGAGCCAAGTTGTGAGAAGGACTTCTGATCTTTAATTGCTTTGAGACACAACCAGGGCCCTACGATGTCTATCATTTTTATTTTCTCTGTCTTCAAAGGTCCCCACAGGAATCTCAGAAATGAAAGTGAGATTCCAGCTCAATAGCAAATGAATTTAGCATTGATTCTTTGTACATTTAAGTCTATGATAAAGTAGATAAACAGGAAAACTGCTCTTAATAACAGAAATTAATATGAATTCTAAATCTACTAAGTAAGAACTAAATGAGTAGATTTTTCACTTAAAAAGAAAAATGCAAGTATGTTATGTATATTGGTGTAGTGATGAGAAACTTTAGCCCTGTGGTCAGATATTTTTACAGGTCCTGAAATGATAGTTCTATGCCCCAGTCTTCTCACAGCAAAGCAGAGATAATGGCAACACCTGCCCACCCATGAAGTATTAATGAGGGTAACAGGGATGCTCCATATACACAGGGCCCTGCTGTGAGTCTTCATATTTTAATCATTGTTATGATTTTTGTCACTATGATTACCACTGCAATAACATGTAGAAAGATGAGAATATCATGGGACAATTCAAAATTGAATATTATTTCACTGGGGTTCTTATACCATGAGGCAGGTCTACAACTTGAAAGACATTTTAATTATAGTGGGTCTTCCAAAGAGATTCAGATTGGCTTTGTAAACCATACTTATATCATGGAATGATTACTGACTTCTTTTACCCAAAAGCTTTGTCCCCTAATAACTACTCAACAAGCACTTGATAAATTGAATTGGTTTTCCTTTGTATTATTTGTCCTTGTGTAAGCATATAAAATGTTCTCTGTATAAAATTCGCCATTTGAGATTTACAGTATTTGCACAGAATTTATAGGTTGCTATCATAAAAATACTTAACACGGTGACAATGATTATATTTTGTCAAATACTCCACAATAATTTTTAAAGTGACTGAATAGATGTTTTGATGTTGTTTTATGACTTAGTATTCACTAAAATTAAGGAATGTGGTCCATTAAAATGCTTCTAGAAATTTCAAGGCAGAAGTACACCAGATGTTATTAACCTTTGTTCCAGTTGGTAGAGAAGGCAACCATTCATTCATTTGACAAGAATCTATTGAGCCTCTTCTATTCTAGACACTGGGGATATAGAGATGAACAAGATATACTACTAGGCCCTTGCTCTTTTGGACTTTCATTTTAGTGGGCATAGTCAGACAATAAATCAGCAAATGAGTTATAGAAAGTGATACATACTTAAAGAAAATTAAATGGAGTAGGGGTTAATAGAGACTTATTGTGCTGAGGGTGTGTTTCCTTTAAAGTGAATAGTAAGAAAAGCTCTTTGGTGTGACAGTTAATTATTCTCAGAAGCATGCCTGATTTCTGTCGAAGGTTGGGGATGGCGTTCTAAAAATCATCAAAATGAGAGTCATATTTAGAGTTTAGAAAGCCTTTGAGTATCTTGGGTTTTTCTTATTCCAGGATATCAATAGTCTTCAAAATCCTGAAGCTCCCTCTGCCTTGCACACCAGTCCCAACTCTTAGAATACTTTGGTCCCTTAAAACTCAGATTGAACACGATCTTTTCTGGGAAACAATCCTGATCTCCTGAACATGGTTGAATATCCCTTCTGTGTGCTTCCCTAGCATGTACTGCTCTCTAATACTATATGGAAGAAGTTTATTTACGTGTCCATCCCACCACCATCACTATCCTTGCATAGACCCATAAGCCCCTTGAAGGAAAAGACTTGTCTTATTCAAGTTTGTATGTCTGGTAGCTGGCACAGCTATCACTTTTCCTCATCGTGGGTGATACCTGAAACACAGGATATTTAAATGCTGTTAAGTGTCAAACTGATGTATTAAGTATTTTTATACTCTACACATGTTGTGAATTTTCTATCTGATCTTTGGTCCATGTAAAATTAACTGGTTTATATAACCTCAGACAGGACATTGCATTGTAGAACCAGTTTCTTGATGTCTTCCAAACCAGAGGCAGGCCAAGAAGAACCTGAAAGGAATGTATGCATAAGCTCTAATGTTCACCTCTAGAGTATAGTTAATAAATAAAAATTTATAGCTAATAAAAAAATTACTTCTTTGTGACATTTTCCCATCGCTCCTATCTAATCAAGCCAGATAACTTACTTCCTCCCATAAACAATCTCTCATTCCCCATCTAACTCCTCTCTTCTCAGCCTTAGTTCACATTTGGTTCTCCCCGCCCCCACTCCCCTCCCCCCTCCCCCATTGAAATGCATCTTTTTTCCACACTTTGAATCCTTGAGAAAAGTTGTGGGAGGGAGGAGGTGCACAGCGATGCAAAGAGCAGTGCTGGGCATCTCTCTGATGAGTAAGGAAAATAATTAATGGAGAATTTAATTTAATTTCTAGAGACTGACATTGTTCCAGTATCTCTTGTAATTAGAATCAACCCTAAAATGGAAATAGTGAAAGAAATATTTTAATATGTTCAGCTCAGTGGGCTTTAAAAGTCTTTTACATCAAAGTTATTCATGAAGTTTTGGAATTTCGAACATTTTTATTCAAAGCTCCAGTGCTTGAAATTCATGTGCAAATCAGAAAAAAAGGAAAAGAATCTCTTTAAGAGAATTTGAGGTAAGCTCTGAAATTTTATATAGATATTAGAGACCCGACGCATGAAATTCGTGCAAGGGCTCAGCCCTCGCAGTCCCGGCTTTGGAAGGTCGTCTGGCTGTCTGGTCTAATTAGCATATTACCCTTTTATTATTATAGACTAGAGGCCCGG
>NW_005371920.1:1720816-1724285 GCF_000412655.1 Myotis brandtii | reverse complement strand
CTCAGAGGCCGGCAAGTCAGGCGGGGAACGTTGGAGTCTGCAGTCACTGGAGCAAGCAAGCCTCATGTGTTCACTTCAGTGCATGGCTGCTGGCCGCCATCTTGGCTGACAGTTAATTTGCATAAGGATATGTTGATTAGCCAATGGGAAGGGTAGCGGTCGTACGCTAATTACCATGTTTCTCTTTTATTAGTGTAGATTATCCTGGTGCTATATAAATTATTAAATATATATAAATTTTTAGCACAATAGAGATGTGGTACTTGCTGTTTTCTGGATATTAGAATAGATATACAACAGCAGGTATAGGTCTATATATGTTATGAGCTCTTGATAAATGCGGTTTACTGATTGGTAAAATATATGCTACGATCTTATGTTGTGAGCGAAGCAGATTGAGGCTGTAAAATCTATCTGGCTAAGGCTGACCCACAATGCTTGTTGCAGCACATGATGACCATTATCAGGAAATAGGGCTCATTATTTCATGACTCAGTGTTCAGTCTTTCTTAAATCTTGTATTAATCACTCTTTTTAAAAAATGTTATAGGCAAGAGAAATGAGCTCCTGTAAGTCTATTTGAGAAGTTTCTAGGTGTTACATTTTGATTCCTATTGCTAATTCTACTAATTTTTCTTACTATATATTTTGTATACTTGTATGCTTAGATTGAATCTTACTCATTTTGCTCTATTTCAGCCCTTATATCTTTCATTAATAAGATAACCTGAGGTTTGGCTCAGTGGATAGAGTGTCGGCCTGTGGACTGAAAGGTCCCAGGTTCGATTCCGGTCAAGGGCACGTACCTTGGTTGTGGGCACATCCCCAGTAGGAGGTCTGCAGGAGGCTGCTGGTCGATGTTTCTCTCTCATCGATGTTTCTAACTCTCTATCCCTCTCCCTTCCTCTCTGTAAAAAAATCAATAAAACGTATTTTTTTAAAAAAAGATAACCTGTGCCTGGTACATAATAGGTGCTCAATAGATACTAGATTTAATATTTTTTAAAATATCTATTTTCTTCCTTCAATCTATTGTGTACCACTGTGCTCACATTAATTCTAGAACATCGTTCTAATGATGTCATAACTTTGTTCAAAACCTTCATTAATTCCCAAACGTTTAGCGAATAAAACAGACTCCTTATTTGTATTCTAAGCTATATTGCCCTGACCTCAACTAGTGACTTCAAAACCTTTTCTTGAACACTAGTCTACATTCCTGCATGGTGTTTAAGAACTTGGACAATGGAATCAAATTTAAATCATGGCTCCACAACTGATAACCTGTATGACCTAGTATATTCATATGCAAAGTGGGAAGAATAATAGTAACTACTTTATGAATTATCCTATATAATAAAAGGCTAATATGCACGAATTTCGTGCACCAGGCCTTTAGTATAATAATAATTTAGATAACAAATATGAAGCTCTTAGCATATATATGATACATAATAAGTGTTCAGGTTTTGTTTTAGTAATCATTTTTAGCAACCTCTTTGTATAGAATGCCATATTATGTTTTTATGATAGGAAAATCTGAAAAACATACATGAAAGACATACACTTCAAAGAGCAACACACTTGCACTTTCCATCTATTAGCATATTACATAATGCCAAAAAGGCGAATGTCTAAGGGCCAAGGAGAATTGAGCAGCTTCAGCTTGGCTAATAATATTCTTTCTGTAACTTTTCTGTTAGTCATGCTCAATGAAGGGAGAAAAATAATTCCCTCAAGGAGAGTAATTTTCCTCTGTAATAATAGTGTCTATAGAGTCCCTGAGACTAATGGCACCCTTGGGGGAGTATCCTATGGATTGCCTCAGTGTCCTAGGTGAGAACAGCTTGTACAAAGAGAGAAGAAAGACTGCTCCAGGGAACAGCCTTTCCCTCATCACTTCTCCCCATCCTCTCCCACATTTTTAACGCAGTGCCTCCCTGCCATCTTCCTGCTCCCAAAGGAGCACTGGGCTGAATGCCATTACTAATATCTCAGTTATTCTTTCTACACAGATAACCACTTACTTGGGAAATGGTATAAGAATACACACAGAAGAGTGAAAAATTTTGAAACTAAGAGATGACCCTTATACTTAACAAGCATTATACGTTTTACTTATTATACAATTTCTGCCCTCCATTTTTTAACTACATTCCTTTTATTCTCATCATTTTCCCAAAGAATAGCTGTGTGCACCCTTGTCCTTATCTCTTTGTTCATCAGTCTTGCAATTAATGTGAGGCCTATCGCTTTGGGCATCAATCCGTTAATTATAACTGCAAGGACAGTCCTCCAGGAGTCAATGTCATCCAGGGCTATCACTCGGAAGGAGTGTTATAAGTAACCTGCAAAACTTTGTTCAGATTTAGGACAAAGATGAACAGAAAACTCTGATTTTTAATTATGATGGTTGAGTGTTAAACATGGTGCTCTCTTTGAACCATGAGACCCCCTGTCTCCTTGCCACAGATTTTTGTCATTTGATCTAAAGGCAGCCAGTGGACCTATTGACTTTACATGGGTCTCTCCATTAGATGGTCACAAATCTACTCAAATTTTCTTTACCGCCTTTGAATATGAGTAAGATATTTTGTCTGCATGTCATCCATCAAGTTTGGGAAATTTTTAGCCATTATTTCTTTGAATATTTTTCCAGACCACCCTCTTTTTTTTCTTTTTCTGGGACTCAAACAACACAAATGTTAAATCTTTTGTTATAGTACTACAGGCATCTGCAGCTCTTTTCATAGATTTTTAGTCTTTTACCTCTCTATTGTTTTTATTGGATAATTTCTGTTGTTCTGTCTTGAAATTCACTGATGGTTCCCTCTGTCCCTTCCATGCTGCTGTTGAGCTCATCTATAAGTTTTGTGTGTTTTTTTATGTTCTAAAATTTTTATTTCATTATTATATTTTCTGTATCTTTTATGAAATTTTCTCTTTTTTCTTGCTTTCAAGCATGTTTAAAATTGCTCATTCAGGCATTCTTTTATTGGCTGTTCTAAAAGCTGTCACTTAATTCTAAATCTTTGTCATCTCAGTGTTGGCATTTGTTTTATTGTCTTTAGATTTTTCTACTTCTTTGTAATAAGAGTGATTGTAATTGAATCCTGACATATGGAGTACTATATTATGAGACTCTTAATCTAATTTAAATCTTCTGCTTTAGCAGTCTCCTCTGACACTGCACAGTGGGGAAAGCAGAGGACCACCTAACTACTGTCAGTAGGGTTGGAGTGACAGGGTCCTCACTCAGCCTCCTTGACATCCTGAGTGGGGTTATGTCTCAATATTGCTGGGTTGGGGTGGGAATTCAGACTCCACATCAGGCTTCCATTGTAATATCACCATGGCTGGGAGGATTAAAGATGACTTGTTACTGTTTCCACACGACCTTCACTGACATCTCAAAGGGTGACCTTGTTATATATATTACTAGAGGCCCGGTGCACAAAAATTTGTGCAC
>NW_005371920.1:1713546-1720042 GCF_000412655.1 Myotis brandtii | reverse complement strand
TTTTTTTTTATTCTGGGATATATTTACCTTCTATAATTGAAACTTCGTTGCTGTCACTGGAGCTGAGAGCCGACTCCAGCTCCGTGGCCACCACCAGCTGAAAGCAGGTATCTGGGGTTTGTTTAGCTTCTATAATTGAAACTTTGTTGCTTTCGGGCTCAGAGCCGGGCCGTGGCAGGCGGGGAACCTTGGCTTCCTCTATCACTGGAGCAAGCAAGCCTCCTGCTCGCTTCAGCTGCGTGACTGCCGGCTGCCATCTTGGTTGGCGCTTAATTTGCATATCACCCTGATTAGCCAATGGGAAGCGTAGCGAAGGTACGTTCAATTACCCTTTTTGTCTTTTATTAGATAGGATATGTCATTATGCACAGAAAGAACCAAGGAGGTTTCTTGGAGAAATGGTTGTTTTCAGGACTGGGCCAAAATGAAATAGGAATATCTTACTTTATCAAAAAATAAGGAAGAGATGTGTCAAAAGGACACAGGATCCCAGTGATCAAGTAGTCAGTATTTTGAATGTTAAAATAATTAATGCTGTGCTCGCTTCAGCAGCACATATACTAAAATTGGAACGATAGAGAGAAGATTAGCATGGCCCCTGCACAAGGATGACACGCAAATTCGTGAAGCGTTCCATATTTTTTTTAAAAAAAATAAAAAAATTAAAAAAAATAAATAATGCTAGTAAGGAATTAAAACCAATTAATTAAAGAGAGAACTATACGATTTTATGGTGAAATTAAGCAAGGAAGGAAGGAAGAAAGGAAGGAAGGAAAAGAAAAAGAGAGAAAGACAGGGAGAGAGAGAGAGAAAGAGAGAGAGAGAGAGAGGAAGCTTCTTATAATGGAATTACAACTAAGGCATATAGAAGTTGAAAAATCACAATGGAAAGTAAAATTTGTAGGGGTAAGTTTGATAAGGAACTGAATATTTATATAGTTTCAAAGTATCTCCTATGAATTACTTTTTTATTACAAAAGGATAAAATAATAACTGTACAGTGAAGAAATCTGACAGATACCACCTTACTCTAGTAATCTAGCTAACATCTGATACTACCTATATTGAGACAAATACACATGTGTCTCCTGTCCTTATGCACTAAGAAAAACACAACATATCTTCATTGTTTATTCCTATAAAAATGCATAACCTTAACTTAATTATGAAGAAACTTTAGTCAAATTCAAATTGAAAGATATTCTACACAATAATTGGCATATTTTTTCTAAATATGAATGTTAAAAAGAAAGAAAACTGAAGTATTATTTAAGAGACATGACAACTAAATACAATGCATTATACTGAATTGGGTTCCACACATGGAACAAAAATGGTTATAAGGGATGCTTTTGCACGAGTTAACAAATTTTGAATATGGACTATGGATTATTAGAAATTGGCGAACTACCATGTGTGAACCAAATCTATTCCAGGGCTTGTTTTTGAGCCAAGAATTTTTTTTAACAGTTTGAAGGGTTGTAAAAACAAACAAAAATTCCAATAATATGTAAGAGAGACCTAACGAGGCTCTGAAGGCCTAAAATATTGATTACATGGTGCTTTATGGAAGATAGTTTGTAACTCTTAGACTAGAGTACCAGTAAAAGTCAAGAAATATTTTATTTAAGCTCCTAGATTCGGCAAGATGCCCTTTATTTCCATGAGCCAACAGATCTCCTTTGTTCTTCTGAAGCTACTTGAGCACTTGAGTTGGGATTCTGACACTTGTGACAAAAGGGTCTTGACTGATGCATGCAATCTACACTGCCAACACCTGTGCCCTTGCTTTCCTCAGCCCTTTCAAATAGTGACAGCAGGCCTTTGACTTTTCAATTTAGGACTTTTCCTTTTATCTGCAACCCTCCCCCTTAACCAACAAATGAAGAAGAAAAATTGAGAAACACAGTCAACTGTCTCTATACTTCCTAGATTTTTTTTGGCGGGGGAGGGTGTTACAAATAAGATCGTAAATGAATTCTCTATTCTATCTGCTAGTGTAGGTCACATTTAAGTATGTGAGGTTCTTCAGAGGCCTTTATCAAACCTCCAGTGATGGCTGGCATAACTTACAGGTATAGAATTTTCCATTTAATCTGGTGCATGTGCCTTTACACATTCTGCTGCTCTCAGAAGAAATATTGATGAAATGTGTCCAGTGTAATTAAAAATGGATTCATAATGGAAATGTCAATTCAATGAACATAACTAATAACACTGTGAGTCCATGTAATTACTTTTTAAATGGTCTAAAGATCTGATAGGAAAGAAAAAAGACTTCACTATGATATTACACTATTTCATCATTTTATATCCCACAAAATTCAAAGAGCAATTCCAAAGGGAGGGGAGAGAGTTGAAAGGAAAGAAATCTCAAAATAATTTAGAAAAATAAGAACATTTGCTTCACAGAATCCTTTATTTGTTCTCCTTTCCATGTATTTCAGTAATCATGTAATGTGTGCTGGGAAGTATAGCAGGGAATGGAAATATAATGACATGATGCAGCCCTTACCGCTGGAGTAATAAAAAAATACTAGGGAAGGGAAATATATAATTGCATTGCTATCTGATAAATGAAATGAAAGTTGTACATATAAACTTATTGCCCAGCGAATTATAAAGTCTTTTCTAAAGAATAAAAGTTCATTATGGACACTGAAAGTGAATATAGGAGGTTGCTAGGATAGTCTTGATGAGTAAAGAAAGAACGTGATCAGGGAGAGAGATTGAACAACATTTAGTAGAATTCTAAAATAATGGAAAAGTAAGAGAAGTTGTTATAGGCATTTAAAAATTCAAGAAGATTGTACATACAGAATGAAATACCAAATGATCATTATGGAAAAAAAGTCAAACTTTTCTTATGTTTCTAGAAGAAAATCTTAGGTTCAGAGGGAGCCACCTTAGATAAATGAATGCAGGATATGAAGCTGGAACAGATGTATGAAAAAGAGAGGAAAGAAAGGGAGTTAAGAGAGAGAGAGAAAAGGAGGAAGGAAGGGAGCACAGGAAGGAGGGAGGAAGGGGATGGCTGAATGTGCGTTTTCAAAAGTCACAGATTAGCCCGGCCGGTGTTGCTCAGTGGTTGAGCGTTGACCCAGGAACCAAGAAGTCCATGGTTTCATTCCCAGTCAGGGCATATGTCCAGGCTGCGGTCTCAATCCCCAGTAGGGGGTGTGCCAGGCAAACGATTGATGTCTCTCTCTCTCGTTGATGTTTATATTTCTCTATCCCTCTACCTTCCTTTCTCTCTAAATTCAATACAAACATACTTTTTAAAAAAAGTCACTGATTTTTATCACCAACAGATGGTCATATGCAGACATACATAACTAAATTAGAGTAAACTAGGCTGCTTCCTTGAATTTGTATCTGCAACATGATTTGATATACAAAGTGTAATGAATCCATCAAAACTTTCTAGAGCTGCTGATTTACTTTAGGCTGATAGGATTCCCACTTGAATTGCCCTGATGCAATTTTCCTCAGGTGTGGCCAACGTGTGGTTTTTTTTCCAAGGGGGGGGGGCGTGGAGGTAGGGCAGTTGTTTCTGCCTGGAGGCTAATTGTTATTTTTAGTCTCTTAAGTGGCATCAGGAACTCAGCACTGTGGGGCAAGGTGTTTTCCAATAGGGTGGGTCAGCTGTCTTCCCCCCAGGTGAAGCGGCCTGTATAGCTAATGCCTGTGTGAGAAAGATGTCCTCTGCAGCATGAAAGAATGTCTCAGCACAGGAAACCGGGGTGTCTGCCTTCTGAGCTCTAACCCCAGAACCCTTGATCCTGGTTTCTGCTCACCCAGCTCCAGTCCACTCTGCCCTCCCTCTACTGGGGCATAAGGTAGGTGGCTCCACAGGGAATTTTGTGCATTGGCCTTTAGGGGGGTGCCTGAATTTCCAGCCTTCTCTCCCTGGCAGACAGGAACCCCTCTGCTTTTCACAGCCATGTGTTATGTGGGTACCTTTCTCAGTTCTGGGGCTCTCTGCTGGGGGACCCAGCTTGGAGAATAGACCTCAGAGTTCTCAGTGGGAATCCCCCACAGCTGAGATACCTCTCTGGAACTTCAGTTGCTGTCTGTGGGTGCCTGCCAGCCCTTTTTGCACCTTCACCCCTCCTACCAGTCTCTATGCTGTCTCCACTTTTGGTCCTTGGGTATCAGGGTTCTCTCTAGTGAGTCTTCTGTTCAAAGAGACCTCTTTTTATTTATTCAACTCAGAATTATAAAAAGATGAGCTTGAATCTGGGCCATCACTAGTAATGAACCTGCTGAAAAAGACGTCAGAAGAAAGGAAGGTAGAACCATTGAAAAGAGTAAGATCACTCCCAATGCTATTGTGTGCGCCTCTGGGTCTGCTAATGATAGTGTCTCAGGTACTGTTTTTCTGGAAATCTCTTTATTTATCATTTTTAAATAATATTTTACTGGTTAATAAATTTTAATTTAGTAATTTACTTTTGTTGTTGGTGCTATTCATTAGCAGGTTAAAAATATCATTTCACTATCTTATTGTTTCCATCATATCTGTTAAAGAAAAACAAGTTGTTAATTTTATTGTTGATGCTTTGAGGCCAATGCCTTTTGTTCACTCTCCACTTAAAACTTCCGTTTGTTTTGTTGTCTACAGTTGGACTATAATGTGCCTGGATATGGTTTAATTGTATTTACCCTGCTTAGGATTTGGTAAGCTTCTTGAGGCTGTGGGTTGATTTTTTTAAAGTTAGTTTTAGAAAATCCTCAGAAACACTTGATTTCAGGTGTTTCTTGTATCTCATTCTCTTTTCCGTTTGAGACTCCAGTTATACACATGTTAAGCCTTTACCATATATATATATACCATATATATATACACCATATATATATACCAATATATATATATTCTTCCTCTGTGCTTATATCTAATTTTTTCTTTGACCTACTTTCTGCTTCACTAATAATGTCAGTTATCATGTTTTTTAGTTTTGGAATGTCCATTTGTTTTAGAGTAGACTTATCTGGTGAAATTCTCCATCTTTCCCTTATTTCAGCAGTTCTCAACCTGTGGGTCGCGACCCCTTTGGCGGTCAAACGACCCTTTCACAGGGGTCGCCTAAGACCATCCTGCATATCAGATATTTACATTACGATTCATAACAGTAGCAACATTACAGTTATGAAGTAGCAACGAAAATAATTTTATGGTTGGGTCACAACATGAGGAACTGTATTTAAGGGCCAGAAGGTTGAGAACCACTGCCCTATTTTCTTCCACAAATTAATCATAGTTATTGTAAAGTCCATGCCTGGTATCACAAACATCTGGGTTATGTGTAGGCTTGTTTTCATTGTCTTTTGTTTTCTTGTCTTAGCCATTTCCTTGTTACAGTTGGTAATATTTTTATTAAATATTTGTAGATGTTACTATACTTCCCAAGACATTTATTTGCCTTCTCCTTTGCTGTTAGCTAGAGCAGGGTGCATACACTAAACAGAATAAATGAGAAATTTTCTTTAAAGATCAGCGTAAAGGTCAGGATTCCAGGAATGTAGGTCTTCAGGGGTTCCACCTGAGAGCCTGCAGTTCTTATGATGACTCCTTCTACTTGGGATCTTGAACTCCAGTTTTGTTACTCCAAACTACTGAAAAGTCTGTCCTGGTTCTTATTCCTAAAAGGCAAAAATTGTTTGGTACTCAGTGACTGCTCTCTTCTTAGGTGCTGCATCACTTTCCAGCTCACTGTAGACTCGACTACCTCCTATCATTCTACACCCAAGTAACATCATTCATTTTCATCTGCTGCATGGTTCCCATCTGTAATCACTTGATTTCTATCTCCTGAAATCAAGTAGGAGAATTAGCGCATTCTCTGTTCTGCAGACCTAATAGGGCAGTGGTCAGCAAACTGCGGCTCGCGAGCCACATGCGGCAATTTGGCCCCTTAAGTGTAACTTCCACAAAATACAGACTTCTGCGCATGGGCCACAAAGTTTCAATCTCACTGTACATGCGCACCCCCACTTGGTATTTTGTGGAAGAGCCACACTCAAGGGGCCAAAGAGCCGAAGTTTGCCGACCACTGTTAGGGGAAAGAAGCTTTGGTGGCAATAAAATGGATTTGTGTTAGACATAAAGTAAGGCACAGCTTAAGAACGAGCATGTGCGTCAAAGGAAAACACACTGCCTTGTAGGCTACTGTCTCCACCCTCCCTTCTCTCAGGAATCTTGTTTCCTCTTGTAAGAACAGCCCTGGCAAACTCAAACATCAAATTTTGTCTCCCCAGTCCTGGGAAACTGCCAAAACACTCTGATGACTTTTCTACCTCTTTGCATTTGCCACCTCCTGCTTTTTTGGCTTCTCAGCCTCTCATCTGCAAAACACAGCAAATGTTCCCAGCAGAAAAGTGGTATTCACAGTGTACACCTTGTACACCTCACCTCAATGACTTCCTTTTTCTGAGATATTGATCTCACAATTCCTGGCTGCATTGGCATTTTTATCTTGCATATATATATATATAT
>NW_005371920.1:1694810-1713534 GCF_000412655.1 Myotis brandtii | reverse complement strand
GAGAGAGAGAGAGAGAGAGAGAGAGAGAGATTTGGATTTTTAGCTGCTGTTAGTGAGATGTGCTACTCTGTCATAGCTTGAAGCAGAATAATTCTTATCTACATATTATGTTAGACATCATTTCACATGAAAATTCAGATTTTTTTCACTTGAAGCTATAGCAGCACAGAATTCTTATTTCTTTTGACTCAGCATGCATTTTATGAGACACACAATTTTCACCACTCTGTTGTCTTTCAACCTTCCAGCTTCACTCATTTCCATCACCTGTACACTCCTCTGTCATCATCTGATTTTGCATCTCTTGAAGTATATTGAGAGCACAGCCTTTTTTCTGTTCTTCAAAGCCACTGTAGAGGAAAGGAGCTTCAGTGGTAAAAAAAAAAAAGAGAGAGATTTTTGTTCAACATAAAACATTTCTCCATTATAGGCACTTTCCAATAAAGGCAAGGCATTTCCGTAACATAGTACAAATAGACTAGATGCTCCATTCATGTAGTGTACATGAGACTCTGTCAGAGATTTGGAATTAATTAGAAATTAGGCTAACTGGGTAGACTTGGTCACTATGCCTTCATTAAACTCTGACATAGTGGTTAAGAAATAAAAGCATGTATAAAAATCATTCATGCATTTGCTATGAAAGTCCATCATTCTTTCAGTCATTCATTTTTTTTAAATCTTCATTGTTGAAGGTATTACATATGTCCCTTTTTCTGCCATTGCCCTCTTCTAGCCCGCCCCCACCCCCACCCCAGGTCTTCACCACCCTATTGTCTGTGTCCATGGGTTATGCATATAGGCATGCAAGTCTGTTGGTTGATTTGTGAAGGGGTCTGAGGACCTGCATCTGTGGGAGCACCCCTGATGCCCAGGCAGGTGGTCTTCCAATCACATTGTGACAAACACTGCTTCGATTTTTGTGTCTCTTTTGGAATTATTTCTCTGCCTCACATACATGTGTATTTTCCCCCTCTCTTTCTCTTCCTTATAGACACTTTCCCAAAATATATCGCAATCTCAAAACCACAGAATATTTTTTAGGTTTCTCCATGTTGCTCATGGAGCTCATACACTTTTCATGATGGAAACTCTACTGTTTCCCTTGCTCTCACCTCATTCCTTAGGAATAGGCTACTTTTAAAGAAAACTGCTCCTGATAAAGTCAGTAGGCTTGCAGCTATATTTCAGGAAGAAATAGATTATCTTTTCTGTTGAGGGTCAGGGTGTGAGAAATATGAGTCTGAGTTAAGGAGAGGATGTGTCTGTAAAAATTACTCACCACTTACAAATTGGATTTAGAAAAACAGACCAGGAATTGAAGCACCATGTTATGGAGATGCCTTACAAATCACCACAACGTTAGACCTTTTCTTCCGGTGTAAAGGCCATCACACCTGATTTGACCTTCTTCTTTAAAGATAAGCTTTCAGTCATGTTTATTTGCCAAAGTAATTTCTCATCAGTCTTTATAACCATCCAAGATAAGCGGGTGGCATGGAGGAGTCTCTCATTTTAAAGAAGTAGCCAACTTTACCTGTCTTAATTACTACTTTCTAGTATTATTGAAAGCCAACAGTATATTTTAACTGTCGATTTCTCTTGCCTCATAGCTCTGTTTATTTGAGGGGACTGATGATTGTCAGGCCAGCCTCTGATTTAAAGACATCCCTGTTTCAGCTGTTGAAAATGATCTTTGATCTTATGCAGAACTCAGCAGCTGTGTGTGTAGTTCTTTCCTATCTTCTCGTGTAAGTTTTTCTTTCATCTCTGACTTGGCTTGGGGATGGTGCTTGCATTTTTTTCAGAGGAATTATCTTTAAGCGACAGCATTGAAGAGAAGTGAGGGAATGTTCTTGTTATTGTCCTCAGGATGTGCCTACAAGGAGGAGAATTGAGCCTTCTGTGCAGGTAATTCAGGCTCTTGAACTCTTTCTGTTTTGCATGGTTGTGGCCTGAATAGTTGGGATCCTCTTCTGAATGTGATGAGAGCTGTACTCAGACACTCTTCTGATCCCATCAGCGTGTCTCTTTACAAACCTATTCAGGGAATTCTGTACCTGAGGGTATGAAGGGCACCAGACTAGGGCAGAAGCCAATAGCAAGCTAGACCCAAAGCCCAGTTATTCATAGTTTGTGCTTCCAGGTTTATAATGCATACTCTTTACTATAATGATCTCTCAAAAAATACAGATCAAATCTTGCCCCTCTCAGCTGAAAGATCTTCCATGGCTCCCCCTGCACGTGGAAGAAAATAAAAATTCTTACTTTTGAGCAAAAAATGATAAGGTAACCATGTAATCATGTCTATGCCAGGACATTTTAAGATTAAAAGGAATGCTGTGAACAATTGTAATGGGCAATAGGCTCAAACTCATATTGCACTGAGCAAATAGGAACAAATTGTCACCCTAACTAGAAAGCTGTCTTTAAACTCACTCTCCATCCCCCTCGTCACTCTGCTTCAATCACACTGGCCTTTTGCAGGCCCTTAAAAGTGCTAAGCTTTCACACCTCATGGCCTGTGCATATTCTGTGTGCTTAAGTTAAAATACTTTCACCTAGCTCCTCACATGGCTGGCTCCTCACTCATTAGGTCTCAGTTTTAAATGACCATATATGACCATCCCCTGACCATCTACTCTTATGAGGATGCTCACTCCCTTGTGCTCTGCCACAGGATACTACATGTATTAGGATCACTAGAGGCCCAGTGCATGGAATTCTTGCATGTGGGCCCCCAACTGTCCTCCATGCCGACCTTGTTTTCCCACGCAGCCTGCTGTTCAGTTGTTTGGTCACCCCTCACTAACCCCCCTGCCGGCCTTGTCGCCCCACATAGCCTGCTGTTCAGTCATTACTGTTACTGTGACGATGTCCCAGACAATTTGCATATTCCTCTATTATTAGTATAGATGAGCTTGGTATTTTGTGCATCTGTGAACTCCCAAGCCAACCAGCTCTCCTTGCTGCTTTGTATCTTCTGTTGTTACCTGGTAGGATTTCAGTCACCCAATGAGACTGACACTTCTTTTCCTAATTCCAAACTCCTGGAGGATGGCACTACTGATTGTCTCAGGTTGGTTCCGGTGACCTGCTCTGGTACAGGTAACAATGGCTAGCGGGGGTTGTCTCATGTAAACATTCATGCCAAGAGCCAAATCCAAGCCACAATTTCAGACGAAGACACTTAAGGGACATGTGTAAAGGCTTGCCTCTAAAACAGTGGTTCTCAACCTTGGCTGCACATTAGAATCACCTGGGAATCTTTTTAAAATCCCGATTTCTGGGCCTCATCCTCCAGAAATTATGTTTCTTTGTTATGGGGTGAGGCCACAACATTAGTAACAAAGAAACAAGACAATTTGTTATGGGGTGAGGCCACAACATTAGTAACAAAGAAACAGAATTTCTGGAGGACGAGGCCCAGAAATCAGGATTTTAAAAAGATTTCCAGGTGATTCTAATGTGCAGCCAAGGTTGAGAACCACTGGTCTAAAAGGTGTCTGAACACACCTGAAGCTGGTTTCCTTCCATCCTTGTGTCTGTGGTTTCCCAGGGCAGGATTCTGATGCTATGTTCCCCTTTGTCCTGTGCTGTCCTATTTTCTGACAATATCTGGTTACATATTGCATTCAGTTCTTTTGAATAGACCAATTTGGAAGTGCTTCCTCACTGATGTATCCAGGTTTACTGAATTGTTTTTGGCATCAGTAGATAACAAACTCTGATTGATTTTAATGCGTCATTTATTTGGTGAAAACATGTGTACCATACCAGTATTCTGAACCTGACCCCTGCCACTAGGCTGAGGGGTTTATTCTGACACTCACTGTTTTTCTTTGGAAATGAGAGGGTTTATTCTTTATTTGGTTGTATGTGTTTATTTTGTCTGCACTGGCAGATTAAAACAGATGAATATTATGATTGTACTGATTTGGTAATTTGACAAAACAGTTTTCTCCTCTTTAACACAGAAAGCTCACTAAAGCCCTGGCCAGTGTGGCTCAGTTGGTTGGAACGTTGTCCCATGCACAGAAAGGTTGCAGGTTCTATTCCATGTTGGGGCACATACCCAGGTTGCAGGTTCGATCTCCCGTTGGGGTGCATATGGGAGGAATCCGACCATGACTCTTTCTCTCTCCCTCCCTCCCACTCTCCCTCCTTCTCCCTTCCACTTTCTCTAAAAAGTCAATAAAAACATATCCTCCGGTGAAGATTATATATTTAAAAAAAAAACTAAGTAAACATACAGCCCCTGTTCAGAGTTAAGAGATTCAAGTTCTAGACTGAGCCCTGTCACTAACAGATGGAGGTGGTAGTGGGTAAGTCCTTCAGCCTGTCCAATAGGCTCCACCCCTCATCTTTGAAATGGAAGAATTGATTAAGGTTATTTCTAAGTTGCCTTCCAGCCCTACAGTTCTGAGATGCTGTGACTGCCTGAGAAAGGATCATATTATCTTTTACTAGCAAGTATTTTTGGGAAAATCCTCTGGGGAAAATACTTCTAAGATAAACTCAGGGGAATTTGGTGGGGATCTTTAAAATAGTATTTTAAAGAATTAAACATCAGAAGAGGAGTGACCCAGGTCCTGAAGTCGATGAGTGTTTAAGAATCCACTTTCTTTGCAAATTCAAGGCCTTCTTGCTGCATTTTATCCAAGTTTAAGACAAAGACGCAAAGTGGCCAAAATGGCTGATGACCTGATGATTGTTCAGAAAACTCAATTAGAGGACAGGGCCAAGATGCAGGCCAAAGTAAGAGTCATTATTGTTTTTACAGCAGATTAATGACAATGAAGTAGGAAAAGCTTTCTGGTCTGTAATTGTGCCACTTGCACTCATCTAGCATAAGCCTCATGATGAAGAAGGGAAATTAAAACGGTCATTGAATGACAAAGGTCAGAAACAGCCAGTGATGTCACCTCAAGGAGCGTGAGGGACATCTGACCCACTTCCTTCCCAGCTTGGCATTTCCAGTAATGAGAGCTCGGACTCTGTCCCAGTTGCACAGCGACTGTTCTGTGAACCTCTCAAAGAGGTTGGCAGCATCTGCTCACCGCACACTAATGACATGAGCAGTATTGCCGCTGGCATAGTTCTTCCCACCAGGGACGTGACCGCACAGTGCTTTCTGAAAGACTTTTGACAGCACTTAGCAATTCTCAGACATCTAATAAATGCATCTTGCTGAAATTATAGTTATTAGGCCACCTACTGGCAGCCCAGTTCATGTGTTTCTATGATTCCAGATCTTTTGGGTGTACTTTATGTGTTGTCTCTGTTAGCTTCAGTTTTCAATGATCTCTGCTAATGGGAGGGAGTGATTAATTTAAAACAGCAGACTTTTTAAGTGTCATTTTGACATTGGTGTGGATTTTGATAGAGATTTTAACAAGGGAATGCCTAATGTTCTGTTGGTTCAGACCAAGACTCAGCACACACCCGAAAAGAGAAACTGGAAAACAGGATGTTTACTGTTTCTCCTGAGAGTCTCCCAACTATTTCATCTTTTAAGTGCATTGCTGGGAATATGGACAATCACATCAAAGTACTGGTCTGAAACATGTGTAGCTTATCTCTCTCAGAGTCTTTATATTTTTCTACTCCCATTTGATTGAAAACATTTATTGAGCACTTGCTATATATGAGGCATGGCATGTGAAGAGACAAAACACCTTGTTCTCAAATTTCTGACAGTCTAGTGGAGGACACATGCACTCAAAGAAGTAATTGTAACGCTTTATGACAGAGGTAACACAGTACGTCAGAGGAGAGATGAGGGGTGCAAGGTAGGAAAGTCCAGGAGAGTTACAGAGAAGATGGCAACATTTGAGTTGAGTTGAAAGTCTCGTTAAAAATCTTTGAGAACACTTATCCGTAAAGATATATTTAGCCCTATGTTCATTGCAGCATTATTCACAGTAGCTAAGACATGGAAATAATAAAAATATCCTTTGACCATAGATTGGATAAAGAAAATATGGTGCTTATATACTCAACCATAAAAAGATGAAATATTGCCATTTGTGACAACATAGGTGGATCTTGAAAGTATTCATCCTAAGTGAAATAAGGAAGACACAAAAGGACAAGAGCCATGTGATTTCGCTCATCTGTGGGCTATAAAACAAAAGCAACAGATGAACAAACAAAAGGAACAAACAAACTCATAAATACAGACAACAGAATAGTAGTTACCAGTGGGGATGGGGGTGATGATGGAATGGGTGTACAAAGGGGGCTCAAGGGGGTCAAAGATGTAGTGATGGAAGGAGACAAGACTTTGGGTGGTGAGCACAGAATGGAGTGTAAAGATGTTGTATTATAAAGTTGTCCACCTTAAACTTATATAATGTTATTAACCAGTGTTACCTAAATAAGTTTAATTTTTAAAAAATCTTTCAGGAAGACAAGAGGAGGAAGGGGGAGTTTCTAGGATGAAGGGATATCATACACATACCCACAGAGGTGTGCAAGTCAGAGACTTGCTAAAGAACAGAGAGTAATTGCATGTGAATTAAAACCAGTGTAGTGTTAGTGGAGGAATAATGTTGAAAGTCCCTAAGCAGTTGAGTAAGCCTCCTGCAAGGTATGAATCCCTGTCCTGGAGGAACTTACAGACTAGTTCATAGACATATAATGGAGGACTAATAACTCAAGGTAACAGGTGGTAATAGTTGGTGAGTGCATATGAGACATGCAAACATTAAATGCTACAGATATTCTGAAGGCTTAGCGGTTCAAGACCCCAGAGATTGAGACTCCCTGGAGGGCATCTAGGGAGGCAAAGCTGAGTGAGAGATAAAACTGAAAACTAGGGGGCAAGACAGGATTTCAAGGAGATTTCCCTCCCATTTCATAGGCTTGCCAGTATCTGATTCACATAAGATGTGGCTATTAATTTACACAGCATTATTGTGTCCCAACACACATGCGAGCCCAGTTTTAAAAGCAATGCAAGCTCATTACAATAAAAAAGGAATGCAGAAAAACACTAGTATTAATATTTTTGTGTATATAATTCCAGATTTCTTACATAATTATGTTCCTATATATAACATTTTTTAAAACAAAGATAGAATTATATCTGAAGATTTTTTTGTAAATAAATTTTTATACTGTTTTCTAGTTTAATACTATGGATATAAATGTCAATAAATATTTACATCATTATTTATAGTGTCTGCACCATATTTCTTCTTTCTCTAGTCTATGAACCAAGGGCTCTTTTGCTTGTTTCTTTAATCTATGTGCCTATCTTTATGCAAATAACATACTGTTTTTATTATTGTAGTTTAGTAATATGCTTTAAAGTCAGGAAGTGTAATGACACCAGCTTTGTTCTTTCTCTAGATTGTTTTAGCTATTCAAGGCTCTTTGTGGTTTCATATGAATTTTAGGATTTTTTTCTATTTCTGCAAAATTTCCATTGGGATTTTGAAAGGGATTATATTGAATCTGTAGATAACTTTGGGTATATGAACATTTTAACAAATTACATCATCATTTCGTGAATGTGGAATGTCTTTTCATTTGTGTCTCCCTTAATATTTTTTATCAGTGTTTTATAATTTTCATTGTACAGGTATTTTACCTCTTTGGTTATCTTTTTCCTAGATGTTTTGCTCTTTTTTATGCACTAGTAAATGGGACTATTTTATTAAATTCCTCTTTAGATTTTTATTTTTGTTAATGTATAGAAACACAACTCATTTTTATATGTTGATTTTGTATCCTGCAAAGTTGCTAATTTGTTTATTAGTTCTAACAACTTGGGCATTCTTGACTTGTTCCTGACCTTAACAGAAAACTTATAAATTTTTTACTCTTAGGTTTATCAGATATAGCCTGTATTATGTTGAAGTACATTCCTCTGTAATGAGTTTGTTGAGCATTTTTATCATGAACGGATTTTGAATTTCTTTGGCTTTTTCTGTATCTATTGAGATGATCATGTGATTTTGTCTTTTGTCCTGTTAATGGAGAGTATCACATTTACTGATTTGCATATGTTGAACCACCCTTGCGTGCCAGGAATAAGTTTCAGTTGTTCATGGTATATTATTTTTTTACTGTGCTGTTGAATTCAGGTTGCTACTATTTTATTGAAGATTTTAATGTCTATGGTCATCAGGAATATCGGCCTGTAATTTTCTTTTGTAGTATCTTTGTTTGACTTTGGTACCAGGGTAATACTAGCCTCATACCATGAGTTTAAAAATGTTACTTTCTAAATTTTGTGGAAATTTTGACAAGGATTGGCATTGATTCTGCTTTAAATATTTGATGGTATTCATTAGTGAATTCATTTGATCCTGGCTTTTCTGTGCTGGGATGGTTTTGATTACTGATTCATCTTATTGTTATTGGTCTGTTCCGTTTTCTGTTTGCTAATGATTCAGTCTTAATAGGTTGTGGTACTGTAGCTTCCTTGGAGCTGCCACCTTGAGCTTCTTGTTTGTTCTCAGTGGCCCCCATGATTCTTGGCTATGCCAGCACTCGGTGCTTCAGTAGGCCAGACAGAAACCGGTCTGGTAGACAGCCCCCTGAGATTCCAGAACCTTGGGTGCATGCTCCACTCTTCCCTTCCCCCAGGGAGAGGGCACTGAACTGTGTCACCCTGTGTCCGCTGCACCACAGGTCTTTAGGAGCAGCAAGTGGCCTCCAGGCAGCTAGAGGGCGCCTGTCCAGTCAGTACAGCAAAGTAGGTGGAACAGAAACCAGTCCTTTGGGCACTCCTCTAAAAAGCTGGAACATTGAGTGTATGTTCCAACTCTGTCCCTCCCCACGGGAAAGCTGGGAGTTGGACGGTTTCCCAAACTCGTTTCATATTCGATAGGGGTAAGAACTATGGAGGATGAGGGTGTGCTAGTCCAAAATGTGCCTTTGTTCTCTGCGGCCTATAATTTGGCACCTTTTCCTACCAGTGTTTAGATTCATGCAAGACACAAACTAGTCCTCTGGGAAGCTCCCTGAAAAGCAAGAACATTGCATATATGTTTCAGACTTCTCTTTTCCTCCCCAGTGAGAAGCCCGGAGCTGGGAGTTTTCTCGGATTTTGTTGTGCTGAATTGGCGGGAGAGTTTATGGTGATTGTGTACCATGAATTTTCCGACTGGTCCCATTGTGGCTGATTTTACACTCACCTGGGGTTCAGGAGTCTCTTGCCTGCTTTCTGAATTTCTCACAAAGAGAATTGGTCCCTATATTGTTGTTGAATTGATGTCTCTATAGGGGGAGGGAGGTGAGGCTTTCTATTCCATTATCCTACTGTTGGCAATCGGAGAGTCTTATTGTAAATCCCTGGTATTGTGAGTTGTTAGGGGTTGGGACTATGTGAGATTTAGTTTTATGTCCTATGGTTGCTACATAATGAGCTCTCGTCAAATGCTTAATGGAGGGAGATATATGTGAGTCAAGCTAGAAGTAAACCAGGCAGATTTATACCCTGGGCATCCTTTTCTTACTTACATTACATGGGACTTTATAATTAAGAGTAACATTTGGGCCCCAGCCAGTTTGACTCAGTGGAAAGAGCTTTGGACCACGGACTGAAGGGTCCTGGGTTTGATTCTTGTCAAGGGCAAGTACCTTGGTTGCAGGCTAGATCCCCGGCCCTGATCAGGGCTTGTGTGGAAGGCAACCAATTGATGTATCGCTCTCATATTGATGTTTCTCTCTGTCTCTCCCCCTCCCTTCCAGTCTTGCTAAAAATCAATGGGAAAATATCCCTGGGTGAGGATTAACAACAACAAAAATCATTCGTTGGAGCCAGATAACCATTTAAAAAAAAACAGTAACATTTGGCATTGTTATGCTATTTCCAACCATGAATGAAAAAAAAAATGTGTTGAACTTTCCAGGGTGATTTAACAGGAACAACTCCATCAGACTTATTTTTTTAAAAACTCAGGTAATTAATTTCTTTACAGAGCTAGAATCACAGGGTTCTAGCCAACTCCTCATACACTTAATTTTATAAATGAGGAAACCAAGACCTGGAGACTTTCAGGTTGTTCAGACATCTCGCTGCTAATTAGATGGGGAGCAGTTACTACAACTGAGACCACCTTGAATCTGGCTCTTTCTAATGTACCGAAACCATGTCTCAAGTCTGGAACAATTAAGACATGTGAAAAACGTCTCAAATTGGTTGCATACAAAATGAACTTTACAGGTGAATTAGTATTCAAAGATCATTATTTCAGATCTCCAGCTGTTACAGGACAAGGCTGCCTAAAACTCCAGCATTAACAGATGTCTGCTAAACGCTTACTACTAATAATTGAAATAGTAACAGGAGCGCTGCAATTAGTCTACAAGAACAAAAGAAAAACCACACACACTTCCTTAAATCCTCATTTTCTTTTATAATATTAAATATTAATGCATCTGTGTAGCACCTTGAATGAACATTCTGAATGAGTAAATTGAAGAAGAAAGCTTCAACATAGATTAGGTGCCGGGGATATTAGTTTAAGCTATTTAAAAATCATTACCTAGCATACATTCAGGTCAGTGATTTGGGGCAATTATATCTGTGAGTGTAAAGAAATAAAACAGTTGAATCTGAGCAGGCTTTTTGTTTACATTGTAAGATTGGATAACAGCTCTGGTACTAGGGAGAAAAAATGGCAAATAAAAAGAAAAACATGAGCATTTTCAGTGTTTTCCTCTAACACTCCTTCACTATTTAGCACAATTTGTGGCAAAGGATTTTATATCTGATTTTGATTAAGGATATTTATTGACCTACTCAAAAGCCTTAGTTTGTCCATGTGTTCATTCATTCACTTCTCAAATATTTATTGAAACTCTTATTTTCTACTTCCATATTAGAAAAATAAATACATAATCAGATGTATATGACCATTTTATTTTAAAACATAAATGACAATAGCAACAAGTGTTCACTATGTGCCAAGAGTTTTGCTTATAGAATCTCAGTTAAGCTTTAAACACAACTTTGTTTTATTATTCCTTTTATAGAGAAGATAACTAATATGCAGTAAATGATGTAACTTGTGCAAGGCCAAAAATTAGTATTTTGAAGAGTAGGAATGAAACCTAAATGTTTGAATCCAGAGTATGTCCTCTCATTTTTTATAAGACATAGCCTCTCCCATGGCCGATGTGGCTCAGTTGGTTGAGCATCATCCCATGCACCACTGGTTTGATTCCTAGTCAGGGTACATGCCCAGGTTGTGGGCTCGATGTTTCTCTCTCACATTGATGTTTCTCTCTCTCTCTTCCTTTCTCTCTAAAATCAATAAAAACATTGTTTTAACAAAGATATAGCCTCTCATAGGTAGAGTTGGAGAGTTGACAGTGACTCTGAAAACAGGAGCAGGGAAATAGTCATGATCTTTTTTTGGAATCCAACAAAAACTGTTGTCTCTTAATGTAAACTAAAAAATAGGATAATGCATATATACATGTTATTGAAATATTTCAATGTTTTTATAACCTTTGAATTTAAGGACCTGGCGTGGGATGAGAGGTGAAGAGGTTCTTAAGTTCAAGGTTAAGGCCGCCTGAGGGAGAAATCCATCTATGAGTTTATCATTTCAACTTCTGTCTTCTGATACATGGAAAACTGAGGTGCCACAAGCTTTAACATTTCCTCCAAGGTCACCCAGGAAGATTAACTAGTGTGCTCCTCTCTTGACCACCCAGCCATCCTTCCTACATCTAACAAGATGGGAAACTCTAGTCCTAATAGATTAGAACTCATTTTTAATGGATTCAGGTAAATGAACGATTAAAAAGAAATAATAAATTAATTATTTTGTAAGGAAAAATGAAAAAACATGGGAAAAGAAAAAAAATTTTCAGTTCTCTTTAAGAATGAAGAAAATAGAATGGGTTTAAGGATGCTGATATTGTTGGGCTCTTTGAAAGAGGGAGCCAGATATTAAACTTATTTTGATATTCATTATTTCTATTATTTCCTTTCAGACACTGTGAAAATTCCAACAAAGTTTGAAATCAGTGCCAATATAAATATTTATAATTATCCCAAGTGCTCTCATTTATTTACCCATAACACAGGACTCGATGGTTTCCCACTGCAGTCTTGGGAGGATGACAATTTCTATTCCTTAAATGTGTGCAACCCTGAAACTAATCAACATACCTGTTGTTCAAAAAAGAACGTAAAGACAGTCTCATCTCTTTTCTCTAAGTTTAATAATCAGTTTAAGTCTATTATTTATTGTGCCATTTAGACACTTGTGAGGACCTTGAAAGGAAATCTGTAAATTCTGACATTAACACTCAGAAAAGTCAATATGAAGAATGCAGGATTCCGGGTCATTTTATTTTAGGGTGAAAAATACATGTAAAATATGGGCTTGTGAATTTTATTAATCTTGTTATCCTTGGGGCCCAAATGCTGGCACTTCTCCATTAGGCACTGGAGAAGTTCCGGTGATGGACGATCTATCAGCAAGCCTGAGGCCACGGAGCTTTCCAGTGATCAATACGATGCAACTTAGTGAAAGCTCCTGCTGACGTTACCTTCACATTGAAACTTGTGGAGAATACAAACCTCATCAGTCCGATTGGCTGTGACATTATTTGCCCTGAGGTTTGTTTTTCTTGTCGAATGCTTTTTTTCTTCAGTGTTCAATAAAATATCTTGTAAGGTTTACACAACATAATGTAACAAAGTAATGAAGTATCTGTGTTTGGAATCATTAAAAAAGCCCAGTGTTTTTGAAAGGAATATATTTTCATCCCGTAGGTAATGTCAAATTGTGGCTGTGGGCATGTTATTTAGACCAGTCTGGGTCTCTTTCTGTTTGTCTTTCTATCTAAATGTAAGAATAGAATTTATTATCCTAAAGTTATTGCAAACATTAAATGTGTTAAAGCATATAAAACGGTGCAATGCTTGGCACCTAATTGATGTCTAGTAAGGGTTACCTGTCATCTTCTTATTGTTACTATTTATAAATTTTCAACAAATATTTAAATGCCATCAGGAGAATCCTTTCAGATGTGATTGATCAGGATAGAAAGCGTTCTTGACTCCCAGTGAAAAAAATTGGGGGTCCCTCCCTCAGCATTATCATTGGTTGGTGGGCCACAGGCTCCAAAGCATAAATTGAAGGAGGTATGCTAGAATATTCATTTAAAAACATCTGTGGAGCCCTACTCTGCATGAGGCGCCTAACTAATCACTGTAGGTGCAACTGTGAACAAGACAGACAAAGTCCCTGCTCCCCTGGAGCTTCCATTCCAGAGGGAGATATGGGCAAAAATGTTGAAAATACACAAAGAAGATACTTTCATAGTAGACAGAGGGATTCCCTATGAGATATACACAGAATAGGGAAATGGGATGGAAAGTAAGGGCAGGATCACACAGAGTCAGGAAATGCCTTTGAGAAGGTGACAGTAAAGCTGATGTCTTAATGATGAAAATGGTCTAGCCTTGGAGAGATCTGAGGAAAGATTATGTCAGGCAGAAGGAACAGTTCATTTGGGAACCCCCAATCAGGAATGACCTTGCCGAGCTCAAGAAACAAAGAAGGTGAGTGTGACCAATTCAGTGAGGGCAGGAGATAAGATAGAAGTTAGAATCATAGCAAGGGTCTTTCAATGGTCCCTAAGCTGTCTTCCTGATTTCATTTTTGAAGTTTTCTAAGAATTTCTGGGCAGTAATTCTGATTTTTTCCATAGCTTAGAAGGGAATACGATGGCATATTCATTTATTGATTAGAATGCTGAGCTCATTCACAGAGGTTTTTAATTTTTTTATGTGCCACGAAGAACAGAGATGGAAAACATGCACCATTTTTTAAGCTAATTTCTGTTTGTTGTTGTTATATTGTGCTAAATTATAATTATTAAATGGCTCAAATATTTTCATTACCATAAAGAGCAAGAAGGGGGAGTATATTTTAGATTTGTTAGAGCTGAAAGGAGGGATAAAACCAGAGTAATTTGGCCTTTCCTACAGTATGAAAACATATTCTTTTCAAATAAATTAACACTAAAAACAGCTCAGGAATGTAGTTCTGGTTTCTGCTACTTGGGAAGTTGCTTCTTTTACACGAGGAGGTTAATTTAGTGATTCCTATAGATACAGCAATAAGTTGTTAATGAGATAATGATTTCTAAAATCAAAACCTTACTAGTATCATATATTCAATCAAAATTAATGCTTCATTAAACTAATTAATAGCATAACAATAACTAGAACTTTTAGAGATTGTAATTAATCATAATCACATAGTATTCCTATATCAATCCATAGGTATAATGTGATCTTTTAAAAATCAGGGAATGTGAACATACAGTTAAACTAAGATGCCATTTTATTTTATGGAGTGCAAATTACACAATATAATTAGATGTATAGTGTAATATGAAGATGCTGGACTGCATTTGGAAGAGACGAATTTTGACCCTTTCTTCCTTTCTCTCTCCCTGCCACTTACTGCTTACTACATGGTCCATAGCAAATTACTTGCTCTCTCTGGATAGCTGATTCATTTGAGAAATAGCAGAATTGCTGTAAATAACCTCTAAGATCTCTTATATTTCTAAAAATGGTATTTGAGGAAGATGACATTTCTTAGGAAGAAGTGACCTCAGATATTCCCACTGTTTCTTTTAACAACTCTATGCTTATAACCCCAAACCTGTATCTCTCATTCTTTCCTGACATTCAGTCTTTGCATCTGACAATTAACTGGACATTTCAACTGAGATGTTGCTGGTGCCTAAAGTGCAAATTGACTAAAACTGAGCTCTTAATCCTCCCCCATCAAATCTACTCCTTTTCAGATTCTCACTTTGAGTAAATGATAGAAACAGCCACGCAGTCATTCAAGTCAAAATATCTGGTCATTAGCTGATTAGTCAATCAATCTTGTAGATTACAGCTCCCAGATATCTCTCTAAGTCACCTATCGTTCTCCATCTCACTGCCGGAGCATGAGGCTCTGACATAATTTTCTCTTATCAGGGCTGTCTGTGGACCACCTAACTGCTCTCGCTGCCCTTCATTATTGCTCTCCTACATTTATTTCTCTTCATGGTCTCCAAAGCAATCTCTTTGAAAGGCAAAAAACAATAATGTTACTCCTTAGCTTAAGTTCCCTTCTCTAGCTTCTCGCTATGCTAACATACCAAATATTACGTGTCCTCCAAGGTGCCCACAAGATGATCCCTGCCTATGGATTAAGTTTTATGTGTTTCCATGTTCTTCTTTGCTACTGTGATCCACCCACCCTCCCTCTTATCTGGGGCTAGGCATATCATGGCTATTCTTTTGGGAAAGTTATTCCTCTCAATAATTCCTCATTTTGCCTGTACTTACTACAACTCAACTTTAAAGTCAGATAAATCCTAGCAGGCATGAAGTGGTATCTCATTGTGGTTTTGACTTAGACACATATGTGATATAATGAGGAGATGCTATGTTCTATTAGGAGTTTTGGAAGAAAACAATGAAAATAATTGGAAATATCAAGATTAAGGAGAGGATGTTGGTTAGTAAAGAGAAATGTAACAAATATATAGAGTGTGAGACCCAGCCCTGACTTCCTTTGCTCCCTGTCAGTTGTGTGCTTTTTGTAATGTTTTATTGGATGGTGGTGCCTGTATAACGGTCTGTGTAGGAGGTCTTATTCCTTACAATGCCCCCCTTTTCATGGAGCATCTGAGTAAGCCTTTGTTCTTTGCAATGAATCAGGCCTCAGAAAAATGCAGATTTGGTTTGCTTAGATGGTTCTGGATGATAAGAAGGAAAAACAGAACTCAAATTCATGAATGTGCTAATTAATACCCTGCTTTAGAAGTTAATGCTCACTAGCTGACATATGATTTTCTTTTTAACATCTGTAGAGGACATTTGGGGATATCTTTGCTATTTCAATGCCGTACCACCAGAAGAACGAGCTTTAGAAATAACAGTGACTTTTATGAGTGTGCAGTCCTTCCAGCTGAGTGGGATTAGCCCAGCTTCCTCCAGCTTGGCACCGTGGCTGCCGTCACTCAGAAAGCACCGGCTGTGCCAGCCCCTGCTCTGGCTCCTTCCACTTTGAGCTTTGAGTGTTTCCCAGGGAGTTTTAGTTTATGACATGTGAAGAGCTGTTTTCTGCTAACTGCAATCCATTCCTCCTGCAGCAACAGGTTATTCATGCTCAAGCTAATATCATTTTAATGTTCCCTAGAAATATAGAGCAGGCTTTTGATTTTAGGAATCCCAAACACTTTGCAGGGGTAGGTTATTTGTTTACTTTGGTCATTTCTCTGAGCCTGGGCAAAAATGATCTCTCAGTATCAGATAGGAAAAACTAGGAGAGAGACAAAGTGAATCATTCAAAAGAACAAAACGAATTTAAAAAAGAATAAGAAAAAAAAGTGAATCACTTAGCATCCAGTAGAACCAGAATTAGAAATTTACTTGCAATCTGGTAGCCTTCAACTATGTCCCCAAATCCTTACTTTCTCTGTAACCTGGTTAAATGCTGGGCCTCTGATGTCAGATAGCCTCAAGCAACCCACACTCTGTCACTTACTGGCTAAGTTGACTTGGGAGAAATGGTGTAGCCTTTCAGCCTCAGTCTCTTCATTTGTAGAATGGAGATAATGAACATAGTATCTCACAGAGTTTTTGTGAGGATTAAATGAGATAATGTATGTAAATAACTTGGCATGGTGCCTAGTACATAGCAAGTGCTGAAAAATATTTCCTATTTGATAGCAGTGCATAGATGATAAATGGCTTATTGAAGTTAGGTCAAATCAGTTAGCAAATGTTCAAGAAAATGCCTATTCTCAGTGCTTTGCTATATGTCCATGGAAAATGCAAAAGAAATAAAATACCGCCCCTCAGCTTATGCTGCTAATAAAGCCATTAGGTGGGAAAGTTTTCCTGTGAAGAGTTTATTCATTTAACAAATATTCATTGAGTGTCTACTAGGTTTCTGCAATGAAGCAAAGGTTCCTACTCCAGTCGAATGTACTTTCTAGCTGGGGGAACAATCATTAGTCTTATTAAAGAAGTTATTCATAGAGTCTGAGGGAATTTGATTTTAAAAGGAGCAGATGGGATGAATGCAGTCTTAAATAGGGAAGTCAGGTGGACCTCTATGAGGATGGTATTTGACAAAGACTTGAACATAGTGAGGTAGTTCATCAGGCCGTCACAGAATGAGAGAATCCTATGTGGTAGAATACCCAGTCTACTTACTGGGGAAGCTGAATAAGTAAGGACTCAAAATAAAGCATTTCATGTGGGAGAGAACAGGATAAGGTCCTTGGCTCATTTACACATGCATTAAGCAACTATTTATTCAGTGATAATTAGCATGAGCTAATAAAGAAGGCATTAAGGAGAGGAAAGAATTTAGTACAAAAATTGATAAAGTGACTCAGGTCCACTAAGCCTTCTCCCCTTTCTCACATCTATAACAGAAATTAATAGATTACATCAGGCCTATGAACAGCCTCAGAGTCCCTCTCAGTCTCCCACTCCAGGACAGTTAAATCAGCATATCGTCATTGACTTGTGAGATGAAGTCTATTTTCTTTTTATAAAAATATATCTTCATTGATTTCAGAGAAAAAGGAAGAGGACGAGAGCGATAGAAACATCAATGACGAGAGAGAATCATTGATTGGCTGCCTCCTTCACAACCCCCACTGGGATCAAACCTGCATCCTGGGCATGTGCCCTGACAGGGAATCAAATCATGACCACCTGGTTCATAGGTTGATACTAAACCACTGAGCCTCACCCCACTCCCCAGGAGTTTTTAATCTCCAATTAGCCCATTCTCAGGCTCCAGCAATTAGTCAATTTCTATTTAAATGTCCCTACTCCTTGTTGGCTTCAGCCCTGTGCTTCTGCTCTTGGGTCTCTGCCCCCGGTAAGCTGTTATGCTCTGTATTCACTTCTAAAAATTTTTGGAGGGTGGGGGAGTGGCAGCAGTTTATCCTGTGGCCTCAATTTTCTAATAGATCTATGAAGAGTAGTTGATTTTAGTTTGTCCAGTTATTTTTTCTCATGAGGACAGAATGACAGCTCCCAAGCTCTTCATAAGCCAGATTGAAAACGGGAGGGCTCCTCAGCTTTTATAAATATACATATTTTACTCAGTGTTCTGTTTTCTTTCCTTTTTATTCCGCTTCTGTGATATTTTAGTTTTTTTTCCCACTGGCTGCTTTGTCATTTCACTTAAATTTACTTAAATAAAATGCTCTCCGTTCCCTCTTCCTTTAGTCCCAACCTATCTGTTCCCTACAGCAGAATTAACTCATATCCTCTATCCTCCTGGTTGTTATTGCATGATTTTAGTCAACAGTATGAGCTTAGTATTTGTATTTGTAAAAATGTCCTTATCCCAACTACTCTGCCTCTCAGCTGTTGAGTGATACCCTTTGATTCCCAGCTATCTCAGCTGCTTCTGTTTTCCACTTTCTTTTCCCTCCTGATGTTTGTTAGTTGTTTCATGTCCACATTGAGTAGAAAACAACATCATTCCATTCTATGTATTATCCTTATTCTCACCTTTTCTTTAGTCTCAGTTCTACAGTTAAAAACATTCGTAGCTCCCAACGTTCCTTTTCCCTCAAATTCTCTGTCATGACGGGCCTGGCTGCAGGTTCTCTTCTTGGATTGTGTCTGTTCAATTTTCTTTTTAAATCATCACTTGAAGGTATGTTTTTATTGATTTTTTTGAGAGAGAGAGAGAGAGAGAGA
>NW_005371920.1:1636353-1693672 GCF_000412655.1 Myotis brandtii | reverse complement strand
ATCTCACAGAGTTTTTGTGAGGATTAAATGAGATAATGTATGTAAATAACTTGGCATGGTGCCTAGTACATAGCAAGTGCTGAAAAATATTTCCTATTTGATAGCAGTGCATAGATGATAAATGGCTTATTGAAGTTAGGTCAAATCAGTTAGCAAATGTTCAAGAAAATGCCTATTCTCAGTGCTTTGCTATATGTCCATGGAAAATGCAAAAGAAATAAAATACCGCCCCTCAGCTTATGCTGCTAATAAAGCCATTAGGTGGGAAAGTTTTCCTGTGAAGAGTTTATTCATTTAACAAATATTCATTGAGTGTCTACTAGGTTTCTGCAATGAAGCAAAGGTCCCTACTCCAGTTGAATGTACTTTCTAGCTGGGGGGAACAATCATTAGTCTTATTAAAGAAGTTATTCATAGAGTCTGAGGGAATTTGATTTTAAAAGGAGCAGATGGGATGAATGCAGTCTGA
This sequence comes from Myotis brandtii, assembly GCF_000412655.1. NCBI lineage: Eukaryota > Metazoa > Chordata > Mammalia > Chiroptera > Vespertilionidae > Myotis > Myotis brandtii. The sequence continues at coordinate 1,693,203 of NW_005371920.1, read as the reverse complement.
AATAGGGAAGTCAGGTGGACCTCTATGAGGATGGTATTTGACAAAGACTTGAACATAGTGAGGTAGTTCATCAGGCCGTCACAGAATGAGAGAATCCTATGTGGTAGAATACCCAGTCTACTTACTGGGGAAGCTGAATAAGTAAGGACTCAAAATAAAGCATTTCATGTGGGAGAGAACAGGATAAGGTCCTTGGCTCATTTACACATGCATTAAGCAACTATTTATTCAGTGATAATTAGCATGAGCTAATAAAGAAGGCATTAAGGAGAGGAAAGAATTTAGTATAAAAATTGATAAAGTGACTCAGGTCCACTAAGCCTTCTCCCCTTTCTCACATCTATAACAGAAATTAATAGATTACATCAGGCCTATGAACAGCCTCAGAGTCCCTCTCAGTCTCCCACTCCAGGACAGTTAAATCAGCATATCGTCATTGACTTGTGAGATGAAGTCTATTTTCTTTTTATAAAAATATATCTTCATTGATTTCAGAGAGGAAGGAAGAGGGCGAGAGCGATAGAAACATCAATGATGAGAGAGAATCATTGATTGGCTGCCTCCTTCACAACCCCCACTGGGATCAAACCTGCATCCTGGGCATATGCCCTGACAGGGAATCAAATCATGACCACCTGGTTCATAGGTTGATACTAAACCACTGAGCCACACCGGCCAGCCTGAAGTCTATTTTCAAACTCTGTGTATGATACTGCTAGACCCCATTCACATTTAGGACAGATCTGCTCTCAAGAGCCTACTGGCATTATGGTCCACTTCTAGTTATTTTTATTCTTTTTTTCTTAATATTTTTTGTGTTGTATTTCTAGCACTCTCTCCCATCAGCCACCCACCACAGCAACTTTAGACAACAAGATTATTTGTGTTTACTGCAAATTAGAGCCTTATGCATAAATTTAGCAAGTAACTGCCTACGTGATGTGATGAAGAATACCCATATCAAATGATCTATACCATAGATTTTTTATGATAACCAACAATTTTACAATTCTGCTTATTTATGTTGGTACATTTTAACATGGTTCAGTACCTGTATGGTTTGATAGTCTCTCCATCTATATACCTCATGTTGTAATATTGTGCTTTCTCTCCATATGCACCAAACCTAGAAGTTTCTTCTTGTTCCTAAAGCAATAATGTTTAGAATACTGGTAGCTTATGAGCTGATTTTTTTTTCTTGGCCACAATGACTTCTTTCATCCCCATTCTATCAAGTTAAAAGGCAAGCAACTCAACTACTATACTGCCTAAATGGCATGTTAAATTACAAGTGTTCCCACACTCTGTAAATAATTGTTGAGGACAGAAAATTCAGTCCTGCATTATTGATTCAGGAGCTTGGGCTTTTTAAGTACAATATAAAAAAATCAAAAGTGAATCAAAGCCAATTACTTTGGAAAGAACAAAATAGAAGAGTGAGTTGCCTTATTATTACAGAACATTTTGAAGGAATTGAACATGCTTTTTCCAGTCTGAGATAAGGTATTCAATTTACAAGAAAAAAATGTTTATCACCAAAAAGCAAATTTAATTTAATGTACATCAAATTTGTGGGGGGAACTGAGCCTTTTATTGAAAGCATTGCCCCACTTCCTGCAAGTTGGATAATGGTTCTCTAAACCTGAAAGCAGGTGCTTATGGCCTCTATTTCCAGTGTCCCCATGGCCTCTTTATGTGGCTTCACACCAGAAATTACACTTGGTGGGGGATAGGGTGTGGTGGGGCAGCAGTGCATTGAAAGCATGTTGGAAATGCTGCACAGTCCACTTGAATCAAGCTTATACAGAGGCCACCAGAGATGTAATCATATTCTTGAGGTAGTTGTGGTAGTTCTGTGTTCAGTGTATGCGTAACTAGAAACAAGAATCGAACTAAAGTGATGTACATAAATACGCATGCGGGTTGGAAGAAAGAGAGGGAGGAAGAGGGCAGGATTTAACAGGCACAACACTAAATAGAGGAATAATGGTTATATTTCAGAGAAATCTGAAAAACAGAGGAAACATATAATGGCAAAGCAGAATAGTTAGTCTTAGGATATCAAAATGTGAGTGTGTATGAATATGTGAGGATGTGCTTTGCCAGATAAGCTCCAACCTATCGTTGGTACCTTGGAGGATGTGTGGTTTCTGTCCACAGCTCTGGAGGAAATCCCCTGTTCAGTGGAGGGCTCACTGGGCTGGGAATTAGGAGACTTTGGACCTGGCTCTGCATCTGTCCGCATCAGGTAGTACCGTCTTTGGGCCATGGCCTTTTACACTCTGAGCCTTAGATTCATCATTAGTAAACTGAGAGCTTATGGTTTTCACTGTCTTTCCTGCCCACATATTAGGTCCTAATTAAAAACCCTGTGTGCACATACACATATTTATATATTCAGGCATTTAGGGAGAACTTAGTGTCCTGGCGAAAGGACTCTCTAGCATTTGCTCATGTAATTCTTACAACAGCCCTTTGGGTGAGGTGCTATGATCATTAATATTCTGCAGATTAGGAGTCAAACACTAGCTAAACAAGTCAACTCCTCTGCCTTGTTCGTGGCTAACCTGTCACCAGAGTGAAGAGGAATCTTACACCTGAAATCCTAAAATAGGGGCAGTGCATTGAAATCATTTTGGATAAGCCAGTCAATGAAGGAAACATACCACATGATCTCACTCATTCATGGATAATAGAGACCATTATAAACTTTTGAACAATAATAGATACAGAGGCAGAGCTGCAAAAGGACAGGTCATAAGTATTTTTGTGGTGACACAAACCCAAGTCCATTAAGAGATAAAAAAGCCAAGTGTCAAAAGGACAGGTCATAAGTATTTTTGTGGTGACACAAACCCAAGTCCATTAAGAGATAAAAAAGCCAAGTGTCAAAAGGACAGGTCATAAGTATTTTTGTGGTGACACAAACCCAAGTCCATTAAGAGATAAAAAAGCCAAGTGTCAAAAGGACAGGTCATAAGTATTTTTGTGGTGACACAAACCCAAGTCCATTAAGAGATAAAAAAGCCAAGTGTCAAAAGGACAGGTCATAAGTATTTTTGTGGTGACACAAACCCAAGTCCATTAAGAGATAAAAAAGCCAAGTGTCAAAAGGACAGGTCATAAGTATTTTTGTGGTGACACAAACCCAAGTCCATTAAGAGATAAAAAAGCCAAGTGTCAAAAGGACAGGTCATAAGTATTTTTGTGGTGACACAAACCCAAGTCCATTAAGAGATAAAAAAGCCAAGTGTCAAAAGGACAGGTCATAAGTATTTTTGTGGTGACACAAACCCAAGTCCATTAAGAGATAAAAAAGCCAAGTGTCAAAAGGACAGGTCATAAGTATTTTTGTGGTGACACAAACCCAAGTCCATTAAGAGATAAAAAAGCCAAGTGTCAAAAGGACAGGTCATAAGTATTTTTGTGGTGACACAAACCCAAGTCCATTAAGAGATAAAAAAGCCAAGTGTCAAAAGGACAGGTCATAAGTATTTTTGTGGTGACACAAACCCAAGTCCATTAAGAGATAAAAAAGCCAAGTGTCAAAAGGACAGGTCATAAGTATTTTTGTGGTGACACAAACCCAAGTCCATTAAGAGATAAAAAAGCCAAGTGTCAAAAGGACAGGTCATAAGTATTTTTGTGGTGACACAAACCCAAGTGTGACTGTTTTAAGGAATAAAGGGATAAAATTGGCTTATACACTTAGGGGATCTGGGAGTATGGTGGCCTTTAATTCCTGCTGAATCTAGGAGCTCAGAAACTGTGCTCTCTTTTTTTCTATAACTCAGCTCTGATCCCTTCTGTATTAGCTTTGCTGAGCTTCATCCTTTGGTCATATCTTTCTGTGTTGTGGTAAGGAGACCATCAGGAGCCTATACAATTACAGGTCATGTTTAAAAAGAGACTTTCCACCATATTTTTACATATGTCAGCTCACCTTGGGTGGATCTCTTTGCCTGTAGCATGGAGTACTGATTGACTATCATTGTCACGTGTTCCTTTATGTGGCTGTAGGTTGCCCCAACATCTGGGATTGACAGCATTAGTGGGAGTGTGGTAGAGGGAAATTTCATTCTCCAAACAAAAGTTGGTTGGCCAGACAAGCAGCATACTAGGTATGTCCACTGCACATATACGGTTATTTATAAATAATTTATTTATTTTCTCAAAGTGCTTGAAGCAACTGAGAATAGTGGGGAGGACCCATACATTGAGGTAAAGAAATCACCATAAACCAAAGCACAAAGGTGAGAAAGAATAAGCTTATTTGCAGAAAACCAGGGCAATAACAATGGAAGGTGGGAAGATGAAACAAAGATATTTACAGTTCACCCACTGAATCCACTAGATGTAAACTGTCAACTATTTAGGGAGATATATTATTAAGTTCATTTGAATTAAACAAATAGGAAAAAGTTTCCATTGAGTCAACTTACTCTTGCTCTTTCCCCTTCTTGTCTCAATTATTATTTTTTCAAATATATGTGAATACTTGCATAGAAATACCTGCTAAGAAACTGGTTTGTAACTTGTGTAAGTCATAAGGAAACACAAAACCCCAATAGTTATGTATTTATATCACAGTTATGATTGCAATATGTTCACGACACTGCTGTTGTCATAGTACACAACCAATTATGGCAGAACTCATTTCCTCCTTGGTGACGAGGATGGTCGCTATAGCTGGAGGTGATGAAGATGTGGATGCTTGTGAGATTTGGGAAACCAAGTGAATGAAAGTAGTTCTGGGTCCAGTCAGTTTCATTTAAACTCAGCCTTAAAAGCCCTGTTACTTTAACAAGTTGCCATTGTGAATGCTATTATGTCCTTTTCAGAAATGCTGTTGCTCCTAATTTGAAACAAGTGCTTCCTTTAGTGCTAATTAAGCAGATGAATGACATTTCCAAGGACCATGTTGTTAACAAGTTCGGTTGACAGCCAGGCCAGGGATGCTGGATATGATAATTTAGAATTTGCACTTCCAGAAATAACTTCTCTCTTTATTCTGGGAGACATTGATTGGGTGAGAGAAGAAAACTACTTCATTCACTGTTTTTTTTTTTTAAATTTTGTTTGAGCACGTACTCTTTTCCTACCAAGAACAATGAAGGTAGATTTGTAGAGGGCATTTGTTTGTTACATCACTGGTATCCATTCTTTTTTCCTGCCAAATAGTATTTTGTTTATCTCTTAAGAAATTTACTCTTAGCAGAATATTTGGTATGAAATAGGGCCCACTCTAACCTTCAGGGATGGATCTTGATTGGCTTAAGTGACCCAGGGCCATTGTGATTAGATCAGGGATGGACGAATGACCTAACGAACCCATGCCAATGAGCTAATATGAAACCAAGGCTCCTGGTTAAATGAAACTCTGCTTCTTTAGACAGAGCTATGACACCATTCTACCTGTCCCTCATGCACAATGTCAAACAGCCATCTTGTCATGACTAGATGAGATTAAATCTGTGATGAAGCAGAAGAAGCAGAGCAACTAAATTCAAAGTCCAGGCTGGGGGGCGGGGGAGGGGGGGCCTGAAACACAAACCTGGTCCAAAAAACCTGTAGAGGGCCTATTCCTGAACTGGCCAGATCCATGAGACAGTAAAGTCTCTTTCTTGATGTAGACACTTTAAGCGGATTTAAGTGGATAAGAAGAGTCCTGATATACTTAAACCACAAAGACCTGAAGAAGAAGAAAGTGGAATATTACCCATAACCCACCCACTCAGACATATTAATCATTTCCATATTGTTGGGAAATTAGGTTGTTTTGATATATCCAAATGGATAAGAAAAAAGGTAGGTAATGATTTCTATACTCTTGAGATAAAGTAGGACTTTTTAAGTATTTTACCATAGCTACAAAATGTAATGAAAAAGATCAATCTCACCTCATAAAAGTTTAAACATTTTACATACAAAGTTAAAAGATATGACAAACTAAAAAAATATATGAAACTGTGTTGGATAAAGAATTAATGCTACCAATGAATAAACAGCTTTTACAAGTTAGTAATTAAAAGTTGAATACCCACTAAAAATAGGAATGGAAAATGAATAGGTGTCCCCAAAAATGTATGCACATTTTTTTTCCTGAAAGCTCCATTGATATTTCTTTTCAGATTTAACCCATTGGAATTAATAATTATTCAAAGTGTGTATACATTTTTTGGGACACCCTATATATAACCAAATAATCAGTTCTTTTTCTGGGTGGCTTTGGTGAATGTCTGTTCATATTGTGGGCACAATGAGATGACTTGCATTTGACAGATCTTATTATGCTAGAAAGCAACTGCTCTAAAATTAACATAGGCTCTAAAAAGATTAACATAGGCTCGTATTAGAAACAATTATGCAAAACTTGTCTGGCACCTAAAATTTCAACAAGCAAATACCTTCTTCATATCCTTCCTAACTTCCTTTTCTCTTTATGTATTTTTTAAAAGTGGGGGAATAACATAGGAATGTGGTATAGATGTCAACAATGCCAGGCCTCTTTCATGTTTATATACGGCAGATATTTGCCAGCCCGCATTGGGTACCCATGATACTCGGCACTGAAACTAGAGCATAGGGTCTGTGGTTCTCTAGGAAAAGAGCCTTTATTTTTCTTATTTTTGAGGCTATAAAGTCAACACTATGAGAGTAGGGAGTTTACACTGCTCAATGGTTCTTTTTCAATCACCCAAAATAGTATCTGGTAGATAGTAAGTACCCAATAAATGTCTGTTGGATAATAAATGTTAATTAACACGTTAATCGCCCAGCCTGTTTTGTCTTCTGGACGGAAAGTATAGTGTCAGTCACGGGTGACTGATAGGGCGCTTAACGTGTTAATAGTTCTCTGGTAAAAGTAAGCCTGTCATGACAGATTATTTATTAAGAATCACGGGAAACAAACAGCTCCTTACATGGGTTTTTCACAACCCATCTCCAATGAACATTCCCCAAATTAATATAAATGGTCCAGACTCTATACACAGTTATCTCCTTCTCCTTCTTGAAAGTGTAATTTAGAAATAGCTTCCCCTCATGTTTAAACTGATTTAACTGTGAAGAAAGTAAATGTCAAAAGGGTAAAATGTGTCTAAGCCACACCTGAGATCCTGGATGCATGTTAAGTGTTCGTGGCCCAGTCAATTGTGTAATCTGAACCTTGAATTTTTTACTGTGGAAAATTAGGTTTGTCCCAAGTAGGAATATAGGGTAAATTTGAAATAGTCAAAGTGAAGTAAGGGAACAGAATATTATCTATGACTTCAATTTTGACGCTTAAAATTGCTAGTTCTCAGCTTATGTCAAGGAAGACTCTCAGATGATTGCCAAAAGGGAGATCAGGTGTATGATTTCGATTAGAGATCATAAAATCTAATATCTACAGAGAATATCGACAGGTGAACATGTACATGAGTCTCTGAGGATAGGGAAATAGTTTGAGTTGAAAATGCGATGAACTGGTGCATGCCTTTTCTAAAAGCATTTAAGTCAATGGTGCACTAAACACCTGCACAGTTAAATCTCGTTTCTTTATTGACATGATTGTGTCATGAACAATGGGTAAGCCAGAAACAATCCAAGCCCGACTATGTAAGAAACAGAATTATTTGCTAGGAGCTAGATAAGAAGAAGGTCACGCTCTTGTCCTCTCAGTTATATTCTCTGGAAGTCAAAGTTTCACTGTGTCAAATGGAGAGAATTTAAATAAAAATCTCTTGAGCAGAGTGCTTCATTTGTTTTTCCTTAATAGGATGCCATACCCTAAGAATGGAGTTTCATATCAGGCAGAATTCATGAGCTTTTAAAAGATAAGAAGTTTTGGGGAAATAAAAACTTGTTATTAGTAAGGCACTGTTTAGCATGTGTGGGCTTGCCAGTAAGAAATTAAAGTTCAGAAATGGAAATATGCATAGCAGAGGTTCTCTAAGATGAAGATTAACTACTTCTGGAGAGAACATGGCAAGAAAGCCATTAATTTTCAAGGGACAGCATGGACAGTAGTTTACTGACCTTACCGTGTGTCAGAATCACATGGCAGATTTTCAGAACTACATACTCCTTACTGACCTCCTCATCCACACACAATTTAACAGTCTCCTCCTTAAATGTTGGTCTGCTATGTCTGTGGTGGGAGCCATGTTTGTATAGTATTCCAAGGAAATCCAATTCAAGTGATTTATGGTCTGTTATTTAGAAGACTTTGTTTGAAGGCATATAGTCCATTTAGGTGCTTAAAATTCATCTTCAACAAAAGAGTTTGGAATTAAACAATAAAGAAATCCCGAGGTGGGGGAAGAATAACTCCAATAGCAGTAACAGTGCGTTTAGTGAAGACAGGGGTGGAAAAAGATTGAGAATTTTTCACTGAATTTTTTATAACTTTTTTATTCAATTTATTGGGAAGACATTGGGAATAAAATTTGATAGGTTTCAGGTGTACAGTTCTGTAAGTTCACTGAAATTTTAATAACTAATGACATTTTAGGAGTAACTACAGTGTATAAACACTTGGAGGGGGCAAGATGTTGAATATTCATTACACAAACATATATTTAGCATTTAATCAGATTGGCTAGTTAATGGTTTAGACCACGCATGTCAAACTCACGGCCCGTGGACTGCATGCCTCGTTTATTTGGCACGTGTTAGCCTTTGAGTTTGACATGCTTGGTTTAGACGGTCTAAACTACATGGCATTTGGAAAAATTAGTGTCTATGTAAGAATGGGAAATAGGTGTTATCTTGTGTGCCAACACTGTTCAAGACATTTTAGGAGTAACTACAGTGTATAAACACTTGGAAGGGGCAAGATGTTGAATATTCCTTATACAAACATATATTTAGCATTTAATCAGATTGACTAGTTAATGGTTTAGACCATGCATGTCAAACTCATGGCCCGTGGACTGCATGCCTCGTTTATTTGGCCCGTTAGCCTTTGAGTTTGACATGCTTAGTTTATATGGTCTAAACTACATGGCATTTGGAAAAATTAGTCTTTATGTAAGAATGGGAAATAGGTGTCATCTTGTGTGCCAACACTGTTCAGTTGGCAGTGGTTGCCTGGAATAGCAGATTGAAGTAGAATTTACCTGACTTGGAAATTAAGTGTGCAGTAGTCTGACCTGGAAATATAGATGATTGTGGCTGTGCTCATGACATAAGTTTTCTTTTCCCAAGAAGGTCTTGTTGTTGTATTTGGAAAATATATAAAAAAGATATTTTCGTGTCTCCACTCTACTTCTCAAGTGGGCACATTGTAAATTGCACTGGCACCCGGAACAATTGCAGGTATTGTTGATGCTGAACAATTCATGTGCACTTGAATTGATGTCTTCCATTTAGTTCTTAATTGCAACCTGACAGATTCTACAAACTCACACATCTCCTTGGAGGGAGCCACAGTGCTTTATATCTCTATGTCTTAGCAAATATATGGTTGAAAGTGCTTGTTAGAGCAATAAATATTTACAAGTTGGGGAAGTTAGACTTGTTAAATGGCTAGTTGAACATCATTAAACAGCATGATAATTTGGGGAAGGATGGCTGAGGCAGATGTCCCTGTTAGAGTCCTGTCTTTTAAAACACCCACAAAGTGATGACTGTGACTTGCCAACTCAGTGCAGGGGGAAAGAGAGCAAATTCGCACTGTGGTCAGGCAGTTTCTCTTGAGAGTGAGAGATTCAAGATAGACCAAGACTGAGGAGGAATTGGATCAGAACCAACCAAGGAAAGGAAACAAAGAAAAAGGTCCTTTCTGACTTGTATTATCTGCTTCCTGCCCAACAACAAGTCTTGGAGCCTAAGGAAACAAAGAAAAAGGTCCTTTCTGACTTGTATTATTTATCTGATCCCTGCCCAACAACAAGTCTTGGAGCCTTGGGTACCTGAAGTTTTCTCAGACGTTTTTGGCCTCTTATTTTCTTCACGATGCACATGTTAACACTTTGGGTAATTCAGAGTTAAGAGTATGTCCGATTTTAAAATACCAATTTTGCCGCTTGGGGAAATCCAGAGAAATATTATGCCAATGTAAGAAGATATTTCACCCTTGAGTAGGTTTTAGTGTTGTATTTTCAGCCCCGGGGAGATGCTCATGCCATTTATCCACATGTGCCGTCTCATATGCCTATTGACTTGTACTTGGCAATGTATGATAATTACACGTATATGTTTATATACCTGATTAAAGCGTGTCTTACTGAATAACGTGTTAAATAAGATTTGATAATTTTCTCCAGGCTGCAAAAAGCTGTTTAGCTGCTTAAAACTCAATTGCCTGCCCACTCCCCACCATCCCTATCTGTCTTTCATGCTTACATTGTTGTTTCCTGTTAGCAATAAAGTTGAATTGCTGAGAAACACCTTGATCGCATTTTTCCAAAGGATAGAAAAACAAAACATAATAAAGATAGAAGTATTTCAAGCAGGAAATGCTTAGTGCAACTCTATTCAGAGCAGCCTCTGTGATAGATTGGTTCTGCTAGTCCAGCCCAGGGTGGGCTCCTTCTAGAATCAATTGAGATAATCCAAAATCAGGCTACTCACTATGGTTTCTCTAGTGAAGGAAGCTTCAATTACAGGTGTAGGAATGAAAAACTGAGAGATCAGCTAGAGAACTGGGCTTCTGCAGGGGGCTGCTTTATAATGGTTATAGTCTATTTTGACCAGATGGTGACTATGGTCTGAAAGCCCTTCTTGAACTTGAGAGTGGGTAGTTGAAGACAAGATGGGCCACTTTGTGTCCATTAGGAAATACGTGGTATGTCTTATTGATCAGGGAGGGACCTCTGGTCCAAAGACAAAGTCCAGGAACTAGAGGAATTAGGGAATTCATAAAAATATCACATTAGAAACAGAGAAATAGAAAGACCAAAGAATCATATTCTGGTCTGTAACAGGTGCCAAAGAAACCAAATAGCAATCTAGATTGCCAAAGAATATGGAACATTCGGTCAAAACAGGAGTAAACCAGGGCAAACCATAAAGATCTAGAGCAGTGGTCGGCAAACTCATTAGTCAACAGAGCCAAATATCAACAGTACTTCTTCAAAATAGACTCGCCCTGGCCAAAAACCAACTTCTGCGAACCTGGGACCCTTCAGTCCGCAGGCTGATGCTCTATCCACTGAGCCAAACCGGTTAGGGCTGTTTGTTTTTTTAATTGTATTGATTTCAAAAATGAGAGAGAATCATTGATCGGCTGCCCCCTGCACACCCCCTTACCAGGATATTTACATGACGATTCGTAACAGTAGCAACATTCCAGTTATGAAGTAGCAACGAAAATAATTTTATGGTTGGATCACAACATGAGGAACTGTATTTAAAGGGCCAGAAGGGCCCTGGCCGGTTTGGCTCAGTGGCTTGCGGACTGAAGGGTCCCAGGTTCGATTCCGGTCAAGGGCGTGTGCCTTGGTTGCGGGCACATCCCTAGTAGCGGGTGTGCAGGGGGCAGCTGATCGATGTTTCTCTCTCATTGATGTTTCTAACTCTCTATCCCTCTCCCTTCTTCTCTGTAAAAAATCAATAAAATATGTTTAAAAAAAAATAAAGGGCCAGAAGGTTGAGAACCACTGATCTAGAGGCAAAGATTATAGGTAGATCAGTGAGTTGGCATCTGGAAAATTGTCTCTGATCACAGACCACCAAATACCAAATACAACAGGATTTGGTATTATTTTCAGGCTGGACCTTGTAGCACCAAAGGGACCACCTGTTACTGATTTGGGGAGTTGGTGAAAGCAAGTATCTGTCTTACTGAGAGCTCCCAAGGGGAAGCTGAAGAACAGTGTAAAGACTACTAGTATTTAAGTTAGTTAATAGACCTGGACTATATGACACTGGGAAAGGCAGTTAACCTCTGTGACTGCCTAGTTAATCTATGGACTGGAAGTTAGAATCCTTGTTCTGTATCCCCCTCAGGTGGTTATGAGAATCAAATTGGAAAAGATAAGTATGTGATAAAATGCTATTCAAATGTAGTTTTATCTTTTGCATTATTGTAATTGAAGGCAGGTTGATTTGTAATTTTATTTAGATGCCACTACAGTATTATTTTGCTTATTATCTCCTTAAAATACTTGGAAAATACAATGGGCTTCAGATTTAACGTATGTCTTACCTTCTTGAATACTTGTAAGATGGCCTTTGCTCTCCTCCTACAGTTTTCATCAAATGTTTGAAGAGTATTAGGATTGGAACAGTCTGCTAGCAATTAGGTCTAATTGCTGAATAAGTCTAGAATCAGATAATAATAAACAGGGATGGGGAAAATAGATTTACAGTTGTTTTTATGGAAAATAATACAATACTTAATAAAAATACAAGAATAAACTGTGTTTTGTCCACTCACAACTGTAAAGCTACTTTTGCCCCCCCCCATATATTGCTATAGAAACAGGAAGTAAATAAGCCCCTCTTCTTGGATTTCAGGGCCCATCACAGTCTTGCCCCATTTTTAACTTGTCTGCTTTCCCATTGATCCCACGACTAACCTCTCTGACACCCATGGATGTTCCTATTCAGGAGGCCAGTCCTCAAACTTGCTCATGGTTTCCGACTTTTACCTGTCATTTCTCACTCATTCCCTTACCTCACAAGGTTGTTGTGAAGTTCAAATGAAGAGTGTATGTGGGCATGATCTGTAAGCCATAACATGCTATAAAAGGTAAAAAGGAAGTTAAATTTAAAGTTAGCAGATACAGGTGTAAGATCCAATTCTGCCACATGTTATCCGTGTGACTTTAGGGAGGTCTCTGTACATCTGTGGATCTTAATCTCTTTGTTGGGAAGATGGAGCTCCTAATTTCAGTCCTGCCAACCCCACAAATGTAAACGGTAAATTGTGTCATTATTATTGCATGAGTTTTTCTTATTGTTAGGAGATACCTATTTACTGGGAATTTTGTTCATGCACTTATTCTGATTGCATTCATTTATTTATTCCTTTGAGAAACCTTTAATACTTGAAAATACTTATATAAATAAATAAATGACAGGGCTTTATTCAAAAATCACCTGTTAAAATAATTAATATTATGTTATATAAAATGTAATTTTCAGTGAAATAAATTTTATAGTATGTCCTTCAAACATTTATTTGATAATCTAAAGAAATTTTTCCTACATTTTAAACCTGTCAGGTAACTGTGTGGGATTTGACACTAGATGATACAAATTTTAGATTTTATTTTGAACAGAATCACTCTTATTCAGTTTTTCTCAGGGGATCTTCATTCTTATGGACATTTACATAAATATTTCTGGCATTTTATATTTTACTATGGAACTTATTTCACATATAGTTACTATTATGAGAATTCTACTATTAATAAATAGATCTTTTTTCCCCTAAAAAAGCATTTTAAGTTATTTCATTTTGTTTGTCTCCTTCTAAAATAATTTCATCTTACCCATGATTGTCAGGTATCACCTATGATGGTCAAATATTACATCTTATTAATTAATTTGTGATATATTCTTTCTGTGAGGTTCTAGCATGTCACCTCTGATAGAACTGATTTATTATGTTTTCTGTCTATAACAACTACAGCCATTTATGATTTTGCGATATATGCAAATTAAGTAAAATATGTTAATTAAAAAAAATAAGCCTAATTCATTGTATAATCAGAATTAGTGTTTTAATTCATAGAATCTTATTTTTTGAAAAGATAGATATACTCAGACCTTTAAAAAACAATTATCACTGAAATGTTTTAGATTAGTTAACATTAAAAAATTTAAGTAATATTTCCTTTTCCTGTATGTAAATGTGATATCATCTCATGCATTTCTAATAGAATATCTCAAGTAGCCATGATCCTTCTTGATTTTCTTACTTGATGACTCACAGGATTTATCATTTGCACTCTGAATATTGAGAAAAGTGGTAGTCCCATCTGCTAAAGGATAGTGTCTATTGCTCAAACAAGAACTAGAGATAATACATAGTAATAGACAGCATGCTGATATTGTCTTCTATGTTTCCAGCCACTAAGTAGTGATAAATCACCCCAAACCTTTCCTTATCTGTTTGTTTACATTTAATATGACATAAAGATTTATTTGACTCATAGAATGGCAATCTAACACACACACAAGTACAACTGGTTCTTTATTGTTATGAAGCCATTTTTTTTTAACGCAGTGGGAAAGATTTTTCTTTTCTCTAGTTTGGTTTGCTTTAGTCCAAACTCATACTTAATGAGTAACTCAAAAAAGAAAAAAAAAAAAAGGAAATATCCTCCATCCTCTTTTTGGTAGGGCTTGAGTTGTTTCATTTTATAGAAACTCAGAATAGTTACCTAAGTTCAGGCTACTTTTAGTAATGTGAAAACCCCAAGTGGCATAGAGAATTGATAGGTACCTTTAATACTATAATCAATTAACCCACAAGTCTTCATTGATTTCAGTGGCTGCTAAGTGCCATGTTGGATTCCTACGAAAGACAAAGCATCATCTCTGACACGTAGAAAGCCATTAGAGAACTAAGACCAGTACATGTGACACAAATTAGAGAGGTATTTTTCCTTAACCATCTTTCTGGGTCTGAAAATTTTTCACCTTAGCTTTTTTGTCCATCTCAGTCATGAAGATACATAAATATATAAAGTTTATAACTTTACCTCTACTGATATTATCTGCCTCTCATTTTATTTATAACACTAGAGGCCCAGTGCACGAAATTCTGCCCTGGTGCGGTGGAGGTCCCTCAACCTGGCCTGTGCCCTCTCACAGTCCGGGAGCCCTTGGAGGATGTCTGACTGATGGCTTAGGCCCGCACCCTGCGGGGGGTGGGCCTAAGCTGTCAGTCGGACATCCTTAGCATTGCTGTGGAGGCGGGAGAGGCTCCCGCCATTGCTGCTGCACTCCCCAGCCATGAGCCAGGCTTCTGGCTAAGTGGCACTCCGTCAGTGGGAGCGCACTGACCACCAGAGGGCAGCACCTGCGTTGAGTGAAATCAGGCCGAAACCAGCTCTTTGACATCCCCCGAGGGGTCCCGGATTTCAAGAGGGCACAGGCCAGGCCGAGGGACCCCACCAATGCATGATTGGGGCCAGGGAGTGGCTGCGGGAGGGCTCCAGGACATGTCTGGCCCATCTTGCTCAGTCCCAATTGGCCAGACCCCACCAGCAAGCTAACCTACCAGTCGGAGCGTCTGCCCCCTGGTGGTCAGTGCACGTCATAGCGATTGGTCAACTGTCTATCCCCTGGTGGTCAGTGTATGTCATAACAAGTGGTTAAGCGGCCTTAGCATATCATTAGCATATTACACTTTGATTGGTTGAACGAACGACCGACAACTGGCACTTAGCATATTAGGCTTTTATTATATAGGATTGGATGGGCAACCAGGTGGGTTATGTAGATGACCCTCCCCTAAGCTTACACTAAGATTTAGACACTTCACACTTCACTGCAGCCAGACCAAAAGTTATTCATATTCTGGCCATACACTCTTCTCTCAGGCCTTTGAACTTTTACCCAGCATTCTTTCTAACTAAAGTATACTGTCTTTTTCAACTTTCCCAAAAAGTTTCAACTGCTTAGTCATTAGATTTTCGCATTGAAACGTCTCTTTTCTAAGAAGCATTCACTGAGACCACCTGCCCACACATGCAGGCTGGTGGACCAGTAATGAATCCAAGTCTACAAATAAGGTAAACCAGAAATATGCATTTTCATTTTCAAATAACTCAGCTTATTTTTTATCTTTATTCCCCAGTCTGAAGTGGAAGTGAAAATTTAGTTTCAGTCAATTGGATCCCTCCCCCTTTCTTGAATGGGGCTTCGTCCTCGTCATTACCATCATTGAGCATGTCTTTAATCATCATAACAACCCTAGAGGTAGAAGTTAGCATTATCTATATTTTACAAATGAGAAATATAAATCACAGAGAGTTAAATAGTTTTAATTTGGTGAGCCCGCAAACCCAGACACTCTGAATTTAGAGACTGCATTTAATCACTGTTATACTGTATGCCATCAATGTGACAGGGTTGTATACAACTGATACTTAATGTTATCTGTCTACGTAGATAGTCACTGAGTAATCTATCATGCCACCTAGTCCTGGGTCAACCATCTTCATACATCACAAAGGCAGTGTTCGCATTACCATCTAAATGTTCACTCCATGCTGTTCTTGGGCAAACAGCACTGTCTGCTTCATCACACAGTGCAGTGAGGAAATCACTGTGAATCTATCATCATGTGTACTTAGCACCAATGGAGAGTCACATCCTCTCTCTTGAATCTGGTTGAGTCTTACCTAGGAAGCAAGGACCTGATTCTGCACCCAGCACATTCAGTGGGGTTTCGTCCTATACATTCATTTCCAGAGAATCTTTCTCAGGGACTCACGGATGTCTACTTGTTTATGAATTCCCCTACACCAGTGATGGCGAACCTTTCGAGCACGGCGTGTCAGCATTTTGAAAAACCCTAACTTAACTCTGGTGCCGTGTCACATATAGAAATTTTTTGATATTTGCAACCATAGGAAAACACAGACTTATATTTTTGATATTTATTTTATATATTTCAATGCCATTTAACAAAGAAAAATCAACCAAAAAATGAGTTTGCGTGTCACCTCTGACACGCGTGTCATAGGTTTGCCATCACTGCCCTACACTCTTCTCTTTTCCTACAGCTGACCAATCATTTTCTTGTCTAGTAGGAGGAGGCCTTGCTTTTTCTCCTGGTGTTTTCGAGTGAATCTTTTTTATGAACCAGGAGTCCTTTCTGTTTTCTTAGGGCCTGGATATTGACACTCCAAAGGCAGGGAAATCTGCCTTTTCCCCTGCTTTCTGCAGTAGTGAACTGTCCTTAAGGCAATAAGAACAGATCCGCCCAGCTGCCTGCCTGCGTGTGAGGAAGGGCAAGGTGTGAAAGGGAACTTGGCCATATCCATGATTATATCCTCCACCAACTTGTGTTTTTCTGCTTAGATTCCAAAGCAGCCTGCCTTATCACAAGTTACATCCTTTATTGTAGGTAATATGCTGCCTGTCTCCTCATATTTTAAGCTCTGTGAAGGCAAACACTATATCTTTATTTTCACTAGTTGGCATGTGGTAAACTCTTTTTTTTTTGGTAAACTCTTAAAAATAATTGATGGATGGATGGACTGATGAATGAATGAATGAGTGAACAAATAAATGAATCAGCTGATCAGACCACAATTCAAACAAACAAAAAACACAGTGACTGTTTTGAATTGGCTGGACTAATTCCACTTTTCGTCACAGCCATGGTCTCTGGCTTTGATCCCTGTATTCATTCAGATCCAGCATGATTTCTCCTCACTCTCAATGACATCCAGTGGAATGGAGTGAGAGACCCTATATATCAGTGTGATGTGAACGCTGCAAAAACTCTTGGCAGGTACACTCCATTCAAACTCCTGAACTAAGAGATTCGCCCAGACCTACCATGGCTTCCAGCAATCTAGCACTTTGTTCCTGGGACAACCCAGCTTCCTTTTGAGTTCCTGTCTGGGAAAGCTCTGGGCTAGAAAAATAATTTACTCTTCCTTCTAGCCAACTCCCAATATAGGCCCCTGACATCCCTTTCTTAGAGCATTTACTAAAAAGGACTTATCCTTGTGGGTCCTGTCTTTTCTCTTTTGGAGATGCATATGTAGCCCCTACAAGTCAGGAGTGTCTTTCCCCTTCCCTCCCTACATCTTCATTCTTTTTAAAAAATGCCCAGTAACCTCTGCACAAATTGAAATGAAGCTCAACTCTTCACTATCAGTAGTTATTCAATAAAATCTATTGTACAGCTTTAACTAATGTCTAGCTTTCTTTATCTTTGGCAGTCACACATCCATACCTATCAATTTACATAATGTTCAAAAGGATATAGAGAAGTTAGAAGAAAAGGTACACACAGTGAAACCCACCATATCAGAAGTATCCCCAATTCCTGGCCTGTGTTGCTGCATGATGCTTGTCCCATGAAGCGCTGAATGTACACAGATAAATAATTTGCTGAGCACATGTTATGATGACTTTTTATGTAAACTCCTGATTTCACATCAGTGTAAATCATAACTAACATTTATTGATTGCTTACTCTATATATCCCAGATACTGTGCTCAAACACTGTGCATGCATGATCTTATTTAATCCTCCCAAATATCCTACAATGTAGGTGCTATTGTCATCCCTGCTTTATAGGAAGTAAACTGGGGATCAGAGAAGGCAAATGATTTTTTTTCAAATTCCTATACACACAAACTCATATACCACATTTTATTGTACTTTGCTTTATTGTGCTTCGCAGATACTGTGGTGTTGTTTTTTTTTGTTTGTTTGTGTTTTGTGTGTGTGTGTGTGTGTGTGTGTGTGTGTACAAATTGAAGGCTACCACCTTCCACCAGCAAAAAGATTAAGCTCAACTCATTGAAGGTTTAGATGATGGTTAGCATTTTTTAGCAATAAAATATTTTTTAAATTAAGGTATGTACATTTTTAGAAATAATGCTATGGACACTTATTAGACTGCACTATAGTGTATAAACAACTTTTAAATGCACTGAGAAGCCAAGAAATTTGTGTGACTTGCTTTATTATGATATTCACTTTATCACAGTGGTCTAAAACCAAACCTACACTATCTCAGAGGTATGCCTGTAGTTAATAAGACACTAAACCAATATTCAAGCTAACTTTTTGCCTCAAAGCCCAAATACTTAATCACCATGTTTGTTGGCTCAACTACATTACTGAGAAAGATGCAAGTACATAAGTAATAATAATTCAAGATAGAGGATGTGATACATACACTTGCTCAGGGAACTTTTAATAATCATAATGAGATTAATGAGGGGGAGTTAACACTGTTTTTATTACCTTTTTCATGAATCTAGAAAAGTTTATCATTTTTTGAAGAATCTAAACATTCAATTTAGGAATGCATTTAATTACCCCTATGCCCTATCACTTATTAGCTGACATTCTATGTAAATCATTTCCTTTTTTCTTTTCCTTCATCATTGCTATTGCATCCCGAGAATTTTTTCTTAGACTTGAGTGAATCTAAAAGGTGATGTTCAGCACAGCCAACCACTTCATGAGAGAAATAGAGGTAGATAATAAAGTGAGTTGAGTTGGGATGTTGTGGCGAGGCAGTGGCCTCCGCTGTGGCTTTGGTTGGCAGGATCCATCACTCTGAGTGAGCCCTGAGCAATGGAAATGATTATCTTTGTTCTCTCTTGACTTGAACTGAAGAAAAATCCACATCAGACAATGCGTCTTAATCAGTCCGTGTCAAGAAGTTTTACAGTCACTAAATGCTGCTTTTATTGCTAGTCCTACTGCAGAAAAACTCAGGGCAACTGTGTCTCTTATCCACATCTGGCATGTTTGAAAAGAGTGATTTTCAAAAGCACTCTTCAAGTCCCGGGGCCTCCAGACCTGGACAAAGACATGCCAGGCTCTGTCTCCTTGGAGATTTCAGTGATTTTTCCCAGGCAGCCAAAGCCACTAATGGGTCCATCTGCTCCAGAGATCATAAAGAAGTTCAATTTAGCATCTACTAAAGGCAGCATCAGCAAACTGAGAAGGTTCTGGAATTTGAGCTGGATTTCCCACTTGGGCTCTGTGCAATTGTAAAGGCACTTTATAGCCCCAATAATAGAATGAGATGATGGGTAAGTACTTGCCAAAGTAAGGATGAAGAGACTATTTGCTGTAAACTCATTTCTGCACTATTTGTCAATGAATGACAACATAGTATTACAACTGGCAAGGTCTATCTGTAAAATAACAGTTTGTTTTTATCTTGTAAGACCATTGCATTAAATTAGATAATATTCAGCACAATTCCTGGCGTATGGTAATCCTGAAAAAAAGTGAGCTCACTGCTTCAGTGTCACCATCATCATCATTGTTACCATTATTTATAGCAGGGCTCACCCAACTATAACCGGCAGGTCAAATGTGATCCACAATCTGTTTCTACTTTTGTAAATAAAATTTTACTGGGCCACAGTTACACTCAGTTGAAAACATTTTCTATGAATGTTTTGGTCCTAGAATAGCAGCGATGACTAGCTATAGCAGAGACCTTTACAGCAAAAGTCTACTCACCCTGATCAGTGGTTTGGAGCCTCTGGGAAATGATGGAAGGGCCAAGAAGCAATCTCTGGTTTCTGCCTCATCCACATTATATATTAGAGTTTTGCATATGATTTTTTTATAGAAAATTTGAGAAAAAGGGAAAGTAGAAGGACTAAAGTTGAACAAACTAGCCTGATGACATTTATTTTTTCCTGAAGGATAAATACTAGCCCCTTTGAATTGGTAGGTAGGAGACAAGAAGAAGGGAGAGAAGGATGTATCAAGTAGATAGGACTGCACCTGTAAAGGCATATTAGCAAGAAAAGATGTGGAGTGTCTATGGGACTGTAAGTAGTGCCACGTTGATTGGGCATTAGGTACTGAGTTGGGAACATAGAGTTGGAAGATGAAATTAGGCAGCTGGGTGGCAGTCAAATCATGCTTGATAGTGGATATTATCTTAAGGGGCTGGGACTTTCTCTTGTAGGAGATATGGAATTTGGGAGGGAGGATGATAAAAGTGACATTTTAAGTTTTTCTTTTGGACTGGATCGTTGTGACAGAGGTAATGCAAAAATAATTGGCAGATAATTAAATAGAGGCAGGGAGAGGAGCTGGGAAGTTATTTTATGGTTTACATGACATGCTGATTATCAAGTATTGCCAGGACTAGAAAACTTAGGAAAATTTAGGTTGGCTAGAATGTCAATACAAACTTTTTCTGGATTTTGAATTATTTTAAATTTATGCAAATCCAGATCAAGACAGCTACCATGTCTTATGAAGTGTGGATTAAAGAAGGGATAAGACATGCTCCTTCACAGTGGAAAGGGAGTAATCATCCCCATATAATTCCATGAATGGCAAGCCCATGGTGGTGGTGGTGGTGGTGGTGGTAGTAGTAACTTTAACATTCATTTATTGAATGCTAAATTGTGAACCAGTAATTTTACACACAGTAGTTCTTACAATAACTTTTGAGGAATCTAATTTTCCCATTTCTATTGTACAGGTGAGGACATTGATGCTTAGAAAGGTAGAGTAACATGAAATATAAATGGCATAGCTCAGATTAAGACACAAATCTCACCTTTCTTCCATAGATTGCATGATTCATGAGTGAAAAATATTTTATTTTCTTCTGTTCTTGACTGGTTTGCCGTAGATACTCAATAAATCTTTACTAAATGCTGAATGAAATGTTTAATGAATAATTTGAAATTTCATGCCCATTATCTTCCATAATATAGCACGTTCTCAATATTCTAAAATTTTAGCAGTGCTAATTAACTGCTCAAAAAGATCCAAATGTTTTTTCTATACCTAAAGTCATGTCAGAGACCATTCAGTTCATCTGAAAAATATTTCTTAATTAACTTGTCCTCTATTAACATGATATATTCATACTACATTTTAAAGGTTACCAATAATTTGATCATGCATCATGTCATTTAATCTTAATGACAACCTTATAAGTTATTTGTTCTATTATATAGATGAAAAGCTGAGTTTCAGAGCAGTAACCTGCTCATGGTAACAGCTTAAAATCCAGATCTTCTGAATCCAACTTTGTATGCTTTTATTGTATCAGACTGCTTATTATTTATGTAGGTGACAGAAACTTGGAACTGAGCTCTAAGGGATGCAAACAAATATATACTTTTTATTTCTTATTGAATTATCACATATACTAGAGGCCCAATGCATGAAATTCGTGCAAGGGGCTCGGCCCTCGCAGCCCCGGCTTCATCCAGAAGGTCGTCTGGACATTCGTTTCCACTGTTAGGCCATTCAGTTGATTTACATATTAAGCTTTTATTATTATAGATGTGTGTGTATATATTATATACATTCTATACAAATGTGTATGATATTTATGTACATCAGTATACAAACTAAAATTGTATAGCTCAATATATTTTCATACACCTGTGTAACCCGCACCCAGATCAAGAACCATATATTATTTGTGCCACATAATCTTTCTTGTGCTCCACTCAAACCACTAAACTCTTCCTTGAGGGTAAAATATCCTGTCTTCTAAATGGAATAGACAGGCTTTGCCTGCTGAAAGCAAATAATATGTGATATTTTGTGCCTGAGTATTTTTACTCAGTATTATGCTTAGCAAGTTCATTAATATTACTGTAGTTATTGTTTGTTTATTCTCACAGTTCTATCATCTTTTAGTATATGAATATAATGTCATTAATTAAAAACATCTATTCCACTGTGGCATGTCATTTGGGTGGTTTCCAGTTAAAATTTGAAGATTATTTGATTTCAGCATTGCTGCTATGAAGGTTCTTGTACAGTGTCGTTTAGTGGATGTACATATTCATTTCTATTGAGTGTGTAGTTAGCAATAGAATTTCTGGGTCAAAAATATGGTTTTGCTATAGAAGTCTATGCAGGTATTCTTTTTTCTATTGGTCATTTTCTATGCTTTTATTGATTAATATGGACTCAATTATGTACAGGATGATTAGGAATGATATAATTAGGAATTTTGTTTGGGCCAGAGCTGAGACCAGTTAACTGTTAGAAACTCTAAGAGGTGGTCTGATAGCCCACTTACTATTATTAGTCTGCTGGCCCCTGAGGCAGTGGCATATCTGCCTCCTGAAGACCACTTATTTATTTTACTTTGTTTCTCCAACATGTAGGTCACCTCAGTTCTAGCACTTGGACTGTTGAAAGGCTGCTACTCTAGAGAAAGACAGCATAAGTTGAGAAATCTGTAATCAATCATCCAGCATCCTGATATTAATCACTATTTTCTTCCTTTATATCAATAAACCATAAAGGGAAGAGACTTCAGAGAAACCGGAAAACCTTGTTTCCCTTCCCTCGTGAGAAATTTTCCCCTCCTCTATGTGGATAGATATTTTATGACTTTCCATTTCTGTCTTCTTAGTTGTGTTAGAATTGGAATACTTTTGTTAAGACTGGTGCAATCTTAGCTGAAGATCAGTCGTAGGCCTGCATGGACATGCATATAAACTGGAAAATAGAGCATTCCCAGTAGTTTTTGTGCTTAAACATCTAGATTTAAGGTTTTTAAGGTACAACATCGATTATTTAAAGTCTGGTCCTGGGTTATCTGGAAATCTAAGATGATACAAAACACTTGGACAACAATGTATTTATATCTTTGCTCCATACATTAATGTGAGGGAGGATGAAATGGCAGGAAAATATTGTGTAATAGAGATTTGTGTAAAATACTAAAGTATTGACATCTATAAAACTTGGTAAACTTTCTCTAGCTGAGTCAGGGCAAGGCAAAGACCCTATATTACTCAAATATTCTGGATATACTGTACACCAAATAAAGTCATCTGGTCAAACAGTATCTGTGATAATATTTTTAAAAGACAGGGCTGTCTTCTCTCTTTTTATTACATGAACTTTTGAGGCCATAACTACTAGGTTAGGTCATTTTAAAAGGAGAAAATTATGGGAAAAAGCAAATTGTTATCTCTGCAGTGAATCAATGTTATATTAAAAAGAAGAAAAAAAGGGTGGTACTTGATTGGAAGAGCGTTTGGGGACATAACCAAATGCAAAATATGGTCTTGGATTAGATACTAATGTAGATAACAAGCTATAAAGAATATTTATGGTCAATAAGGAAAAGTAAAATATGATCTAGCTATCAAAGAGATAAAACTTTACTAAAATGAAAAAGTTGAAATTAATAGATAATAAAGGAGATTGTAGAATAGTACATACAATATGATCTTACTTTAGTAGGAAAAATATTACAGGTACATGAGTATGTTCACATAGAGAAAATCTGAAAAAGCTATGAGCTAAAGATATTATCGGCAGTGAATCTGGAATGGTAAAAATGTAAAGTTTTCATTATTATTGTTATTATTTTTAACTCTGTTGCTTGTT
Organism: Myotis brandtii; assembly: GCF_000412655.1. Taxonomy (NCBI): domain Eukaryota; kingdom Metazoa; phylum Chordata; class Mammalia; order Chiroptera; family Vespertilionidae; genus Myotis; species Myotis brandtii. The sequence continues at coordinate 1,669,214 of NW_005371920.1, read as the reverse complement.
TTTATTTTCAACATTTCTACAGTGTACAAGTTCTGATTGTGTTAATAAAAAGGGCTATTTTACATATAAATGAATACATAAGTAAATATTTAAGGCATTCAGCACCACAAATTATCTGGCAGCTGATTAACGCAAATGGCTAATATAATAATAGTAGCAGTTAAAACAACATTAATTAGCATTGATTAAGTGTGCCAAGCACTGTGATAAGTTTTGTACAAGCATTATAGCAATTGATTCTCATTAAAACCCTGTGAAGTAGGCACTGTTATTATTTACATTTTATAGATGAAGAAATTGAAGATCTCAGAGATCTGCCAATTTGCATATGGACACGGCTAGTAAGTGATGAGAAGGGATTTAAGTCCATGTCTGTGAATGCAAATAATTCCCACTTAATTACTGTATATATTGCCCCCTCTCATCCTATTACCAACATCATCATTTCATTGGCCTCCCCAATGATAATTTCTCCATTCAAATAGCTACAGAGCTATTGCACAAATTACCAAATGTATCTCTTACATTAAAAAAAAAAAATTGGTCCTTGAATATAGAAATTTGAAAACTGGGAACAAAAATTTAGTGAGAAGTGGTCAGACATTTCATTCAAAGAGCTCATAATCTAGTGAGATGGTTATGGCTGTAGAGAAAGAATTTGAATGTATTTATTTTTAAAAGTCATTTTTACAGCTTAAAAATAGAAATAAATTGAAAAAAATTTTATAGTATATAAATATTCTAATAACTTAAGGGACAAATACACATATTTTTATATAGATGTTTATAAAAATGCTGATAGACACTTATTGAAGAATGGATGTATAGATAGAAATTTATTAATGTTTCCAGTAGATAGAAAAAATATGAACAGAATCTTAATCAAATGCCTTCATAAACATGCATTAAAAAAGCTTAAGAAGATTTTACATATTCCCTTCTGGTTGAGAAGAATCATTCCAGGAAACATATTTAGAAGAAGATGTTTCTTCTTAAATACATACATTTCATTTATGTGCCTAATTTTATTTTAAAGTTCTCTGGGATTTATATTGCAATTAAATTAAATTGAACAATATAAAATATACAGAAAATCAGATGTAAAAAGCTAAGGAAAAGAACATTTCACATTAATTTTTCTGGCTTTAAAATTACATTAAAATGTCAGGTTTTCCCAGCAAAATAAGAAGAATTTACTGATGTGATTGAAATTTTTGATGTAAGAACAATTCAGAAGTAACAGGGAAGAAAAGTATTTCAAAAGTCTGGCAGAACTACTCAAGAGATGGGCTGTCTTGACTAGGGGCTTTAGGAAGACAAGGAATGTTTTGGAAATCCCTGGATCTATTTGAGCCATTGAGATTTGGGATGTAGGGACATTTATTGAAGACAGGAAGAAAAAGAAACAAAGATTTTTCTTTATTAATTGATATTACTACTTTAATCTCTTCTCACTATCAATTTACGGAAAACACTACTTTTAATTAAAATGAAAAAAATAGTTTCAAACATTTTCCATTAGATTGCTTAGTGGTTGCACTGTAAGTTGACTGGTTATAGTGAGTTTCTGAAATTATAAGGACAGTTTCAACAGAGAAAACAGCTCACTCTTCAGAATTTTGTACATTCAACAGAGGTAGTTGGAAAGATTTAGATGCTAGGGATTTTTTTAAAAATTAAATTTAATCAGGTAGCATTGGTTAATAAGATTATATAGGTTTAAGTGTATAAGTCTATAATATGTGATCTGTATATTGCATTGTGTGTTTACCATCCAAAATCCAGTGGCTTTCCATCATCATATATTTGACTCCCTTTACCCTTGACTACCTCTTCCGACCCCTCCTTCCTTCTGGTAACTGCCATACTGTTGTCTGTGTCTATGAGTTTTGGTTTGTTTATTTATCTTGTTTGTACAGCTGTTGTTTTCAATTTTAGATTCCATATATGAGTGAAATCATGTGGTTCTTGATTTTTCTGTCTGACTTATTTCATTTAGCATGACATTCTCAAATCCACCCATGGGGTCAGAGATTTTTTTTTTAAACAAACTAAGTATTTGTCTTTCCGTTGGACAGAAATATCCTTTTCCTCTCAGTGCCTCTCAGACTAAGTTTATTCACCAAAGAAGTTTCTAATACCGTTGTGATAAAATAGTAGGCATTTTAAAGTTACAGTTATCTAAAAGCAGGTCTGTGCCCTAGAAGTGAACAGTGGAGATAGTTGATTGACTCATTTCTTATCCTATATAATAAAAGACTAATATGCAAATTGCCCCCACTGGTGGGAGTTTGACCAACCAGGAGTTAGATGTGCGCTGACCACCAGGGGGCGGTGCGGAACGTGGCAGGCATTGACGATGCAGTGCTGGCAGCAGGCAGCAGTGAAGGCACTGCCAGCCCTGATGGGCCCTGAGGAGAGCGGGACCATGGCAGGATGGTGGAGCAGGTGAGCAGGTGGCACCAGGCCAAGGGTGTGAGTGGGGGCCCAATCGCCCTGCTGGCCACCCCACAGACAGTGACTAGTGGTGGCAGCAGGGGGTGGGGCTGGCGAGTAGATGGCATCAGCCGAGGTGGGTGCAAGCAGGGGCCCCGATTGCCTTGCCAGTCACCCCAGAGATTGGCCCTGATCACCAGCCAGGCCTTGGGACCATACCATGCACGAATTTTGTGCACCAGGCCTCTAGTATGTAGATAACACTCCAGAGGCTAATCATGTCCTTAGCTCTCACCCAGGAAGAAGAAGATAATAGACTATCTCCACTATATTTGGATTCCTTCTGGGCTATTTAAATTTAAAGAACACTTTTAAAGGCACTCTCTAGTCTGTATAAAATCATGTTTACAGTAAGGCAAAATATTTAATCCTGATTACTTGCTCCTAAAGATTCCTAGAAGCAGTTCCTCTGCCACCAGGATGATTAGTCAGTCCATGCATTTTACAACAAATGCAATGCTCTGGTTTACATTATATATAGATATTTTTGTGATAAAACATGAACAGAGAGGAAAATGAGTGCAGGCTTGGGAGTCATATTCTCTGGGTTCAGTACCTGGCTCCATCTATCAGTTTTTTGTTGGATCCTGGGTAAGCTCCTAATCTCTATTCCAGTAGCCTCATTTATAAAATTGGGATAATAATTGTATCTATTTTATAGGCTTGTAATAAGATTAAATGAGTTTAAAAGCACCTAGAACAGTAAATGACATATAGTATGTTTGTTTAAAATATTAAATATTTTCATAATGATTCCTACCCATTGATGTATAGATTTCTGCAAGTAAATAAACTATCATTGACTTTTCCATTCAGTACTACTATTTGATGGATTTGTTTGTAATTTAACTCATCCCATATAATTTATTAGTTATATCAGTCTTGTTATATGTTCAACTTAACTTACAAAATACACAAATTATAAAATGTTTATATTTCTTAGATATTTTCCAAATCATGTATAACAATCCTTGGGTTATTTTCAAGCACATAAACAAAAATAAAGTAATAACCCTAGCCATCTAGACAGTCTATCTGGAAAATGTCCCTCTTGCCAAAAATAAACAAATAGTACCATTATAATAAAATATTACCATGATTACAGTAAATAATCAAGGCAATACTTTTAATAAGTCACTTTAAGTTTGTAGAATAATACAAACTTTAATGACAGGAAATCAAAATTTCCCTTGTTGAAAGCAGCAAAATTTCCTAGACCGGTGATGGCGAACCTATGACACGCGTGTCAGAGGTGATACGCAAACTCATTTTTTTGATTGATTTTTCTTTGTTAAATGGCATTTAAATATATAAAATAAATATCAAAAACATAAGTCTTTGTTTTACTATGGTTGCAAATATCAAAAAATTTCTATATGTGACACGGCACCAGAGTTAAGTTAAGGTTTTTCAAAATGCTGACACGCCGAGCTCAAAAGGTTCGCCATCACTGTCCTAGACTGTGACCCTTAAAAAAGCATTGATCAGACACATAGTCTAGGCATGTGGATTAAATAGACCTATTTGGAATGTGAATACTAGTATATGAACATCTGTTCTATAAGCACATCACTTTAGTGAATTATAATGAGAAAAGAATTTACAGAAGAAGCTATAATTTATTAATTTGTCTCATTTTAAACATTTGTTGGCTTTCCAGCTTTATACTTCCCTCAGAACATGTCAAATACAGTTTATTTTTAAGAAGGAAATCTCAATAGAGTTTTTGGGCTAAAATACTCCACTTGAGTCACTGAAAAGACATGCTTTTTTATGTAACGCAGTTATATTCAGAGGGGATATGAAGTGGAGGACTAGGCAATTTTCAATAAGTTTGATAAATGCAGATGTCAAATACTATCAGGTTTCCTTTAACTGGAAGGCTTTGTCTGTGAATTATTAAAACTGTTATCTTCAATGTTTGGATCCCCTCGCCTTCATTGACCCAGTCTATATGAATTTCCTTAAATGGATTGGCATAGACACAGCCCGGCCTCGTCAGTCATATCAACTGGACAGTAATCAGTACCAACAAACATATTGACCTGCACCAAATATTCCAAATGGGTTGTGTGCTAATATTCTAGCCTGGAATAAAAGTAATTGGAGCCAGAGGCAATAGAGGATGTTTTCCTTTTTGCTGTAAAAGAGAAACTAAGAAAACATTTTTAAAACACCACAGTCACCATAGAGACCCATGATATTGGGGAGACATACAGTACAAATTCCTAAATGGAATGTGAGACTTTCATGTGATGATTTATGTTTTCCTCTCCAAGAAAGGGATGGTACTAACAGATGTGCCTACTGTTCTTAAACTATATATGACAGGTGCCTCTGCCCATCCAAAAGATAGACCATTTTCTGCCCATTGAAGGGGAACATATGCTATATAGAAATGCTGAAAGCCTCTGGGATGAGAAATTATACTTTCTTACCCTTTCTCTTTGTAAGCATTTATATATATACACACACATATACACACACATACACACACACACACACATACATATACATACTAGAGGCCTGGTGCACAAAATTCATGCACGGGTGGGGTCCCTAGGCCTGGCTGTGGATCAGGGCCAATCAGTTCCCTGCCGCCTCACCTCCTCCTTCCCTTGCAACCCATATTCACAACCACCCACTCCCAGTTCCCCAGCCTGGGGCCTGGCCCCAATGGTGCAATTGGGACCTGCTGGCAGCAGGGAGGGACTGGGAGATTGGCCGGCAGGCCCTGATCAGGCAATCGGGGCATGCCGGCTGGGGGGAGGGGCCAACTGCCACCATGATGGGTGGGCGGTAGGCCAATCGGGGCCTGCCAGCCAGGGGGAGAGACGGGGGTAGGGACCCAGGAGGTTGGCCACCAGCCCTGAGGAGAGAGCCGGCCCTCAAAACCCCTGGGAAAGAGTCTGTGTCTGCAGCCACCCACCCCAGGTTCCCCTTCCCATCCTGGGGACCTGGCCCTGATCAGCTTGGCCTATAGGCCCCATCAGCGATCGGGCCTGAGGGCTGGGTGAAGCTACTGCATTGAGTGTCTGCCCCCCAGTGGTCAGTGCACATCACAGCAACCGGTCGTTCTGGTTGTTCCATCATAACAGTCGCTTAGGCATATATATATATATATATATATATATATATATATATATATATATATATATATATATATATATATATATATATATATATATATATATATATATATATATATATATATATATATATATATATATATATATATATATATATATATATATATATATATATATATATATATATATATATATATATATATATATATATATATATATATATATATATATATATATATATATATATATATATATATATATATATATATATATATATATATATATATATATATATATATATATATATATATATATATATATATATATATATATATATACATACACACACACACACACATGCACTGGTGGGGTCCCTGCCTGGCCTGCACCCTCTCGCAATTTGGGACCCTTTCGGGGTATCGGAGGCCCAGGGCACAGATTCGGCCAATCCCTGCAGGCCAGGCTAAAGGACCCTACTCATGCACGAATCCATGCACTGGGCCAGTTTCATCCCGATCCCCGCAGGCCAGGCAGAGGGACCCCACCAGTGCACAAAAACATGAACCGGGCCTCTGTTATGCGTATAAGATCTTTGATTAATCCCCCCTACCCCCTTCCCTCTGAGATTCATCAGTCTGTATACTGAAAAACTTGAAGGAATTCATGAATATATGTATAACTAAGAACCAACAGATTCTGCCCTGGGGAAAGTAAGAAAAAAGGACAAAGGGTAAGAACATTCCCTCCACTTTCCTTGAACGCCAGTCTTTACAAAGAGTTTGGTTAGTGCTGTGCTCAAGACCCCTAAATTGGCCATCCCCACTCTCCATGTTTGGAGCCCAGAATTGTTAATATGATTGAAAATTCCCTTCTTCAGGCAGACCTAAGAGTGATTCAGTTTTCTTCTTATTGCTTGGTTCAGATTTAATAAGCTCTTGTAAAAAAATATTTTCTAATCTAGAGATTTTGGAAGATGGGAATTATAATTAGGTTTTACTTTCAGACAGTGAATGGGAAATGCCTACGCACAGTGAGCCTGTTCATTTACCTTTGGAGATATGTGAAATCAATGTCTACACCCTCTGCCAGAGTTACATTATGCACCTGCTGAGGTCCCCAGACTGAAGAACTTAAGCCGTGCTCATCCAAAAGCATGTTAAAGGAAGGGAATAGAATTAGTTGCTAAGAGACTTTGGGTAATATGTAGCAGCTTCTCCTTTGTGTTCATCCAGAACAAGTCTGAATCTTATTACCTACCAAGTAGGTCACACGTAAACTTGGAACCAAGTTGGGAGAGAGGTGCATTTAATTCCTGAGATGTGGTGCTGACAACTCATGATAGTGGGATTCTTCACACAGAACTCTGAACTCCTCCAGTCACTAAGAGGGAAATTCTGTATTCTTACATGAACTGAGCTCTCCAAAATACAAATTTACATGACTTAAAGTATTTTCAGATGTGTTCAGCATTCAGGCTGAATTTTATACCTGTTTAGGATAGGAGCACTATTTGTAATACTCCCAAATTAGAAACAACCCATCCTTCCATAAACATTAAAATGATAAATAATATGCAGTCTATAATAATAAAAGCATAATATGCTAATTAGACCGGATAGCCAAACGACTTTCCAGATAAAGCTGGGGCTGCAAGGGCCGAGCCCCTTGCATGAATTTTGTGCATCGGGCCTCAAGTATCTTTATTCAGAGGAATACTTACAGCAATTAAAAAATGAACTATTAGTGAAACAATATAGATAAATCCTAACAATATAATTTTGAGCAAAGAAGTCAAACACAAAATAACACATACTATATGGTTCCACTATGTTCAACCTAATCTCTAGTATTTGAAGTCAAGATACTATTTACTTTAAAGGCAGCAAGTGGATAATGGATGGAAGATGAGCGAAGATTTCACTTTTTTGAAATATTCTGTGTTTTGATATGGATGGTGGTTGAATGGATGGCTCACTGTGTGATAATTCAACACTCTGTAAGCTGATATTTATTGCCCTTTTATATATACACCATAGCAGTGGTCGGCAAACTCATTAGTCAACAGAGCTAAATATCAACAGTACTTCTTCAAAATAGACTCGCCCAGGCCGAAAACCGACTTCTGCGCATGGGCCACGACGTTTCAGTCGCACTGTACGTGCGCCCGCATGTGGTATTTTGTGGAAGAGCCACACTCAAGGGGCCAAAGAGCTGCATGTGGCTCGCGAGCCACAGTTTTCCGACCACGGGGAGAGAGAAAGAAAGAGAGAATATAGATATGAGAGAGAAACATAAATTGTCTGCCTCCTGCATGCACCCCGCTACAGGCAATAGAACCCACAACCTGGGTATGTTCTCTGGGAATCCAACCTTTTGGTATATGGGATGATGCTCCCAGTCAGGACAAATGATACGATTCTTGGAATAGCTTGCCCTCCAAGTAACCTCTCATAGAGACTACTTGTGGATGAATGGAGGAAGCACCGTTCTGTTTAAAGGCCTTACCTGCTGTGGAAAAACTTCGAAGGGCCCCTTATATATTTGGCCAATTGGAGATTTGTTTTCTGGCTCTGAGAGCCCCTCCTATTGAGTCAATTTTTCTTGAATAAAATAAATGAGCACAAACTTTTCTCACGCTCCACAGGGATCTATCACAGAACAGAAACTCCAACTTGGCAAATCTTTAGCCATCACTCACAATGTCTGTTTTCTCTGTAGATGACATTCCATTACGCTCATGTACAAAAATCATGCTGTCGGAAAGTGTATTGAAATCAAATCATAACTTTAATTATTTCGCCTCAAATAGAAAAGAAAGCCTTGTAGGTATGTGTTTTGGTGTCTTATTGAATCCAGTAGAAATTGTCTTAGGACAGATTTAAGACAAGATGCATTGACACATAAATATGAGACTTGGAAATCATAGTTAACACTGCTACAGGATCTGCTATTCTTTATATATTGCATCATCTTGAACTTGATTGATAAGAAAAGACACTACAAGTAGTATGTGACTAAGGGGGTTGATATGTGAATTAAGGCTCAGATAAATGTGAAAAGGTCTAGGAAAGTGAACACATGGAAGATACATCTCCCAGGGTTTAAGAAGTGTTCATCACACAGCCTGAAGCACTGGGTTTGGGAAACAAAGTCACCAATCCTGAATTAATCTGCAAAGCACCATAACGGTGAAGGGACCATGTAGAGAGGTCTGGAAGCCTCCCTCTTATGACTGCCAATGGCCTTCCAAAGAATGTCCGTGTCTGCTTCACTTAGCCAACAGGAGCACATAAACTCCCCCTTATTGGGCATTTCTAAATTGAGACTGCATGGCCAAGGGGATTCTGGAAACCGTAGTTGTCATTCAAAACAATGGTTGGTGATGACGGTGCCACGTAGACAGAACCCATTCTGGCAGAGTGCTCTTTGTCAGTTCAGTGTCTCTGTCCATCCCCTTGTACCCATATATAGGCTCCAAATAAAAATTACACTCTGCTTCTACTTAATGTGATGCCAACCTCACACATATAACTGTATATATTCTATCCAAAATTGAAGACAAATGAATCTCTCCCCAGCTGAGGAGACACAGACTCATGGACTTACTTCATCTCTGGCAATACTCATTCCTCTCCCAGCTAATTTCCACTCCTACTATGATATTCTGTGATTGAGATACTGAGATATGGGTTGGAACATTATTTATACACTTATATTAGATAGAATGGGATTGAGAGAGAGGACAAAGAAAAAGAATGGCTAAATATATGCTACTATGATTTGATGTCTTGGTCACTCAAGATAGTATTCACAAATACTAAGAGTGTGGTTTTGTTGTTAAAATGTGGTGTTAAATATATGCTTAGCAAGTCATAAAAGTGGCTAGCTATTAGACTTAAGCCTTTAAAAGTATTTGCCTAAGACACAATTTATATGTTATTTTAAATTAGGCAAAAACAATAACAACTCTCAAATCCACAAATCAAAGAGTACTTCCAGTGGAAAGGATCACACAAACACTCAATTTAAATATAATTTATCAACAAAGCCAGTTTTAATATGTGCTTTTATTTATTAGCTTATTGTTGGTATGGCAAGTTACAGTATTTTGGAAATAGGTCAAGTGAGATTCTTCTAGATGCATTTGGTATTACTGCCTTTCAGGGTATCGTGGTCATTTTGCCCGCAGACAGAGTCCTTGTGTCCAGGGGAACCAGTTTGCAGGACTTTCATATTGCAATCATGGCTTCCAAAGCCGACTTTGGAACTTGTCTCTGCAGATAAATCCCCAGTACACTGGAGCGTTGAAATGTTCACTGTTATCTCCAACCTGCTGCTATAAATCAGAACACTGCCTTTCTTTCAGTTAAATAAAATTGCTATCATTTTATTCAGTGCTCTTTTGAAATAAAAACTTAAAGTTGAATGAATATTGATGACACTTTCCCCATCAACTTTGTATTTCAGGACTTAGGCATGTCTCTGTGTGAACACAATGGCAGGTTTGGTCACCTAACCTGACATCCATTCCCAAATCCATTTCCCATCTCAAACACAGAATTTGAAAAGCTAGAAATGCATGTCCTCCCAGCCTATGTTGGAGGACATGTCATATAACTTTGTTAAGAAACCAAGGGATGTCTTGTGAGAGTGAAGGGATGGCCTTTGAGAAGAAGTTTACTTTTCTGATGAAAGGGACAGTCATCACTTGCACTGTCTCTTTGGCCTCTTCCTCTCCTTTCTTGAATTGAATGTAAGTGTGAATGCTGGATCTCTAGCAGCTATTCTGAGGCTGTGAGGATAAAATAGCAACATGATAAGCATAGCGGAGTTAAAACATAGAACTTTGGTCTTTGTGGATATTATTGGGCCACAGAACCAAGGCCAGGAGCTGCCCATATCCAGACCTCTGATTCTATGAGGAAAAACTATATAACTACATGCTTAAGTCACTTCCAATTGGATCTCTATCACTTGTTATATGCACCAAGTAATAATATTGATGATAATAATAATATTAACACTAATAATAAATTAGTACATATAGTGCTTGCTTGCTATATGATAGGCAAGGCTCTAAGTATGTTATGCTTATTAACTTCGTTTAATGCTCTTAATCCTATAGAAAAGTAGTTAGTGTTAGCCCTAGCCAGTCTGGCTCAGTGGATAGAGCATCAAAGGGACCCAGGTTCAATTCCAGTCCAGGGCACATACCTCGGTTGCAGGCTTCTCCTTGGCCCTGGCCCTGGTTAGGGCGTGTGCAAGAGGCAACCAATCGATGTGTCTCACATCCATATTTCTCTCTGTCTTTCCCTTTCTTCCACTCTCTCTAAAAATTGATGGGAAAATATCCTTGGGTGAGGATTAAAGAAAAAGAGAGAAGAAAAGTAATTAGTGTTATCATCATGCCTATTTTACATCTGAAGAAACAAAGGTTAAATATACTCAAGATCACATATTTAGCATTTGGCAAACAGAATATGTTTACCCAAGCAAAAGGGCCAGGATATGTGGCAAAGCCCTAAAATGGGGGCTTTTCATCTTAATTATGAGAGACCCACTCATTTACCCAGTCTATAGGGTCATGGTGTGAATAGGGCTGATCAATCAAGACAATGGCTGTGAAATCAGACATATCTTGGTTTAAATCTAAGCTCTTTCACTTATTACATGTCTGTTCTTGAGTAATAAGTCTCAGTTTATACATAAGCTGAGTGTGTACCTTTTTTGTATTGTCTCTTAAATCTTTTTAATTTACTTAAAGGTGACATACAATATTATATTAGTTTCAGGTGTACAACATAGTGATTAGACATTTATATAGCTTACAAAGTGATCATCCTGGTAAGTCTGTTACCCGTTTGCTGAGTGTAACTTTTTTGCTTAGGATAGAGAAAATATTAAAATATCCTGTAGCATTCACCAGTGTTTATGTGCCAAAGTAGCTCATCATCATTATCTTCAATCTCATCATCATCATCATGGCTTACCTCTTATTGAGCAATAACTGTGAGTCAGGTGCAGGCTGCATATTTTATATGTAAACTGTCATTTGATCCTCAGATCACCCCTAAGAAGTAGACACTATTGTTTTTCCCTTTTGCAAATGTAGAAAATTGTAATCACATGGCCATTAAGCAGGATAGCCAGGTTTCAGATCCAAAAGTGTCTGACTCCAACACTCAGGTTTCTAATTACTATGCCTTTCAACCCCAAGAGGCACTAGAAACATACGCAGCAACTGAAGTTCCCATTCCCCCAGGAGAGTCTATCAAGGGAGACCAATAAGGAAAGAGTACTCTCAGCACCATGATAGGACAATGAAGGATTAAAGGTAGTGCATTTGGATGTCTCACTTGTGGCCTGATCTCATATTTTGCCAATAGACATGGTAATTAAAATTGCATTGTGTGAGTGTGTGTGTGTGTGTGTGTGTGTGTGTGTGTGTGTGGGAGAGAGAGAGAGAGAGAGAGAGAGAGAGAGAGAGAGAGAAAGGGGGTGGCTTTTCCTAGATCTCATTTATCATAGGCTAGTGGCTGCTGCTTTTTGGAGAAGAATAGAATGAAGGGGGGCAGGCAGGCTGGTGTGGGGAGAAGGGAGTGGAGTCCTCCTCTCCAATTTAGTCCCTCCCTACCCTTTGAGCTCTGGAGTCACACTGATTGTGTCCTTGAAGAAAACAAAGAAAAAATTGAGCCCATTAATATTGAAGTTTACTAGGGACATATGCGACCCTTCCTAGAAACTTTGGAATGATATTATCCAAGTGATTTAAATTCCCTAAAAGATCATTCAATTGTGTTATTTCAAGGCTAATGAGCTGAATATGAAGATCAAGGTGATGGAAAGAAGAAAAATACATTTGAAGGCTTCTTCCTGGATTCCAGTCCTAACTCTTTCAGCTGAAAAGTGACAACTGTCAGCTATATCTTGATGTTTGCACATATTTCAACTATGCAATTCAGTGATAGAATAGCAGGACCCACTTGCAAAATTTAATAGTACTTTTAAAATTACTTGGCAATTTGGAACAATTATGACAAATAAAGTGAAAATTATGCCCAGGAAAAGATATTAAGAAGAGAGTGAGAAACAATTAGTCTTTGCACAACAATTGGGAGCATATGGTGATATATTCAAGCAAAAGGCCACATTCAAGGTTGAAACAGCCCTTGTGCAATGGGGCCAGGTAGTAACTTATGGCAATGATTACATAAAATGCAGCTCCAGGCTTCTTTCCTGGCTTACTATTTTGTAGGTCCCAACTAAGTAATAAGAAAAGCTGGATATGTGCTTAAAGCTTACTAGGAAAATTGTCCATCTCTTGGTCATTGATTTACTTCTATTTTCAATTTCTTTTTTGCGATCTTATCTTATAAGAGGTCAGATGTAGTGGCTTAATGTCCCACCGTAGTTATGGTAGTTGGAATCATCCCAATTCACTCACTCCTAAAGGAATAAAAACATCTATTTGGGGTCTTCCTAGTTTTGAGAATAATGGTTGGTTTTGTGTAGGTCTTTTAAAATTATTGTTAAAGGAAAAAATTGTCATGGAACTATGTGCTTTATAAATACATGTCCCAGAGTTTCATTATAAAACAAGACTTAAAGAAGTCCACCAGCAAAGGTATAATTACACAACCACTCCTGTGCTAAGGACTGTCAAAGCTAACAATAACACACCAACATTAACTGCAAGAATCTCACAGCTTAATTGGCTAGAAATCTTTTTTCTGTTCTCATCTTTGGTTGTTGAAAAATTTCTAAAATAAACTCTCAGTTTTAATAGGTGGAATGTACTGGAAATAATTGTATTGTTCTTTGATAAGTGACCTTGAACTGATTTACATATATTATTCATATATGATAATTTATTTGTTCATAAATCCCACAAATATTCATTAAGCATCAACTGTTCTTTAGGCATTTATAATAGAGACAAGAGCTGAAATAGTGAATGAATTAGGTATGGCTTCTGCTCTAATGTAGCTTACAATTCTAGTGAGTAACTTATTGTATATGAAGAGCATGTTAATGAGACTATAGGATGCCGTGAAACCTTGTGGGAGAGGCATCGAATTCAAATTTGGATGGTTAGGGGAAGCTTTCTGAGAGATGGCTGGTGTGAGACCAGAGTTAGTGATGCAGAGCAGGAGGCGTGAAAGAATGTTCTTGACAGAGAACAATAAGAATCTCAGGAGGTGAAAGCAAAAGAGAGAGAGATTGTATGTGTAGCGGATTCCAAGTACTGAAATACACTTAGTGTGAATGGATGGCTGATTTCCAGATGGGTGTGAGAATTGAGAAGGCTAAGGGAGCATGAGGCCAGTACAGGTAGGCCCTTATGAAGAAGGTCCTACATGTAAAGAAGTTTAAATATTACCCTAAAATAAGATAAAATCCTTTGAAGTATTTTAAACAGAAGAGTGACATGAATACATTTGTGCTTATCATTTTTTTGCTGTGGATATGGAAGTGTGAGGATTTGAGGGGAAATATGGACATGCACAGACAATGCCCAAGGAAGTTGATTACTTAATTTAAAAAATTAATTTCTGCTTTTTTTAGGACTCACTTCTCCCCCTTTCATTCGCCTCAATCTAAAAATAGAAAGGAAATAAAAATAGAGTATCATATTAATTTAAGAAAGATAGGACTTGCTCTTTGTCATTTAGAGTGAAAAACTATAGGCATGGTAGAGGAAGAAAGATTCACCTCAATCTTAATAAATAATGATCTAATGATTATAATTTCAGGAATGGAATAGACAATCTCAAGAAGTAAATCCCATTCCTGGAAATATATTTGCAGTGGTAAGATGACCACTGAGAAAAAATGATGCTGGAGAGGAGAGTACTGTGTTGCCAGGAAGTTAAACGAAATGACCCCTAGAGTTTCTTCTGGTTCTTAGCTCATTTTAAAGTTCTACTTGCTTACATTATGTTTAACCAAGGTCCTAACATAATATCAGGTTGCGGCAATGGCTTAAATTTTTAAAACATTCCTACTCTTCCTCTGTAGGCATAGGGGGTAAATTATTTCAGATGTAAAGTCTCTGTATTGTATATGATAGGACATGCCATGAAATGAGTTAGGAAAGGAATTGTTTGTGTGCTGCACTGAATTTTTATAGACCCTGATGCCTGGCATAAGGATTATTTTCTTGGGTGCAGGTAGTTACATCTTTTGAAATTGCTGCTCCATTTTGAAAACATCATGGAGAAACAAAATGAGCAACATTACTCAAAGACATAATCCAGGACATAACATTTCCAGAGGCTTTATTATACACATTTGGGCATAGTAGTGTTTATCCAATTAACTTACCTGTGCAACCAACACTCTCTCCTCTTCTGTCACTCTTCCAAATGCATTCACATACGAATAAATGAACAAATGTATTGGATATTCATGGTTGATGTAACAGAGAATTTTGCAAGATTTTCCATGAGCTAAAAGGAAGATAGAGGAAACAAAAGCTTAGCAGTCTCTGAATTGCCAGTGGTATTTGGGAATTTGGTGGTTTTTAAAATTCTGTGCCTTTTCAGTAGTTTCAAATTCACTATATACACTGGAGGAATGACTTCCCACAAATCAGACTCAAGGTAAATTCAGTTTGGGTAACTTCACGTCTATCAATATAATGCTATATAATTTTAATTCAAAAGGACTTTACATCATCAAGATGTGTTTAGCATGTTTTTCTACGACTTCCTTCCTTTTGGGCTTGAGAACAATGAACACTGAGGTTATTAACCAACTTGATAAATATTTCAGGATAAGATTTCCAGGCTCAAATACAGTTACTTGCTCCCTTACGTTGAGACTCAGGGTGCATTAGCTCACATATGATAACAAATACTTCTATTGTACTTTGTATTGTACAGGAAGATTCTGATTTTGAAGTGATCTTCTGTGTGTAGGGAATCTGTTCTGCTTTGGCTGTTAGGAAAAGTCTGGGAGGATTAGCATGAGACAAGTTATAATTAAAATGCATAAACAGTAATTGCAGACTACCGTAATCATTTGATGAAATTTTGTACTAAGGGCACTACTAGTGAATTCAATAAAGACAGAATTTCTCAGGTACTTGTAGTTAATTATTTTGATATTTCTTACCTATGCCTTTGTGTAGATTAACAAGTGAGATAAACGCATATGGAGAAAAAGCGGATTTATCATTACTCCTCCGTCTTCTCTATCTCTTGTTCCAAAAGAAGAAGGTGGAATCATATAAACATGATTAGGTGTCTTTTGGTGAGCCTGGGACCCTAGACTGTGAACTTCACTGGTGCGTCTTAGGTGAAACACGGCAGCTCGAGGAGACTGGAGTTGGGTATTTCCCTTCCTCCAGGTATGTCAGACTTGATAACATTTCAGATTAAGCTCCAGTAAAATAGTTTCTCCTGAGGGCAGGGCTTATTCAGAACTGAGTGCTCTGATGTATTTAACACTGGTTCCTTTTCCCTCCCCTTCTGGAAGCAGGAAGGGATATTTCTCCAATCACTCTGAGGACCTGGTAGTACTCCTGGGGATAAAACTCACAGAAGTGTGACTGGTCCTCCTAAAGTTTGTACCTCTCAGACATGTCCACACTGAGCTGTAGCAATTCACCAATTATAGTTTACTAGATTTGCACCGGTGGGGTCCCTCAGCCTGGCCTGTGGGGATCAGGCCAAGTCCAGCTCTCCGACATCCCCCGAGGGGTCCCGGATTGGGAGAGGGTGCAGGCCAAGCCAAGGGACTGCACTGGTGCATGATCAGGGAAGGACCAAGGGAGGGCTCCAGAGTGTGTCGCCCGACTCGCCCAGTCCAGATCCACTGGACCCCAGCAGCAAGCTAACCTACCGGTCGGAGCATCTGCCCTCTGGTGATCATTGCATGTCATAGCGACTGGTCGAACGGTTGGACACTTAGCATATTAGGCTTTTATTATATAGGATGTTTTCTTACCCCATGGTTTTCTGCTCTGGTCATTTGTGTCTGTAGGGCAGCACTTTGCCCTGTGACCACTTTTCTGATGGATCTAAGAAAAGTGTTAATTTTTCAGATTGTTTAGCTTTTTACTTTTTGTTCGTTCTTGTTCATTATTATTTCTCTTGCACTTGGCTCATTGTCTTGCAGACTGTAGGTACTTGGTAAATATCTGTTGAGTGAATATATGAAAGAATGAATAAATGAATGCATAACAGAATGACTACCTGTGAACCTTGACTTAACTTTGCTGCCATGCAATTCAATGCAGCTCACAGCTACTAGGGCTCACACATCGACAGACTCCATCTCTGGACCACAGACTAGGGAGGCTCCCTGCCGCCTGACATCATACGCTTCACAGTGACACAACTCCAAGGGTTAGGACAAATGAGGTAGAACAGAAATCTTTGTCCCTAGCCCTCCTTAATACTTTACCCTTTTCCCTTCTGTAAAGGAGTGGTTTATTTATTACAAAAGAATAAAAGGCAATCATTTCCAGCAGGGAAGAAATTTGTGTGTCTTGGAAATGCTTCACTATGAAGAATGGTAGGGCTCCAAGGTAATGGGATTTTGAGCCCTCAAACACAAGGACCAGTAGGAAGATTAAAATAAGACTCCAGGGGAAATGACAGAGGGATATTAAATGAGGTTAAAAGAAAGACCAAGGTGTGGGGATTTGCCGTATATCATCGGATGTGAACTTTGCCAATACTAATTAGCATATAATCTAGTGGGGAGAGTTACCATTTGGTATTACTCAAGGATGAGTACAATTTAATTAGGCTCTTTCTAGTGGGAACTATTTTTCAGATTCCTTCAGACATTATAGTCCATAACAACAGGGCTACAAAGGCCCAGGCATCATACCTTTTGGGGGGCTTTTGGCTATTGAAGAGAATAGTCATTGCGAAGAGAATTATGCATTGAGAAGAAGCAGCCTGTTGTTCTATTGCTAACAAATCTGGGATTTGGTCAGCATAAAGAAAGCTACAAGATCCTTTCAGGAAAACAAAGCATGTTTTGTTTCTTGGCTAAACAAGACAATTAAAACATTAAAAATAAAGCTGTTCAAATGCTGGCATGTCAAACCACAGTGCCTACAACCGAAGCTCAGCCTGCTCCCTGCCACCTGTGCCCCATCAGAGACGTGTAAAGAAAAAGTAAATCGGAACAGTGCAGTTGAGATTAGCTATGGTGCCAGCATTTAAATACTGTGTTGTAACATTAAACTTGTATTCATTCTTTCTAGAATTCCGAACAGTGTATGCTGGCACCCTATTTTTATAGGCAACTTTGAGATGAACATTAAGCAATTCTGGGTGCAAATACAAACTTTTGGTCTGTGAAAACTAACCTCTATGCCTCTACTTCCCCCATTCGATAGACTGTAGAAGGTAATATAGCATCATCTATTCTAGAGCCATCAATGAAGGTTAGGCTGGAATCAGAGGCCCCCCTTGCTGTTTCTCTCTATTAGTCATCAGTGAGTCTAGTGATCTGGTCTCAACCTCACTTGGCAACCTGCCCCATGTCTAGGATACTCCCAGGGTATAGTCACTTAGGGTGTGTATTTCCCCCTTGATCTGTATTCCACTCTGATCAACTGACTCCTCTTATAGACTCAACTGGAAATTCCTGAGCTTCACATTTTCAAAGGCATAGGGCATGGGACTACAATTTATGTGCTACTGTGTATCTTGGTAAATGGATTTTCTGTAATGTAATGGAAAGACCATCTATTTTGTAATCAAACAAATGTGAAGAAAACTGTTAAGCTCGAGTGTCAGTTTCACCATTTGCAATTAGAAAAAATAGTAAGAAGTGTGCCATGGAGCCATCAGGACGATTCAACTCACATAAAGTGTCTTGCATAGTGCCTGGCATGTGGTAGGTGTTCACAGTGGCTTTGAAAAATAAATACATTCAAACAGAAAGCCCGATATTGCCAAAGATCTAGGGCAGGGGTGGGCAAACTTTTTGACTCGAGGGCCACAATGGGTTCTTAAACTGGACCGGAGGGCCGGAACAAAAGC
Organism: Myotis brandtii; assembly: GCF_000412655.1. Lineage (NCBI taxonomy): Eukaryota > Metazoa > Chordata > Mammalia > Chiroptera > Vespertilionidae > Myotis > Myotis brandtii. Next base: position 1,650,622 of record NW_005371920.1, on the reverse strand, counting down.
ATGGATGGAGTGTTTGTGTGAACTAATATAAATTCAAAGTAAACATCATTACATAAAAGGGTACGGTCTTTTTTTTTTTTAGTTTTATTCATTTCAAACGGGCCGAATCCAGCCCGCGGGCCGTAGTTTGCCCACGGCTGATCTAGGGTATGGGGGAAGTATGCTTGAACTATAGAGAGCTGGTGTTTTAAAGGGCATCACTTGTTAGCCCTTTATCTCTGAGTCAGAAGTTCAGCACGCAGTAGTTCAGAATAAATGAAACATCCTGCTGATTGCTGATACTTCACTTTTGTGCCACATATTTAGAATAGTGTTCATGTCAACGTAAGTCCAGCATAATACTTTCAAAACTATGCATGAACTATTTTCTATTTGAGAAGCTGTGAGAGATTTGCTCGGCCATTTTAAATGAAATAGGTTGGTCTGATCACCAATTTGGGAAAACAATTGGATTGACCTTTTTCCAAACTGGCATTTTTCTCTGAATAAACACAGCTGTGGGGCTCACAGTATTTTGTTGAGGTTTTTTTTTTCCCCCTGCTTTTTGTACATTTTCCCAGAGAGGTCACCTTTCTCCTAGGATATGTTCTGCCATTCTCTGCACTGTGTGCTCACATCTCTCTGCATTTGTACTGACGCTAATAGACTTGGAATATTGACTCTCCCCTGGTGGGTTGGCAGAGCGATGCTCTGATCATTTTCAGCTCAAGAAATCTATTTTGTGGGGGACTCTTGATAGTCATCTCAATATTCTGAAGGGGCACACTGTATACTGCTAACACTTATTAAAAATCACCTGCAGCCCTAGCTGGTTGGGCTCAGTGGATAGAGTATCAGCCTGCGAACTGAAGGGTCCTGGGTTCTAGTCCAGTCAAGGACACATGCCCAGGTTGCGGGCCCAATCCCAGTAAGGGGCGTGCACGAGGCAGATGATCCATTATTCTCTCTCATCATTGATGTTTCTATCTCTCTCTTCCTCTCCCTTCCTCCCTGAAATCAATAAAATTATACTTTTAAAAAATCACCTGCAAAGGATCCCACTACTACATTTCCCAACTGACATGAAAATGCCCCAGCAGGTCGCATAGCTGTTGATGACGGAGACCCAAGAAGACATCATTCTTAATGTGTGGGTCTGTGTGTGAGATGCTGCCCTGGGGAGTTTGCTCAGGAATGTGTTTCTGGATTGGAAGTTGATTTTCAGAATTCAGACAAGTTTGTTTTTTTATACTTGCACCAGGCCCATCACCAGAGACTCAATCACACCGGACCTGTGAATGCAACCACATTGTTCCTAAGCAACCTCACAAATAAAAAAGCAACCATATTTGCCGGTGGCTGTGGGGGAGAAATTTGATAAGGAAACAGATGGCACTTTGTAGCTTCCAGGAATTTTCAGTAAACAAACTGATATTGAAAGAGGTTGGGAAAAAAATCAAATTATACCTTAGTAGTACATATTTTTTGAAATTGAGTACACACTTTGAGTGTGGAACAATATCAGTGTCAAAGCTTACAAACCTCAGGACTTAACGATTCTGGATTCAAACTCTTTGACATCCAGCGCTCATGAAGCACATTCATCTTCCACCCATACATCCATCACCTTCCCCACGTCGGAGGCCTGAACACCACTTTAATTCCATAACAGGTGGCAAAACTCCTACTACCCAGTGAGTCACGAGTGAAGCACGTTTTCAGCAAATGGTTGTCTCCCCACACAAGAGATATTTTACAGGGGACACTAGCATTTTCAAATGGGAGTGCGTTAAATATAAGTATTTTGAGTTTTCAGAAGCCATGCCGTAAATAAATAGAGTCTCATCATGTAAGTGTTTAACACAGATGAAGCCATATGCATTCAGGCCTGTCTCATGGTATGAAAGTATCAAATTATTCTTTCATGTGTACACATTATCATATTTTATATGTTCATCTATATATTTTATACACGTTCTACAGGGTTGAATATAGTCAGCCTTCTATATGTATTGTTAGAGAAATTTTAGAAATTTTTAGAGATAAAATTGACCCCAGATGATTTTTGCCTATGCACTGAGTTTAGATCCCAAACACTTGTATAAGTTTTCCTACGTAATTCCTCCTTGTCATCTACAGACATTTTCCCTCACATGGTCTCATTCACCCGTGCCCTGCTCTCTCCCTTTTCTGCTCAGAAATTCAATTGATGCCATAGGACAATAAATCCACGCAACTGATCAATTCTATAATGAAGATGAAAAAATGCTGTCTTGGAATATGAGCAAGAATATAAGTATGACCATAGAGTGCTCTCAGAGAGCTGATATTATCTTTTACTTTTCATAAAAAAATTATCAATGAATGTCAGGCCCTGTGGTAGGCCCTGAGGAAATTGAGCTGAATTGCATATTTTGTCTGATTTTTTACATGTTTCCTTGTAATCAGTTTTATTGGCATACTTACAGTAGAGACAAAATAATTTTAAGTGTAAGATATCAAACAAAATGAATGCAAATAAAATATTTTACCCTTTAAAAAATTTTCTTGGCTGGAGAAGGATTTTCAGAACTGAATAATTTCCTCTGTTCTCTCTTCAATTCATACGTAGCCACGGGCAAGGAACTCCCAACAAAGCATTTCTACTCCCACAACAGGTTGTAACTTCCTCGGGCACGGCACAAAATTTCATTTCATTTGCAGCAGGCAACACTATTTTCCAAAGCTCAAGCTAATTATGTGAGATTTATCTAGGTGGAAACATGGGATTAAGCAAGCAGGAAAAAGAGAGAAAATTTATTTAGTGGCCGTGTTTACCAAAGGATAATGAAAACAAGGCTTCTATGAAACCAAGTCTGTCCTGAAATAAATGCCTAACCAGCGAAGGGAATCGTGAGCACGCTGCTGGTGTTTTATCCTGTCCTAACAGAAGCTGCTCCCAATAACACAGAAATACAAAACAGACATTTTTGCCTTGAAGCCAGTACTAGAACCACCATTAACCTTATCTCTTTGACATACTTGTTACTAAGCTTCCTGGTTCTTTTTTCAGATTATTCCATAGGACCATTGCTAAAATACCTTATTGTTGTGGTATGCTAATTTTTCATATTATTTAAATATGTTTCATATTACTTAAAATTACTTTAACCTGCAGATAATTACTTATAATTAACTTTTTTGTCTGTAAGCCTTAATTTTATTTGTCTACCCCCAACATACACACACACACACACACACACACACACACACACACACACACACAGAATTAGTCATTTTCCTCTTATTACCTAATAATTGCACATTATATCCTGCTCTGATTTTCACGTTACACTATTACTTTAGCTTATCTGGGGGGAAAGAGACTCCAGTGTTTTATGTTGCTTAATACAGAGTTTTAATTTCCTTAATTTACAATCTTTATCTTTTCCTTCCCTACGCTTATTTGTATTATTTATTATCATGATGAGCCTAATCTTGCAAACATGAGAAGAGAATCGTGAAAGTGTCCCATCGTTGTCATCTATTATTTATTTGGATGACGGGCCTTTTGTAAAAATCAGGATTAAAAAATGTCTGTTATTTGTTCAAGTTGAGGCAAATTTAACATATTTTTTCAGAATTTAATTAGCACCAATCTCTTCACCTTTATTTACCATTCTTCTCCCGGAACAGCCAGTTCTTCAAACTAAAGACAACCGTTCTGCTTGGAAAGGTAGCGGCAGGCATGGTGGGTATCAGTGTTGTCTCTCTTAGAGCAGGGTGCTCTGTGGCCCACTTGAGAGTTAGGGTTCAACCATAGACATATCAGTGGTGTGGGGGAGCGCTTTCTGGAGTGTATGCGTGACTACTGTACCATTCTTCTCCCGGAACAGCCAGTTCTTCAAACTAAAGACAACCGTTCTGCTTGGAAAGGTAGCGGCAGGCATGGTGGGTATCAGTGTTGTCTCTCTTAGAGCAGGGTGCTCTGTGGCCCACTTGAGAGTTAGGGTTCAACCATAGACATATCAGTGGTGTGGGGGAGCGCTTTCTGGAGTGTATGGGTGACCACTGTGCTGTACACCTGAAACTAAAACAAAATAATATTGGATGTAAATCATAATTGAAAAGTAAAATTTAAAAAAGAGCAAAAAAGAGTTAGGGTTACATCAGATCACACAGGCTCCAGGATAGTTTCCTTCTTATTAAGGCAGCTGCCCTGAAATTGTTGATTATGGTGCAGTACAGAGAGCCCTGCTCGTTTGGGGTCTGAAGCCCCTGGAGTAGGTTCCTGGCCCCAATGTCAGGGTGAGCGGTCTTTTCAGGTCACATAGGCTCTCTGTGGTTTCCTGTAACTCTCCTCTGTTACAGTTTCTTCATCTGTAAAATATCAAGAAAAAATATATGAGGGGTAAGTTACCACGGTGACTAAATGAGATAAGAAGAAAGTGTGCACAGAGAAGAATACAGTAAGAAGAAAGAATGCCAGTTATGTTTTAGGCCACTGCAATATAAAACTTGACTAAGCCAGTATTTAGTTGAAATCTTTGTTTTGAACGTTGGAACTACCAACAGTGCTGCAGCCAGGCAGATGGGCAGAGAATGGACTCCTGGAAGCATAGGATTTTGCGTTGCACTTACATTATAAACACAGTTTTTACTTAAAAAGTTTATGAAGGACATACTTCTGAGCAACTCCAGGTTTATTCTCTCTCCTTCACCCTGCCTCATGCATTCAAGGCCAAGGCTGACCCGTGTAGATGTCATCAACAAGCTCTCCTGCATTCCAGCTTCCTATTGGGTTTGACAACAGTGAGCCCTGGCCATATATTGGAGAGAGAGAGAAAAGTAAAAATGGAACTCCCTTATGATCCATCTGATAACTGAAAATAGGTGGAATCAGTATTTTAGTGAGAATTAAATGGATTGTACATGTCAAACAATTGGCACAGTGTTAAGTACATGCAGGATAGACATTCAAGAAATTTCAGTTCCCTTTTTTTCTTGAGTGTCTTATAGGTAGGAATCACATTCTTCTGCATTCTTTTCTTTAGATTTTGGTAAGTGGGGAGTGTGGGGGGTGAATGTATATGTTCTGACATGAAGCCTGGATTCAAATTTTGGTATGAATCATACCTTATCTGTCATCTGGGGTCAATTACTAACCTCTTTGAGCCTTGGTTTTCTTCATCTAAACATTAAGAAGAGCAATTGCATGTATATTGAAATTTTAATTTTATATTAATTTAGTTCAGATTAAAATTTTAGTGTAGTCTCTGACTCAAAATAAGAATTCATTAGTTTGCTATTGTTATCAGCCAGCAAATATTACATTGACTATCAATGATATAGTTAAGTCTACTAAAATTAGGAGCTATCAGTTATGAGTATTCTTTATGTGTCATGCACTGTGTGAAATTACATTTTTATGTATTATCTCTTTTCATAACTTGGTAGTTAGATACTATCATTATCCAATTTACTGACAGAGAAGTGGAGCCCTGGGGCCTAAATGAGCCCAGAGATAAATTGGAAGAATCTAGATACAAATCTGTCTGGGTGACTCCAAAGCCCTGTGCTTTTTCATCATTAAGTTCTCTTGTCTGCTAGCTCTCTGCTCTTTCTTATACGTCATCCTCCTGCCTTACAAGTAAATATAAGGTGATGATAGAAAAATGAAACATTGGCTCTACTCACTGACCAGTGCAGTCACTGTCTTATGACATAAGTAATGCCTTTATTTCTTTCCTTCTCCTTATGGGTTGATGCTTATTTTGTCCAAAATTAGTACTACCTGTCGAGATAGTTACTGATGTAGATTTTTTTTCTACTAGAGTTTAATTCAGCCAGTTTCATCAGTGCTTTTACATAGAGGTCTGCTTGGAACCAAAATATAATGGAAGTTCATCCAAAAAGTTTAAATTTTTTGAAGAATTAAATCTGTTGCACATGATGGTCTAACTGATAATTTGGACTTAACTGTGTTTGCTTGTATTTTATTTAAATAAAATACTGCCTTGGGTTTGTATGCATAGCTCAGTGAAAAAATAATAAACCAGTTGCTTGACATTGTGGCAGAAAAAGACAAGCTGATTTTTTATTTTATTGTTGACACTATTACAGATGTCCCCATCTCCCACCTTTTGCCCACCTCCACCCAGCCCCCAGCCCTACTTCCCTCTGGTCTTCACCACACTGTTGTCTGTATCTATGAGTTATGTATATATGTTCTTTGACTAATCTCTTCACCTTCTTTCATCCAGTATCCTACCTCCTCCCTCCCTTCTGACAGTTATTAGTATGTTCCATGTATCCATGCCTCTGTTCCTATTTTGTTCATTAATTTATTTTGTTCATTAGATGACACATATAAGTGAGATCATGTTATTTGTCTTTCTCTAACTGGCTTATTTCACTTAGCATAATAATCTCCAGGTCCATCCATATTCTGTAAAAAGGGAACCTTACACAGTTTGAAAACAGAACGGAAATTTTCAGGTGATATGAATGTGTGTTCGCATGTTGGGAGGAGGGTATATAGTATTCATTCAGAATTTCTATGGTCAATATTTCCAAAGTCATATTTCATCAGAGTTTAGAGACACTTGAAGACACTGTCTGGAAGATAAGCAGACTATCAATCTCCCCATCACTACAAATCACACAGGCCCTATATCAGAAGAAGCAAACACATTCTATATTTTGTTGCTTAGATCTGCTTTGAAATTTTGTAGGTCAGATAAGGCTTGTAAAAAACCTTGTTATGGCCATCATTGATGGATCCTTAATTTGAATAAAATTTCTTAATAACGTGTATGGTTATTAAAATCTGATTTAATTTAAAAAATGAAAGTTAAAAAAATAACTTCTGTAGGTCATGGTTAAATAATGTTATGAATATTGATAGAAAGTGACAGGCTATACTAATATTTTTATTTTCATTTCCAAGGTACAAAGGGCTAGTATTCAGTTCATAGTAGCTGAGAGCTTAGCAGTGATGGCGAACCTATGACACACGTATCAGAGGTGACACATGAACTCATTTTTTGGTTGATTTTTCTTTGTTAAATGGCATTTAAATATATAAAATAAATATCAAAAATATAAGTCTGTTTTACTTATGGTTGCAAATATCAAAAAATTTCTATATGTGACACGGCACCAGAGTTAAGTTAGGGTTTATCAAAATGCTGACACGCCGAGCTCAAAAGGTTCGCCATCACTGGTTTAGGGCAAGGCATCTAGTTATATGCAAAGTATTGCCAGGTTTTAGCTGTGCGTAATGCTTTTAGTCAGCTGAGCTTTACCAAAGTGTGTTTTCCCCATTGGGTGTTCAGAGATATGTCATGTGACAACATTCTCTTGATTTTTTTTCACCTTAGGCTGAAACACATCATGTTTTTCTAGTCATTAATAGCTATTTTATAGCTGAAGTCATTCTCCCAAGATGCATGCCAATGGCATGAATGCAGTTCTGCCAGCACATAAATCCCAACCCATTCCTGCACCATGTGGAGGTTCAAACAGTTCATGACATGACATTGCTATTCATCATATCCTCTTATATTGTAACTAGAGGCCCGAATTTTAAATTTGTGCAAAGGGCTCGGCCCTCTCAGCGCAGCTTCGTTTGGAAGGCCATTCGTCTGTCCAGTCTAATTAGCATATAATGCTTTTATTATTATAGACTAGAGGCCTCGTGCACAAAAATTTGTGCACTTCGGGGGGGTCCCTCAGCCCAGCCTATGCCCTCTTGCAGTCTGGGACCCCTCGGAGGATGTCCACCTGCTGGCTTAGGCCCGCTCCCTGGGGGATTGGGCCCAAGCTGGCAGTCAGACATCCCTCTGGCCCCCTGTGGGAGCGCACTGACCACCAGGGGTCAGCTCCTGCATTGAGCATCTGCCCCCTGGTGGTCAGTGTGTGTCATAGTGACCAGTCATTCACAGTCATTCTGCTGTTAGGGTCAATTTGCATATTACCCTTTTATTATATAGAATAGAGGCCTGGTGCATGGGTGGGGGCCGACTGGTTTGCCCTAAAGGGTGACCTGGATCAGGGTGGGGATCCCGCTGGGGTGCCTGGCCAGCCTAGGTGAGGGGCTGATGGCTGTTTGCAGGCTGGTCAAGCCCCCCAATGGGGACCCTCACCCTATGGGAGTTTGGCCAGGCTGGGTGAGGGGCTGATGGCTGTTTTCAGGCTGGCCACAGCCCCTTCTGGTTAGGGGTCCCCGCTGGGGTGCCTGGCCAGCCTGGGTGAGGGGTTGATGGCTGTTTTCAGACTGACCAAGCCCCCCAGTGACTGAAGCTCCCAGCTTTTCCTTTTATTGTGTTTTTTTTTATTCACTCCAGCTCCATGGCCATGGCGACAGGAAGCAGGTATCTGGGGTTTATTTACCTTCTATAATTGAAACTTTGCTGCCTTGAGAGGAGGCAGCAGTCGGCTGGGAAGCTTGGCTTCCTCCATCATTGGGGCAACCAAGCCTCCTGCTTGCTCCAGCTCCGTGGCTGCCAGTCGCCATCTTGGTTGGGTTAATTTGCATATAGTCGCTCTGATTGGCTGGTGGGCTTGGCTTAAGGCATAGTGAAGGTATGGTCAATTTGCATGTTTGTCTTTTATTAGTGTAGATACCCATAGTCTCAGAATAAGAACACTTTATTTATGTACTGAGAATATATATATTTTAAATTTAGATGATCTATTTTGAATTACTTTTATCCATACATTTTGAATTACTTGTTCTTTACATTTAAGAATTCAAAAAAACTAAAACTGAATAGCAAATAATTTATTAATGATACATGGTTGCCGTGGCAATAATAAATTCACTTGAAAGAGACAATAATCAAAGCAAAAGGATAAATACTTGCCAATCATAAAATCTGTGGCCATTAGGGCTATCATATAAAAATCCAGCCAGACCTTAAAGAAAATACGTCCTCTTAATAGTCCATATGGAATAGGTCCATAGTACCTAAAATTCTGTCAATTATCACCTTTTAACTACATATGACTCATTGGCACATAAGTATGGCTTTTAAAGAAATTGGATGGATATTGGTCAGGATTAGATCTCCTTTCAAATTGATTAAATACTCTCTTACAAATATTTGATTTTGGATCACTGGGGCTTTTTGCAATCATAATGTCACCTCTTTGGATACCATAAAAATGTTTACTAAGATTTTGTGCAAAGACAATATCTGAATTTTGAATTGTAGGCTCCAGTGATGGTCAGAACACATGACAACACCACCAACATATTCAAAAGCACAAGGATTTATACAATCATTTTTGAACAATATAGTCAACCAGTCAAAAGTTTTTCCCCAGAACACCAAGAACCATATATCTATGTGGACTCTGCCACCATTGGCCTTAGGTCTGTTCTACAATACATTAAATTTTTAGGGTAGTTGTAGGCATTCCAGGAATAATAATGCCTCAAAGCATATATGAATGATCCATGGTTTCATAATTCCCAGGTCCTGCAGAAGTCCCAAGAATTCGTATTTTTAATAGTGTTTTTCTTTAGAAGCATTTTAGTTTCCCAAAATGATCTCACTGAATTTATGAATTGAGAGCCCAATAGATTGTTTGTTATGTAGAATTTATGAGCTCTTTGCTGACTTTTTATTTGAATGAAGATGACTACACCAGTCTAGTCCATTTTCAAAGAGAGGTACCACATTAATTGTTTATTCAACAATCTATTGTGTCCCACATAGTTGGCTGAGCAATGAAGATACAGCAATAAATAAGACAAGGTCCTTGCAATCAGTGAATTTACATATTTGTGGAGAAAGAAGACATATGCTCCCTTAAATGAAGCAGTGAGCTCATTCCTTTCCAAACAGAAAAAGTTGTAATACCTTTAATGCTATGAATATAGAGTTTCTTTTCAGTGTACCCAAAGAGAGGTGATGAGCCTTATATTTTCACAGCTAATTAGTAGCATGCAGAAGTCCTAATTGAGAAGGGAATGACCTTTTGCTGTCCATGGTGCTGAATAATCCAGTATCTACAGAATATATGGGAACATAACACTGCTATTTACTCAACTGCTGAACTAATTTTTTTTTTTAACTTTCTGAGTAATTAACTGGATGTAAAAATTGTAAAAGCAAACACGGCACAGTCATGATCAGAAAACTGTCCTAGATCATTACTCCATTAATTTTTGAAACAATTGTTTTAGTTCTAATCTAAGTATGTGCTACTTGAGTAGTTCAGGTGACAGAATAAAACTATTAATTATAGACAGTGATCATACTGATTAATTTAATTCATCTACAATATTTTCTATAAGTGTATTTTTACTACAAATGTTAAAGGGATAACTAGATAAATGTGTTTTTTATATCCTCATCTAAGGATATGTTTATCAATTTTAAATAGGAAGGGAAACAGAGAGGGAGAGAGAGAAAGAGAAACATCAATGTAAGACAGAAACATTGATCAGTTGCCTCATGTACATGCCCTGTGCCCTGACTGGGAATTGAGCCTACAGATTTTTGGTGTAGGGGATGATGTTCCAATCAACTGAGCCACCTGGCCAGGACCTAGATATTTGTTTTAATAATTGGTAAGCCTAATTTTTTAACTGGTCCAGTGCAGTAGTATTAGATACCTATGCTACTTTAAGACTTTATGGGTAAGATGTAACTTTACAGTAATTTTGTTTACTGCTAAGTAATCAACTATTAAATATATTAGGAATCGGGACCCTAATATGATTTTAAAGTGATACTTTATAAATCTAACTTTTAAATTGTCATTTTCAGTGAAGTCATATTTTATATATGACATATCACAATAGTTATTAAGATAGTCAAAATTTATGTAATGAACACAAAAAATTATATAAAATAGGTAATAATGTAGAAATAATGAACACATATGCAGATTCAAAATAAAGTTTTCACACTGGAGAAGAGTTCTAAAAGTGCCTGGTTCACAAAATTTCATGTGAGTTTTGAAATATTGCTAGGGACAATGATAAGATTTTCTTAAATGTAGGCATGTTACAAGGCTGTAGCATATGTTAATTTCTTGAATATTTACAGACTTCTGATAAAAGATGAATATTGATTAAATATTCAAGTACGTATTGGTAATGGACCAAGTCAAGCATGCTTCTCTGACACTAGCACACTATAAGTAATGTGGGAATAGTTCATTCAATGTGAGACTATACTTTTAATGTAAAAAATTAAAAGGAATATTACTATTCTTGTGTTGGTTCTTATATGATAACAATAAGTATCTCAGAGAATATTAATACTCCTTATGACAACACTCTTACAATGAAAACATCAGAACCACAATTTCACAAATCAAATAATGTTGTCCTTACAATTACTTATCTAAATGGACATAAATGAGCTTGAGCATCTTCTTTTCATGAGGCTGGTGGGTTTGTCCCACTCTGACTTCCCTTGAGGCACTGCTAAAACCCACAGGCTCCCATAGTCCACACAGGCATTGCCCTTGAGCACCTGGTACTTTTGGCAAAGGGGATGCCCGTTTGGGGACCTCACAAGACTTGGTGAGTCTCTCAGCCTCTCAGTTTTGCTTTCTTTCATTTTGGCTTATTCTCAGGCAGGCCTTGCCTTTGAGCTGTTAAAATAAATAGCATAATTTCCAAGTTTGCATCCCACCAGCTCAGTAACCCCAGTAGAAAGTCAGCTTTACTTAAAGAAGTCCTAGGGTTGAATACCATTGGCCTGCCTTGTCACACACCCTTTCCAGAGTTAGTCCTGAGGGCTGGGGTAGGTATGATAAACCACACCTGAACCATGCGCCTCTTCTACAAATAGGTGGTAGAGTCAACCTGAACTGGATGCCATGGATCCATAGTGGAGAACTGCTGGTCCCCAAAATGATAATGTGGGTATTATTAGCTTAAAAAATCTAATGGATATTGGCTTGGCAAAATATATAGGGTGGTTATTATCCACATACTTAAATATTTTTTATCTACCTTTATGTAGAAAGAAAAATTAAAATACTGTTTTGATATGATAATGGCAAGATTAGAAATCATTTTCACTTCTGATATTATCCAAAACCAGATGCTTTTACGAGAGGGAGGGCGGGTGCAGAAGTAGGCTTACAGTTGTTCCTATGGAAAATAATACAATAATTATTAAATAATACTGTAAGAATAAACCCCATGTTTCATGCACTTACAACTGTAAACCTACTTTTGCCCACCTTGTATTAAACTTATGTTTCTTTGCCCTAAAACCTAGGAAGGAACCTAAAGCAAGAATCTTATATGCAAAATTCAAATTAAAATGCCATTGTAAAATAATTTGAAGGGAAAAATTCAAATTTTTATGATTTATAATAAATACCCTTAGATAATAAATACATAGCAATTTACTACAGATTACGAGCACTATTTCTGAGTCTTTTAAAAAGGGTCAGGTCAGTGACATTCCCTGCTGAGATTAATATGACCCCTTCCTGACGTGAGTTCAGCCACCAAACCACGTAGTTCTGCTACAGATGACAGGAGGTCACAAGCCAGAGACATTAAACCAGATTTATTTAATGTGCACTACAGAGGAGGCTGGAAATGACAAATGGCGGGAAGGTTTTTATATCCTGTTCACCAGCAAAAAATGTAGCCTGTCATAGATTTTCCTTCTTTTCACTGAGAGGCAAGAGACTTTGAAGCCATTGTCAGGCCACAGGCCCCCTGGAGAGCTCTGCTCTGGCCCCAACCTCCACTGTGGAGCATGAATACATGGGCAGTGGGGGTGACTTGAGATCACAGAACACAGATATTAATAAATAATAAAAGGCAGCGTTAGATCAAGGCTGCTCACAGAGCTGGAGTTCAGCTGGTTTGTCCAGGCAGAGGAGGAAGGTATTTTTAGTTTCTGAGCTAATTCCTTAACAACAACCATTGTGTGGAGACATGGCTGGGAATCAAAGGGCCTCTAATCAAAGGGCAGCATGAATAACCCCGCTGTGCAGGGTTGCTCAGAGAAGACTTTAACTGTCCTGATAGAAGACACATGAGGAAGATGTGTACCAGTTTCCTTGTGCTGGAAAAGAGAGAATCTTTTGCCCTTCTCCCAATTCCCAAGAATTAATACCTAAACTTAAGGTTTTTTTTCTAAGTTGAATCTCAGACAAGAAATGTGTCTTTCATGATCATGGTCTGTCGAACATCATCATAACACTGTCTTTTCAAGTTTGTAAAAAAGTAGAAGGTATGCAGTTATTGCCTAAATGGTTAATGCGACGGAAAGTTATTTTCTAATAAAGTGTAACCAGAACCTCTGTGTATGGATCAGAGAAAAGAGTAAGTGCTCAGAGTAAAGATGTCACTGGAGTTAGAGCCAGAAGTTTTGGATTTGAATCCAGATTCTTGTTAACTGAGTATAGGGCAGGCCACCTGTCTTTCTCGATATGCGTTCTTCTGTAGTACAGGCGGTCATCTCAATGTACCTTCACACATTGAAAAACAAAGAAGGTAATGCATGTGCCAGCATCCAAAAGGTGTCTACAATAGAATTATAGGAAGATATTCTTGTTGGGAATTACCTTAATAATTTGTCCATGTTCAGTGAATGAAGGTAGGCAAGCATCACTTACTGTTAAGACTACCTTCTTCTAAGTTTTATAAGAGAGGAGAGATACAAAATAAATTAAAATATTGGTTGACTCCATTGAATTCTTGGAAAAACTAATTTTGATTATGGAGGAAAAGAATCACATCAAACATCTTCATGGAAGCGAGTTATTAATTGATGGGACAACTAGGTAAGGGACAATACCGAAGCCTTCCATTAGAAGCCTTTCATAAAAAAGACATAAACTCTAATCACTAAGGATATTTGAGCCATATGACAACCAGTAGACAGATGGTATTGTAACATGCTTCTAAATGGCTGGGTTTAAAATCCTTTTCCAGATGTTTAGTGTCTTATAGAAAGCAAACGTGTGTGTGTAGTTAGTTAGATAGGTGGATAGATATTATAAACTGTGTTGGTATTATAAGGAAAAACAAAACATAATACACTTGAAAAACCTAAATACATATTCTAGTTTATAGGCACACAAAGATGAACTAGGACTTTTTTAGTTACAAGCGACAAAAGCCCAACTCAAACTTATTTATACAAAAAGGGTACAGGGATGATGGGAAACTGACCAACATTATAACAGGGAAATCAAGGCCATAGTTCTTTAGGCAATGAAGGATACAGGGGTTCAGATGATGCCATCTGTCTCCCCTTGGCTCCCTCTCCACTCTCCGCTAGGCTATTCTGTTTTCAGGTCTCTCCTCTCTTGCATA
>NW_005371920.1:1623352-1636087 GCF_000412655.1 Myotis brandtii | reverse complement strand
GGGGGTGACTTGAGATCACAGAACACAGATATTAATAAATAATAAAAGGCAGCGTTAGATCAAGGCTGCTCACAGAGCTGGAGTTCAGCTGGTTTGTCCAGGCAGAGGAGGAAGGTATTTTTAGTTTCTGAGCTAATTTCTTAACAACAACCATTGTGTGGAGACATGGCTGGGAATCAAAGGGCCTCTAATCAAAGGGCAGCATGAATAACCCCGCTGTGCAGGGTTGCTCAGAGAAGACTTTAACTGTCCTGATAGAAGACACATGAGGAAGATGTGTACCAGTTTCCTTGTGCTGGAAAAGAGAGAATCTTTTGCCCTTCTCCCAATTCCCAAGAATTAATACCTAAACTTAAGGTTTTTTTTCTAAGTTGAATCTCAGACAAGAAATGTGTCTTTCATGATCATGGTCTGTCGAACATCATCATAACACTGTCTTTTCAAGTTTGTAAAAAAGTAGAAGGTATGCAGTTATTGCCTAAATGGTTAATGCGACGGAAAGTTATTTTCTAATAAAGTGTAACCAGAACCTCTGTGTATGGATCAGAGAAAAGAGTAAGTGCTCAGAGTAAAGATGTCACTGGAGTTAGAGCCAGAAGTTTTGGATTTGAATCCAGATTCTTGTTAACTGAGTATAGGGCAGGCCACCTGTCTTTCTCGATATGCGTTCTTCTGTAGTACAGGCGGTCATCTCAATGTACCTTCACACATTGAAAAACAAAGAAGGTAATGCATGTGCCAGCATCCAAAAGGAGTCTACAATAGATTTATAGGAAGATATTCTTGTTGGGAATTATCTTAATAATTTGTCCATGTTCAGTGAATGAAGGTAGGCAAGCATCACTTACTGTTAAGACTACCTTCTTCTAAGTTTTATAAGAGAGGAGAGATACAAAATAAATTAAAATATTGGTTGACTCCATTGAATTCTTGGAAAAACTAATTTTGATTATGGAGGAAAAGAATCACATCAAACATCTTCATGGAAGCGAGTTATTAATTGATGGGACAACTAGGTAAGGGACAATACCGAAGCCTTCCATTAGAAGCCTTTCATAAAAAAGACATAAACTCTAATCACTAAGGATATTTGAGCCATATGACAACCAGTAGACAGATGGTATTGTAACATGCTTCTAAATGGCTGGGTTTAAAATCCTTTTCCAGATGTTTAGTGTCTTATAGAAAGAAAACGTGTGTGTGTAGTTAGTTAGATAGGTGGATAGATATTATAAACTGTGTTGGTATTATAAGGAAAAACAAAACATAATACACTTGAAAAACCTAAATACATATTCTAGTTCATAGGCACACAAAGATTAACTAGGACTTTTTTAGTTACAAGCAACAAAAGCCCAACTCAAACTTATTTATACAAAAAAGGGTACAGGGATGGTGGGAAACTGACCAACATTATAACAGGGAAATCAAGGCCATAGTTCTTTAGGCAATGAAGGATACAGGGGTTCAGATGATGCCATCTGTCTCCCCTTGGCTCCATCTCCACTCTCCGCTAGGCTATTCTGTTTTCAGGTCTCTCCTCTCTTGCATAAATGTTATAAACTGCTACAGAGTTATATTCTTGCATGTCCTAATCCCAAGGACCCTCGCCTCTTCAGTGGCTGCCATCAGTTATTTTAAAAGGAACACCAATGCTTTTTTGCTAACTGTGCTGGGTTGGATGCTCTAATTGGCCAGTCTGGATTAGATGCCTCATCCCTGTGGCTGGGAACTAGGACCCTGGATTGATACCCTCCTCAATAGCACATGGAATGGAGGAGGGGCGGTTCTTAAAAGGGACAAAGTAAAAATAATACCAATAATGTTTGCTATATGTTTATAGGCCTAGATACTGAGAAAGAAAACAATGTCTCCTCATTGATGGCATTGGTAAATTTGAATCAGGTTGGTCACGCATGAACTGTAGTATTCCAGTTGGGATGTCAGGGTATGCTGACAGCAGCTGGGGTTTTGTGAGGAGGTCAGATCTGAAAGACACCTATGATTTTGAAGTTGGGGAAATCAAACAATCCTTTTGACCCAGAAAGGGATTCATGGAGAGAACCAAAGGGTCGACTCCTTTTGCATCAGTAGCAGAGCTCTGACCCTATCCTTGAACAGCAGGATTTCATACTCCAGGACTGCACAGTGGCTCACCCCTTAACATACATGGTGAGGGTGTCATAAAATAGTGATTCAACATTAATAAATCTTACAATGTGATCACACACTGAGTCTGATAATCATGTGTCACCGTGTAAAGTTATCACAATAGTATTGACTATATTCCCCTTCACCTTTTTCACCTTTATCCCTCACCCCTCCCTTCTGGAAACCATCAATTTGATCTCTGTTTCTATGAATCTGTTTTGTTTTATTTTGTTTGTTCATTTGTTTTATTCCACATGTAATTAAAACCATATAGTGTTTGTTGTTCTCTGTCTTATTTCACTTAGCATAATACCATCTAGGTCCATCCATGTTGTCACAGTGGTAAGATTTTGTTCATTTTTATTGCTGAGCAATATTCTGTGTGTGTGTGTGACATCTTCTTTATCCATTCTTCTGTTTATCTTGGCTTTCGTAAATAATGCTGTAATGAACATGGGGTGCATATATCTTTTGGAGTTAGTGATTTGTCTTTTGTTCAAATAAATACCCAGAAGTGCAATTGAAGGCTATTGTGTAGTCATACAAATGAAGGCTATGGTATCTGAAGAAAAATGAAAGCCCAAGTAGCCCCAGAGATGTAGGCAGCAGGAAGGAACGAACCATTTCATCAGGAAACTGCTGCTGGGGTGAATCACCTCTACCAGATGCTTTGTTGTTGGGTCCCTATACAAGGAGAAGTGGGATAGCCTAATGCTGAAGAGCATCTGCTCTCCTATCAGACAGGAGTGGGTTTGAATTCTGGGTCACCACTCAGCCACTAGCTCCTTGGGCTCAGGTATTTGCTTCAATTGGGGATAATAACAGTGTCTAGTTTGTTGGGTTGTTGCGGGAGACCAAAAGGCTTTCAGCAATTCTCAACCTGTGGGTCGCGACCCCTTTGGGGGTCGAACGACCCTTTCACAGGGGTCACCTAAGACCATCGGAAAACACATATATAATTACATATTGTTTTTGTGATTAATCACTATGCTTTAATTATGTTCAATTTGTAACAATGAAAATACATCCTGCATATCAGATATTTACATTACGATTCATAACAGTAGCAAAATTACAGTTATGAAGTAGCAACGAAAATAATTTTATGGTTGGGGGTCACCACAACATGAGGAACTATATTAAAGGGTCACGGCATTAGGAAGGTTGTGAACCACTGGCTTAGATCAATGTCAGTATATATTCAGATGTATTAAGTAGTATTATAATGTTAAAGATTTGAAGGGGAAGTCCAGTTGTCAAGCATGCCATCTTGAATAATGAAACAACTATCAAGGAGAGATAAAATTTCCCAAGAGAGTATTAAAGTACATTTGTAGAAGGGGTATGGAAGATTGGAGAAAAAATGCAATAGGTTTCCACTAGAGTTACCAACCCAGGGAATTTGCAATTCCACTTGAATTCCCTATGTATTTTATCAGATGTGGGATGCATAAGGGCAGCGATTGGGTTTCATAAAGGAGATACTGAATGTTTGGTGACCTGAGGGAAACTGTATGTTGACATGGAAAAGGTCATCCTAGTATTTATGTCTACATAAAGTTCCAGTTTGCACCAGTCTGTTGTGATGCATACAAGAAAATCAAATGGCACTTGGAGGGTAGTGCAACAAAGCTTTTGTCGACTTATTCAAACTCCATTATATCTATCAAGGGTGGGGACCTGTTTATCATCTGTCTTTGGGTCCAGTCAACATAGAAAAAGCCAAAAAGCACTCTGGGCTAGATTGCTCTCTATCTAAACTTTACTTGTTCATTGCTGATGTCTTAGCTTTTTTGACAAGTTATTGGATGGACATAAATAAATATGCAGTTGATTCTTTAGGGCTTGCAAATTTGGTAAATGCTCATTTAACTTTTTGGCAGTTATGAGAAATAAGTAAAGGAGTATCCTAAAGTAAGGTTTGTACAAAACGTGCTTTGGTTTTGCTTACACAAAATCCCCAGGAACCAGGAATTGGACTACGTTTCTCTACCTGAATTTCTTTTTCTTTCATCACTGAGCACATTTATTTACACTTTTACTCTAGGGCTGTTCTGGACTGTTAGGTTGCTACTTTGATTTATTTTAGTTTTCATTTCACAGTGGAAGGAAAAATGAGCTATTAAAGCACTTGGCTTTGGAGAGAATATCTCCCATGATACTATGAATGGCATGCCTTTCCAAACCAGGAAGAAAGTTAGCAGGTTAGGTTTCAGCTACAGTCTGGTTTGGGCAGCACATTGTTTAAGGTATTGTGGAGCCATGGATCTGTGGAGCTATGGAATAAGGAGAAAGAATTCTGTCCTCTTTTCCATTCTGTCTAAGCCAAGAAAGTGTATGAATTCACTGCTCACGGGCTTGGCATGGGTTATCACATTTAATCACTCACTCGTTCATTTGACAAGTGTTTTAGCTCACGTGCTGTTCCATGGGCTGGGGGGCAGCAATAAATAAGAAAGACAAGTATTCCTGCTCTCATGGAGCTTATCAAAGAGCACCAACAATAAATAAGAGGAATAAGTAAAAATAAAACATTTTTAAAGAGTGGTAAGAGTTTAGGACAAAAACCAAACAGGGAGGTGGAATATGAACTGTTGAGGGTGAGGAGGTTGATATTTTGCAAGAAGAGCTAAGAAACTGGAATTTAAACCAGGTCTGGGGTTGCAGAACAAAACTCTTAACCATGGCCTTATACATAAAGTATCTGCATATTTCAGTCGGTATCAAGGGTAAAGAAGAAGAAGTGTAACAGTAGAGCGCTCATAAATGAGGAAAGGAGTGTGTGTGTGTTCCTCAGCCCAGCCTGCACCGTCTCCAATCCAGGACTGCTGGCTCCCAAACATTTGCCTGCCTGCCTGCCTGATTGCCCTTAATGGTTCTGCCTGCCAGCCTAATCACCCCCTAAACACTCCCCTACCAGCCCGATTGCCCCCAACTGCCCTCCCCTGCTGGCCTGATTGCCCCCAACTGTCCTCCCCTGCAGGCCTGGTCCCCCCAACTGCCCTCCCCTGCAGGCCCAGTCACCCCTAACTGCCCTTTGCAGGCCTTGTCCCCCCCAACTGCCCTCCCCTGCAGGCCTGGTAACACCCAACTTCCCTTCCCTGCAATCCTGGTCTCCCCCAACTGCCCTCCCTTGCAGGCCCAGTCATCCACAACTGCCCTCCCCTGCCAGCCTGGTCACCCCTAACTGCCCTCCTCTGCAGGCCATCTTGTGTCCGCATGGGGGCTGCCATCTTGTGTGTTGGAGTGATGGTCAATTTGCATATTACCTCTTTATTATATAGGATTAGATATGTTAAGTACCATCTAGGCATCGTAAAACAGTATCTCTTTTGGGTCCCATAATTTTGTGTGTGCAAGGAGTATTTTAGCCACTAAGGAAGCTGCCTGATAGAGAAGTTACCTTTCCCTAAGGGCATACTGCACAGAGCAGGGGCTCATGTCTTGGTCTTTCTGATTTCAAACTCCATCTTCAGTATCAAATGATAGCCTTCAGTGACTGCCTTTAGGCACAATCAGCGATGATCCTTTCAACTAACTGTTTTATTCTGGCAAAAGTACAAAATATGAGTGTCTTTAATAACAGGAAAAGATTATTGTTTTCAGAACTTCAGGAACAAATCCAAAGAAAGAAAAAACTCAGTATTGAATAATGGTGCACAGGCTTTTTATCAGTGATTTGTGATGTATTTGGTTGATTCCATTTGGGGTGTGGAGGGGGGGAAGGGGGTAGAAAAGCAAAGTGATGGCCAATGATTAGGAAATGAATAGTTTCACAGCATGGTTCCTTGGTTGCTCTAAAATTAGCTTCGAATCAACCAGATCTCAGTCAGTGTGATGGGTAAAGTGACAGCCAAAACTTGATTATGGGCTGCTTTCTGTGGCAAAGTAGTGAGTCAGGCTATAGTCTGCGTTGGGCAGCCTTTCACAGCATTTGATCAGGTCAACTGCTTATTATTATTTCTAAATCATCACCCACCTAATCGCTCCACAATCAGATCGTTCTTCACTGGTGTTTGGTAGATTTGATGGCTATACTAATTCATGGAGCAGCTCATTCCATTTTTGGATAGAGGATTCTGATGAATGTGAAGTTTTCCTGAAGTTGAACTGAAAGCTTTTTCTTTGTATCTACTTCTCACAGGAACCATATACAGTCTTTTTTTCACCCTTTCTTCTTTAGAAATGAGTTCTAGTTTTCCAGTGATTTTTTAAAAAATTATTTTTGAAATTGATGCCCAGCCATTTTATAATTTCTTAGATCACTATGAGTTCTTATTATTTTTTTAGACCCAGGACCTACACACATATAAACTAGAAAAATGATTATTTTACTTTCTCAGCTAAAATGTATTAGTTTTTGCTCCCAGCGAGGCATTCTCAAGCACATTACAAAAATTTTCTTATATAATCTTCGCAACAACCTTGTGATTTATAATTATTATCTGCTTTCTGCAGGCAAACAAAGATCTAGAGAGACTAATTAGCCCAAGAACCACAGCTAATAATGTGATGCTGTGGCATCCAACTCAAAGGGGGCAGAATTCCATAGGTGGGCTTCGTTTACTCTACTGTTCTGCTTCTCCAGACTATGAGCCTCTCAAAGGCAGGGTCTAAATTTTACTGATCAAAGTCTCTCAGATAATAAAGTATCTGCTATGTAATTAGGACAAGGGACTATATAATTCAATTGGCTTATAAATTTCAAAAATATTCATGTAAATCCTATCTTATATCTCAAATATTTGTCAAAGAATTCAGTGTAACCCTTCAGTATTATCAGTTCAGCTTACAGATGTTTCTGTTACTTCCTTAACTCCTTTTGCCTTTTTTGTTTTCTATAGAATATTTTGGAATACTTTGGAATGTTTAGAAATATTATTTTGCAATACTTGAAATAATTTTGCAAACCTCAGATCATACAAGGTTACAGCTTCTTTTTATATATCACCTTCATATGTTTGTGTTTATTCAGTCTTTTTCTAAAATAGTAATATATTGCAGTTATGGCCTGAGAAAGGGAATATATTTACCCAAGAGTTTCCCTAAAATGATGTTAAGCATTGGCATTTTAAACCTACAGTCAGTGTCCTTTCAGATGATAAAAAAAATCAAAAGTAGCTTTATTAAAATGGAAAGCAGAAATTCATAGTCTTGATGTTGGTCAAGTAAAAAGGAAATATATATTTTGTTAAAGCATAATCTTGTATAATATAAGTATGGTAAAAAATTCTGATTATTTTTCTGATTTTTGAGATAGATAAGTTGTGTTTTTTTTTAGCCTGTGATTTCCCTAAGTAGCATGCATGGGATGTGATGGTAGGCAAATCCATTTGGCGTAACCACAGTCTGCTCTCTCATTGATGCTTCAGAGACGTGGGCATAACCTCCTCTGTACTAATATTGATATTTCTTATTGTAAACTATTGCAGCATTTTTTTCTTTTGATTAAGGCAAATGTCACTCAATTAGTTTTGTTTCCATTTATTCATTAAATTTTTAATCAATTCCTACACTTTGTCAGGCAGTCTTCCAGGTGTAAAGACGCCAGTAAGGAAGAACTTTGTCCTCAAGGAGCCTGCAGCCTAGGGGAGTACAGGCATATGAAGAAACACATTATGATAAAAAAATGACAGATGCTCTCATATAGCTACTCATAGGATGGATGAGAATATAAGGAAAATGTCCCTAAGTCTGGACAAGTTACAAGGATTTCACAGACATAGTAGGCTTTGAATTAAGACAAGAAGGTTAAGAAAACACCACCAATTGCTTAGAAGCATAAAAGAGCCTATGGTCTTTAAAGAGCAATAAAAGAATTTGTAATATTGGAATGTAAGAAAAAAGCAGTGAGATTAGATGACTAGACAGGAACTGTCTCATGGAGGACCTGCACATCTTTCTGAGGAGTGTATATTTAATCCAGTGAGCAATGGGGGATGGCTGTGGAATTTTGAGAGGAGAAATGTCATCATTAGAAGTAAGTGCTCAGTGCCACATTTATTCAGAGGAATGATGTGCTATTGACAGTTGGTCAGTCCTGGGTCAGCTTTAGTGATTTGTGAGGCTTACTGTCCTGTTTTCCTATATGCTGTGACCATCACTAGACTGATGAAAAGTCTTGTCTAGAACTAAGCATCACTGGCATTTCAGCTCTTACACAATATTGTAGGTGTTACTTCTTTTGACCTCCCATGAGCACATTCTACTTACATTGTCATGCAGTATGATTCAATTAGACTTTCCCCGAGCCTCGATTCTCAGCTAATACATGGGATCACAGATGACTATTTACCATATATTCCAGAGCTGAGTGTTGACCTTTGAAGAGAAGTAGACGGCAGATTCTCATCTTTCCCTGCCCAGAATCCTGATTGCAGTTTGCTTTCAAGAAAACTATCATCAAAGCCTGGGGGAGAGATGGCAGACCTGAAGCACCACTAGTACATAAATTAAGGCAATATAGCCATCCACATGTCAAAAGAACACAATGGATAAACTTAAGAATGGCATAACATATGTATAGTTTTCTTGATACCCATGAACATGAAGTCCCAATTTCAAACTGAAATCCAGAGGTCATTTTTAAAAAAAAATCATTTTAGAATCATAATAAGCTGAAAAAATAGTACAGAAAACTCCCGTGATTTCTCTAATGATAACATCTTCCATAATTATACTGTTTTATCAAAAACGGAAAACTGACATTGGTACAACATTGTTACCTGAACTGTGGCTCTTAAATTCAAGATTTCAATCATGAAAATTCACCCACTTTCAAAAAAATGATTCCAGTGCTTCCTGTCCTTTTGCTTTAAACCCTCACATATACTGTTCCATCTGCCTTGGGCACTTCTTCCTATTTCAACAATTCAACCCCCTTGCATATTGAATATGGTTTCTAATTTAGTGATCTGCCTCCTCTTCAGCTCATATCATCTCCAGAGGGAAGCTGTCCCAGACCCTGATTCTCAAATAGGCGATATTTGCCTGCTAGCTACACTCACAGTCCTCTTTCTCCTTCTTGCCATTTATGATAATTAAAAACAAATAACTGTCTAATTCATTTCATGACAATATATAAAAATTGTCATGTTAATTTTATATGTCAACTTGACCAGGCTAAGGGATGCCCTGTAAGCTGATAAAACATTATTTGTGTGTGATCTGTGATGATATCTCTGGAAGAGATCAGCATTGAAATACATAAACTGAGTAAAGAAGGTTGTTAGCACCAATGGGGAGGGGAGGGGGCATCATTCAATCCATTGAATGATGGATAGAATGAGTCAGAGGAAGGGTGAATTTGCTCTCTCTGCTTGACCTGTGACATCCATCTTTTTCTGCCCTTAGACATCAGTGCTCCTGGTCTCTGGCCTTTGGACTTGGACTTACACCATCAGCTCCTCTGGATCTCGGGGTTCAACACAGACTGAATTGTGTCACCGGCTTTCCTGGTTCTTCAGCTTGCAGACGGCAGCTCGTGGGACCTCTCAGCCTCCATAGTCACGTGAGCTGATTTCTACAATAAATCTTCTCGTATACATTTATATATATCCTATTGGTTCTGTTTCTCCGGGGACCCCTGACTGACACACAGATGGGGAAATTAACTATGTGTTATTTTAGGATCTCAGTTCTACCATGAAAGAATGAGATGTATTGTGCTCTTCCTCTCAAAGTAAAGTAGGCAGGCTCCCTGTTACTTTCTGGTTTCAAGGTAGCGCTCATTTAGAAATCCATAAATGACATTGGGACACAATTGAACGAGTTAGAAAGGTTGACTTACAGTGTTGAAGGCTTTTGACAACTTCCTTTGATCTTGGAGCCCCTTAAATACAGATAAATTTCTTTTTATTCAACATTGGAATTTCTATAGCATTGCTGGATTAAGTACACAAAGAAGTATATTTATTCTCATTTATTTTTGCCGATGAAGTAAATAAGGTAAGTGAAAATTAGCAAATGCACCATTTATTGTGTTTTTAATTTTTTATTGAATTTATTGGGGTGATATTGGTTAATAAAAGTATACAGGTTGTACAATTCTATAATACATCATCTCTATACTGTATTGTGTGTTCACCACCCAAAGTCAAGTCTCCTTTCAACCATTTATTCCCCTATACCCTCTTATATCTCCCCTTATCCCACCTTTCCCTCTGGTAGTCACCATACTGTTGTCTGTAGCTATGAATAATTTTTTCTTTGCTTAGTCCCTTCACTTTTTTCACCCAGCTCCCCAACCACCCTTTCTTCTGACAGTTGTCAGTCTCTTCTCTTTATCTATGAGTTTGTTTCTATTTTGTTTGTTAGTTTATTTTGTTCATTATATTCCATGTATAAGTGAAATCATATGGTACCTGTTTTTCTCTGACTGACTTATTTCACTCAGCATAATACTCTCCAGGTTCATCCATGCTGTTGCAAAAGGTAAGATTTCCTTCTTTTTTTACGGCCGGTAGCATTCCATCAGTAGATGAGTGGATAAAAAAAGCTGTGGTACATTTACACAATGCATCATTCATTCTTGCATGAATTTACCCATCCATATTCAACAAATCCTGGCATAGCAAAAGTTGTGTTTTAGGTGCTCCAAGAACTATCCAAATGAAGTTAAACTCATGGCCAAAACGATTTTATAGCATTGAAGCAATACGAAAAATTATGGGGAGAAGGTGAGACCAATAGGAATTAAAAAGTATATGTTAAATGTCCTCATCTCAAAAATAATTATAGCTGTGTCTGGTGATGGATGTAAACTAGGTTTATTGTGGTGATCATTTCACAATATACATAAATATTAAGTAATTATGTTATACATCAGAAACTAACATAATGTTACATGTCGATTATACCTCAATTTGAAAAATGAGCAAGTGGATACAGAGAACAATTATTGGTGGTTGCCAGAGGTTGGGGGAGGGAAGGCAAACTGGGTGAAAAGGGTTACAATACAAACTTCTTGCTATGAAATAAATATGTCATGGGAATGTAATATATAGCATGGCGTTTACGTTAATAATACTGTATGGTATATTTGAAAATTGTTCAGACAGTAGATCTTAAGAGTTCTCATCACATGAAGAATGATTTGTAACTCTGTGTAGTGATGGATGTTAACTAAACTTATTGTGGTAATCCTTTTGCAATATATACAAATATCAAAACATTATTTTACACACCTAACACTAATATGATGTTGCATAACAATTATATCTAAATTTTTTAAAAGAGAAAAATACGTTTGGGAGTCAGAGATACCTTCTTTTCATATCTTGGCTCTGCCTATGTGACTTTAAACCGAACCTTCTAATCCAGCGGTTCTCAACCTGTGGGTTGCGACCCCTTTGGCGGTCGAACGACCCTTTCACAGGGGTTGCCTAAGACCATCCTGCATATCAGATATTTACATTACGATTCATAACAGTAGCAACATTACAGTTATGAAGTAGCAATGAAAATAATTTTATGGTTGGGTCACATGAGGAACTGTATTTAAAGGGCCAGAAGGTTGAGAACCACTGCTCTAATCTTTATTTTCCCCGTCTGCAGGAGGGATTTAAAATATAACTTAATTGTGGGGTCATCAAGATCCAATGAGATCATGAATATAAAACTTACTTTTTTGGTGCCAGGCACATAGTAAGCACTCAGTGTTATCTCTAGTTAATGTTTTTTCTGAATCTAATTTCTATCATTTTCTAATAGCAGCCTCAACCATCAATTAATTACTATTTCTTAATTGCTCCAACAAAAATATGAAATTTGGATTTCTCAGAAATGGCAAACAAGAGCAACAGAGCTATCTTGAGAGAAGATGCTGGGTGATTGTCTGGGCTATTGCACTGGCTAAGCCATTTATATTTTTTACACCAGCTCAAAGTGAGTGTGATTTAAATTCATACCACAACAATATGACAAATTATACAAATTATGAACCCTTCAGGGTCACTTATGAGGAGCTGAAGCTGGGAGTGTTATATTCACAAGGATGCCAAGGATCTGCTTGTATATAATTACATATCACTCAAGCAAGCAATGATAAACGTCAGTCGTGAGGACTGATCAGGGCTGGGGAAGTTGCAGGAGGAAAAGATTACATTTTAAGGAGTTATTCAAGGCTGTAGCAAGCGTGCCCTTCTCAGCAAGCACATATTTGTCAGTTATCATTTGCTGCCTGAGCTCAGTTATAATGGAACTGGTTTGAGTCCTCAGAATGGCATGAAATGAAACCTGGCCACGAAACGGGTGGTTGTCTCAGTTTCTGGTGGCCCATGAGAAAATGGGAACCTTCTCCTAAAAGCTCATTTGACTAGTAAACAGTCATCACTGATTACTGGCAAAACAATGAGGATCGAGAGTTACTGTGTTCTGGATCTTTCTATCACAGAGTGTGGTACCCCCAGACTTTGGGATTACACAAACCAGTACAACCAAAATAAATAGATTAACAAGTCTCCCACAAAAAGTATTACCAGCATTTTTTTTTTACATAAATGTATCATTTTTTAAAAAATATATTTTATTGATTTTTTACAGAGAGGAAGGGAGAGAGATAGAGAGTTAGAAACATCGATGAGA
>NW_005371920.1:1600071-1623267 GCF_000412655.1 Myotis brandtii | reverse complement strand
TTTCATAATGCATTTTAGTGAAGTTATGTGGACTTTCAGAATATTTGGAGTGCACATCTAGGACGATCTGATTGAAAGTAGAAGCAGAGTGTCATACATGGAATTCCCGTTGGGGAGCTTGGGTGGCTTCCCTGAAAGCAATAGACACTCTTCTTCCAGAGCAGCTGAAACTGAGCCTGGAGGAGACCCCTCCTGAGGGCCCACAGGGAGACACCCGCAGTGCACACTGAGGCACACATGCCTCTGTTACCAACAGAGAAAAGGCGCTCATTTCAAACGTGAGCTCCAGATTGAAGCCAGAAGGGCAGATGTTCTAAATTACAGGCTTTGATTACAATCTTGCTGCTTCTCGGGATTTGTAGCCTGCTCCAAGCTGAGTTATAGTGGCATTTTATTTGTTAATGGTGGCTAATGATTTCCTCAAGCACTATTAGGGCGGATGGGTGCTCTCACAATAAAGGACAGCCTTTATTACTAAAGGACCATATTAGATTATGGGAATCCTGTTACTATGACTTCATTTTTCTCACCATGTTGAGGAGCTGTGAGAAACTTCTGAAACACTGCCCTGATCCTTGGAGGGAATTGGGCCAACAGTGAGCTTTTCAGAACTACCCATGCATGCCTGGATCCCAACCCTCAGAGAGGCTGGTTGCAAATAGTTGTGAGTGGTGTCTGTGCCTGAGGATTTTTTAGAATGTGCTCTTAATGAATCTGCAATGCAACCAGGGTTGAGAACCCTGGCTCTATAGCTGGGGAGACACGTTTCCTTCTCCATCACTGTTTTCCTCCAGAAATTGTTCACTGCTCAAAGCTATACTTTACATCAGGGCTGGCTCATGCGTGCTTGCACAGGTAGCTTGAATCAGTGCCAGACCATCTTAGGTTCAAAGAATGGACCACAAACTAAACTCAGCAGTCTCTCTCCTGTCTGCCTGCCCGAGATGAGAGAACTGCACATAAGGCAGGGGGGACTCACTTCCAACACTGCTGGGGGAGAGAGCTCTCACTGTTACCCAAAGGGTTAACGTACGTCCCACATGACTAATGGCCATTTCCCCTTCAAAGCTGACAGCTGGACAGGATTGAGAAGGCAGCCAAGGCAGAATGTCTGCCGTAATTTAGAGCTCCCCATTTGAAAACAGGATGTCAATGGCTGTAGTGTGGATTTGCTGAAAGAATAACAAACAAACAAACCAAAAACTTAACATCTGGCCTAGTTTTCTGAAGTCATAAAATAGAAACCTCATTACCAGAAAATATGATGTCTCCTGACAGGTACAGAGAGTATAAAAAAAATCTGAAAGGGAGAAAATAGGATGGGAAATGAATCAGGAAACTGTAAATTGATGATGATGATGATCATGATGATGATGGCGATGCTGACAATGGTGGCGGTGGTGGTGTTGATATTAAAATAGCAACAAAACCACATTTATTCCTACTCAGTGTAGCAAGTATCTATTTTTAATAATTCAAAAATTATTTATAAATATTTAATATGTGTGTGACAATGCTTATAGATATAGAAATGCATCAGGGAATGAAAATAAACAAAGAATTGACCTCATGAAGCTCATATTCAGTGGGGGAAATTTCAATTATATCTAATCTTTATAACAGAGCTGCAAAGTAGGAATTGGTTACCACAAATTACAGGAATTTAAAACTCAAGAAGGTTAATTCACTCTCCTTCATGAATACCTGTCATCTTGGTGAATGAGGACATGTCAGAGGAGTTATTATTTGCAACTTTAGCCAAACATTATGTCTCCTTACTGTAAATGTAAAGAGTAAAGAGGTGAGGGGAGAGATGCTCCCTCATATTTAAGAGATAATTTCCTTGAGAAATGAAAGACCTAGAATCAAATTTCCCCTTGGCCATTGATCCTTGTTGTGATGTTGAACAGGTCCTTTCCTTCTCTGAGTTTTGGTTTTATAACTTAGCAGCGAGGCAGTGGACTAGATCAGTAGTTCTCAAGGTGAGGACCTCACATAGGCAACCTCAGAACCACCTGGGAGCCTGTTTGAAATGCAGATTATCACAGAGTACCCCATATCTACTGAATCAGAAAGTCTGGAAGAGGCCCAGCAATTCGTGTTTTAACAGGCCCTCCAGGTGATTCTGATATGCACTAAACTTTCAGAACCACAGCGCTAGGTAATCCTATATAATAAAAGCCTAATATGCTAAGTGTCTGGTCATCCAATCGTCCGTTCAAACAATCAAAGTGTAATATGCTAATGATATTCTAAGGCTGCTCAACCGCTCACTATGACGTGCACTGACCACCAGGGGGCAGACAGTCAACTGGTCAACCAGTCCCTATGACATGTACTGACCACCAGGGGCAGACACTCAATGCAAGAGCTGCCCTCTGGAGGTCAGTATGCTCCCACAGGGGGAGCGCCGCTCAGCCAGAAGGCAGGCTCACGGCTGGTGAGCACAGTGGTGGTGGCAGGAGTCTCTCCTGTCTCTGCAGCAGCACTAAGGAAGTCTGACTGCCAGCTTAGGAGCAGGCCTAAGCTGGCAGTCAGACATCCCTCAAGGGCTCCTGGACTGTAAAAGGGTGCAGGCCGGGCTGAGGGAACCCCCGAGTACACAATTTTCATGCACTGGGGCTCTAGTCAATTATAATTATTTAGAGCTTTAGAGTCAAGCAGACATGGATTTGATCCACGCTTCACAACTCACTGGCTTCATGAGTATTGGCAATTCACTGAACCGCTTTAATTCCTGAACCATCAAATGGGAGCAATCATAGTATCTTTCCTCTTGGTCTGTTATGATTGAGATAACACATATAAAATACAC
The DNA here is from genome assembly GCF_000412655.1 of Myotis brandtii. Classification (NCBI taxonomy): domain Eukaryota; kingdom Metazoa; phylum Chordata; class Mammalia; order Chiroptera; family Vespertilionidae; genus Myotis; species Myotis brandtii. Next base: position 1,620,452 of record NW_005371920.1, on the reverse strand, counting down.
AACCAAAAACTTAGCATTTAAATGATTATTTATCCTCCTCAACACATTCTTGATCTAAATCACGTTAACACTGACATTGTAAGATTTTGTCATGTTTGAAGAGGACTTCGAGAATGTTGACTATTGCAAAACAATGCCCAGGCAACAACAACAAAATTTGCATTTTAGCAACCTAAATGCAGACTCAAACTGGCAGATTGCAGCAGCAAATGGTTCTGCAGCAAGAGGCAGTAAGCGGTATCACAAACAGATGTTGCATTTGGCATCCAGAGGATCAGCCAGCCATGTCCTTCTGTGTCAAATCAGCCTGCCCCAATCATGAGGTCTGTAGGCTTACAAGTTTGCTGTCCAGCTGAATGGAGCCCTGGGTGTAAATCCAAACATACATTAGGCTGGTGATGATAAATGAATTGGACAAAAGGAGGAAGAGCATCAATCTAATCAGTAGATAGAAGCTGAAGCGATGGTACCATTTGGAACCTGTGGATGTTGTATCCCCTTTCCCCACTACCATTCCCTTGCATCCCCTCCATTCTTCATGACCCAAAAGAAAACTCCAGGTTCCTCATAAAACAGGTTAAGCCGCTAAAAAAACAGGAAAGAACAGAGATGAATGGTGACCTGCCAACCACGAGTAATTGAAAGGTGGTGCAATGTGGTATAAATCCACCTGCCCCCAATAAAGGAGTCAAGTTGAAGTTGAAGTTCAGAAAAAGTGCAGTCCCCAAGGTAATTTATTTTCCAAGCAAGCCTAATTACAGTAGCTCAGTACAACCAAATATTTTAGAGATGATATATGACAGTGGTTAAGATAGCAGTCCTTGGAGTCAGGCAGCTAGGGATTGAATCTCGAGTGCCATTTACAAGCTGGATGATATTAGACACGTTTCTTAATATTTCTAAGCCTCATTTTTCTCTTAAGTAAAATTGAAATAATAACAGTGTCTACCACAGAAGGTTTTTCTGAGGATTAAAGGATATCGTGCTTAGCATGTCTAGTATAGTAAGTTTTCAGTAAGTTTAAAAATTAATTATTAAAAAAATTTCTGTATTACTATGAGCATGTTGCTAAGGCATGGGAAGACTGTTTTGAGACTATTTTAGGAAGTCATCGCTTGAAAACCTGCTACCCAGTGAATTTCTATCTGCTCTGTCCCTACGTTTTCATGAAAATCATCTATCTGTGTGGGTTGCAAGTGGAACTGTCTCAAGTCAAAAATGTAATTTACTGGCTCACAAGACTGAGAAGTCCTGAGATAGATTGGCTTCAGGCGTGGCTGGCTTCAGAACTCAAACAATATCTTCAGGACGCATCATGCCTTGTTCACTTTAATCTCAGCCTCCAAGATGCAGCAAGATGCCTGTGATACCTCAACACCCTTAAGACTCTCACTGCAGAAGGAGACAGACCATTTTCTTCTGGTAGCTCTGATAGTTCTGTGCTTTTCTGTGATTGGACCTGCTTTGGCCAGCTTGAGCCAATCATGGCATGCAGGAGTAACCTGTGTGGCAATTGGCTGGGGCTTAAATCACATGATCATTGATACCTCAACACCCTTAAGACTCTCACTGCAGAAGGAGACAGACCATTTTCTTCTGGTAGCTCTGATAGTTCTGTGCTTTTCTCTGATTGGACCTGCTTTGGCCAGCTTGAACCAATCATGGCATGCAGGAGTAACCTCGTGTGGCAATTGGCTGGGGCTTAAATCACATGATCACTCTGGAGGTGGGGAGGGTGCTGCCTTGAACCATGAACTGAGAGTGAAGGAATGAAGAATACTCACTAGAAAAGTTTGAGCTATTACTGTGGAGGCAAACAATTAGCAGACACTTCACCTCTTTCTTTTCTCTCTCTCTCTCTTTTTTTCTTTCCAGTCAATCCTTTCATTGTGTATGCAGGTATAGCCCCTGACCTCAAAGGGTTACTGAACTCCAGTTTTTCATAAAATTCAGCTCATGGACAGTTTATATCAGTTTCTGATAATGCCTGAACCTCTCCCCAGTGCAGAATCCCTGATGATTAGACCCACTGGTCTGTATTTTTAACATATTCCCTAAGTGATTCTTAGAAATACTGAAGTTTGAGAGTCATTGAAACACATAGTGATTCAATAAAGATAATTTCTCCCAAAATAAACCATCGATTTAATGTACTACATTTCTCTGTCACTTCTTACACCTGTCTGTAAAATAGAATCTGTAGTATATGAGTTCAGCTACCTCAAAGAGCTTCTCTAAGGACAAGTAATTTCATGTGAATGTAAATTTTTTTTCTGGTTCCTTAGAAATAGTGGTAAAATAAGTTTTATTAATTTGGCATGCTGGTGGTAATAGAGTACTCTCTTAAATTGAGAAGTAATGTATATTATATGGGTTGTTTTATTTGATGATACTGGGTAAGCTGATAAAATCTCTGTGTCTGAGTTTACTCATCCATAGAGAGGGAAAAATCTCTATTAGGTTTTAATGAGAATTAAAATAATTAATTCATGTAACGACCTAAGGACTTTGGTCCATAGTAATCACTCAAATGATAGTTCCTCCTACTAGGCACTTACTATATATTTTCACACTTAATCCTCATAAACCTTAATAGGTAGTTATTATTGCACCTATTTTGCAAATGAGGGATCCAAGGCTCAGAGAGATTAATTCACTTGCTCCAGGTCTCAGAGCTAGTATGGTAATTATGTCAGAATATAATTGAAACCCTCAACTATTCAGCAGGTGCTTTTTACAAACGATCCACTGATAATTCTTGATTTCTGAGTGATTTGTGCATGCTGTAATTCAACAATATGACAGGGCTAGTTAATAGAGCACTCCAGTTAGAATGATGACCATGGAGTTGATTACATGTAAGTAAGGGATGTTGCTATTATTTTTTCATTCTTCATCCTTCCAGATGAAAAAAGCAATGTTAAAACATCTGATATATAATCTTGACAGGGTGTAAATGAGAATTATTTTATTCAAGATTTAGATATCTGGGTTAAGGGATAGAAGTTTCCTAAATTACTCCCGAGGACTAATTTACACAACAGGAGAATGAAGCTCAATATGTTGTTTATTTTTTGCAGGGGAGTTTGTTTCTTCTCAGTTTTATTTTTTGTCAAGATTTATTTATAGACCATTTCTACTTTCATCAAGCCAAAATTACCGGCATGTCTATATTTTACAATTTAAGAAATATAAGTACTTAATAAGCTTGAGAACTTCTATTTAATCTACTCTTAATAATAGGTTTTTTTGTGTGTGTTTTTTCTTTGTTATTTTGCACACTGCTCCACATTTTGACTGTTTTGAAATAATTGTTGATTCCTTACTGCCATACTTCTCTCAACTTAATCCACACCCATCTCCTCACAGTTCTCTACACAAGTTCACTTCAAGTCTAAGCTTACTCATGCTGCTTCCCCTCCCTGGAATGTCGGTTCACCTTCTCCCTACACATCTCACCCCATCTCTTGTGGCTCAATTTAAATCTGACCTCCCATAGACTACTTAACTGCTCCACCCTGAAGTGATCATTCTCCTCTCTATTACTTCCACTTTTAGATTTTTATAAGTTGTGGTTCTTCTGAGCCATTCCTTGGAATTTAACTAGATGACAGTGTGAATAGGTACATGAACAAGCCGTTTCCTTTGAAACACATGCTAGGAAGCTTATCACAAATCTCTGGGCTACCCACCAAAAGGCAAAGATTTCACAGGAAGCACTTTTACCTGAGGCTCATTGCTGGTTCTCCTCCTACCTACTTGTGGCCATTGCTGTAATTATTACGGTAGTTCACTTGGACCGCTGAACTCTACACTACAGCCCATCACCACAACAGGAGAGCTAAATGACTCACTCTAGGGATTAATGTGTGCAGTGGGGCAACTGGCTCAATATAATGTTGGCTACTCAAGGGACATTTGGGTACTTAGGCTTTCTGCCTGAGATCAGACAATGCGCACCATGAGAGCTGGGGTGAAAGTTAAACAGTGCCCTCCTGTACCTTGTCGTAACTGCACTAGGAATATTTCCCAGGTCCGAATATACCCAGGACCATGAACTCAGGGATGGCACATGGAACTAAGACGAGAATTGCATTAGGAATTCTTTATACTCTCCTAGTACAAATAGCCTACACAGCATGAGCAACAGATAATGTTGCCTGCTTTAGCCAATAAAAAGACAGCACACTCAGTTACATTTGAATTTCAGATAAACAATAAATAATGTTTTAATATAAGTATGGCCCATCCACTATTTGTAGTAGTGACAGCAATAGTATTAAGTCCAGCACTTTGGTCAAGGCCGTCATTGAGTGTTTATATATCTGAGTTGTACTTTGCCTAACAGCTTTCAGTCTTCATGGGAGTCAAATGTGGGATGGAATCCTGTTTCCATTGCTTACTAGCTATGTTGCCTCATGTCAATTTCCTAACTTCTCTGAGTAATAACTTTATTATCTACAAAACAGAGAAAACAATTGCTCGTACCTCATAAAGTGATGGTGAGGATTATGTGCTGTACAATATATAAAAGTTTAATTTAGGGCTGAGCATATAGTAAGCTCTAAATAAATAATAGGCATAAAGTGTAAAGGTAAGTATTTGCAGCTACTCATACAAGCCTTTTAAATTCTTTATAATAATTCACTTCCCTTTCTCAGTGTAGTGTGGGAACAAAAAAAATAATGCTTAATGGGGAAACCTCTGACTAGAGGGAATATTAGATGAGAATTGCTTTCTATCCCTTTGGAGGTGTAGCTTCCAAGGGAGGGGAAATCTATAGAGTTGGGGTCTATCTCCTATCAATAGGGATACCAGGTAAATGTTTATCTGAACTGGGACAGATAAAATCTTTTAGAAGATTGAAAGAGGATGCTAATAATAATTGGATAGGTATAGTAGCCATATACTGGAACTTTCACAGGTAAACAAGGACATCTGTTCACCCTACCCACAAATATCACCTGGCAGCCAGTGACTGAAAAGTGTGAAGGGCTTCCAGGTACAAATATGTATCCTCCCATTGAACAAATACATTATTCTGATCTGAGAAGAGAATGAGGACTTACAGGTATGGTTTTCACCATGGTCTGAGTCATGTCCATCAGACCTGGAATTAGTATTTAATTGCTTTTTTTTTCTGGTTGACAGTCACTAAATCATATACAGTCACATATAATCTTAGACCATTAGTTCTGGAAACAGTCTAGAGGTTATAATGGTCTAATTCCTTGCTGTTCCCAATGATGCAGTAGGCCAGAGGGAGGCAGTTGGGAAACAGTGAAAAGAACACTAGACTTCATCAAAGGACTGCATTCAGCATTTGTCAATTATACCACAACAAAGGTGGGAGAAAAGGAGACTAAATTCAAATCCTCATTCTCTGATCCAGATTCCAAACTGTGCTCTGAGAGACAAATTCATGCTTTGTAAAGAAACTCTTATTGGAACACACCAATTTATTTATGTATGTTGTGTGGCTCCTTTCTAGCTACAATGACAGAGTTGAGTAGTTCAGACAGGATGTATATTGTGCCAAGCCTAGAATATTTACTCTCTGATACTTGACAATAAAAATTTGCAAACCCCTGCCCTAATCTAGTTATAGTGGCCCTTCTCTTCCACTTCCCTTTTTTCTAACTCATCCTCTTCCTCCTCCTCCTCCTCCTCTTCATCCTCTTCCTCCTCCTCCTCCTCCTCTTCATCCTCTTCCTCCTCCTCCTCCTCCTCTTCATCCTCTTCCTCCTCCTCCTCCTCCTCTTCATCCTCTTCCTCCTCCTCCTCCTCCTCCTTGCTATGAGTCACTGAATGCTGCTCTCCAAACAGTGACCTAAGTGGCCCCACATGTATGGTTTTGCTAAAGTATCACAAACCCCTGAAAGAGGAAAGGCAGTCGGCATGGTGGTTTGAATGCAGGCTCTAGAGCTGACTGTTATGTTTTGCATCCTAATGCCATCACTAGCCATGACCAAGAACTTTATCTGGCTGTTTAAACATCCACATCCCTAAGAAGGAGGGCCTCTCATTAGCCCTCACGTTATAACTGAGAAAATTGAGGCTTAGGGAGGTCATGTTTCAGAATCAGCAATGGATTTCAGGGTATTCTGGCCCCAGAGCATTAGCTCTGAAACAACATTATATTGTCAATGTGAAGTTAAAATGACACACTAGACTTTAAATGCCATTTGGAGGGAAAAAAATCAAACACAATGCCAATATGAGGAGCACACTGTGGCCATCCCTGCATAATTGTTATTTTTTTACACTGCATAATCAAGGAAGTCTCACATCTTGGCGTTGATTCCAAACCAAATTAACTAGTGATTTGGAGTCATTGTTCATTGTTGCTCAATATAAAGTATTGATGGCAACAATGATAATTAGAATGACTCGCCTCCAGATTATACTCTTCTTCCTGCCGACCTAATTTGACTATATAATTTTCAGGTTGGTTTGCCATCTGTATCTCTACTGCTCTGCCACGAATCCCTTCTTTGCCTGGCTTGTATTTATTTCAGTGCATATAAAAAATAATCTTACTTACATTGCTTTATAATGCATCTTTACCCAAGCCTTCACACAGCATTTGGATAACACTAATTGGAAGTATTATTTATAATAAGGATGGATGTGGAGAAGCCACTGAATGTGTTTGCCTATTGGAGAATAATTATGCTATTCACATTCCATTAGACCACCATTTGTGAATAATATGTGCCTGGATTTTAATGATACCCTCTTTTTATTAAATAAACTGTAGTATTTTGGTCAGGGAATGGTAGTCTTCACTGAAAGTAAGTTATTTGGCACTTGGATCAATCACTTTTACTCTGGGTGACCAAGAGTGGCGTTCTTTAATTGCAGTATGCTAACACACCTGAGGTGGAGGCTACATCTTCCTTGCCTTCTGCCAGCAGTCATTACTGAAATTGAAAATGGAAAAGGACCATACCATGCCTAATTAATTAATTAATTAATCTATCCACCTGCTAAAACAAAATGTTTCTTCCAGAACAAAGGAAACCACCAGTTCAGTGGAAAAACAAACGGCTAAACATATGAAAACAGTAAAAAAAAAATTTAATACATTTTATACTTTTCAACTCATCAGTTTGGGTCAAGTAGCCACAACTAAAAGTTGAATCCCCGTTATACCAAATATTTTATTAAGAAAAGAAGAATGCAGAATATATCTAAAAAACAATTTTCAGCTGGACTTTAGACTTGCATGTCTTAGTTAGTATTCAGCAAAACATATTCCTATACAGATTTATAGAATTCTTTCCTTCTGTAGCTACCTTCTACTGGGAGCCTTAGCCTCTATGATAATGTACCTCTTTGTCCTTAATTCAGCAAGATATCCCCTTTTGCTTAGGATCCCCCTCTGTATACAAGGGTCAGGCAAGTACTCAAAGCAGAAATATGGAGTGCTCAAAAGGCTCACTTTTTGTATTTAGTTTTTTCAGGGGCTCTCTGATATATAATTTTGGAAGAGTTATTTCGTATATGTTCATTTTTTCTAGTTTATGGTGTGACATAAAAGAAATTTAAGATCAATATCCCTCATAAATATATATATGCAGAAATACTTAACAAAATATTAGAAAATCAAGGTCATCAATATATGCAGAGGATATTACACCATGGAATAAACATTATCCAAAGAATGCAAAGTTGGTTTAACAGATGAAAGTCAATCAATGTTATTGACCATATTCAGGGAATAACACAAAGAGCTTTTGATAAAATTCAATACCCTTTATTATGAGAAAATTCCAAGCAAATTAGAAAGAAAGAACTTCCTCAATTGATTGGCAACTCAAAAATATCTTTAATGTTATACTTAATGGTGAAAACAAGCAAGGATGCCAGTACTCATTATTTTTATGCAAATTTCATTAGACATCCCATACAAAACTATAAGGCAGGGAAAACTATAGACAAAACTATATCTATCTATATCTATCTATCTATCAGATACATATGTATAGACAGAGAAAAAGAATTGTGGTTATGGCTGAATGTAGAGTTGGTGATATAGGACTGACTCACTTAGAGACAGTCATCAAGGTTGCATGTGGAAATGTAAAGAGAAACAAAGTGATGACCTAGGAGAGGAATTTAAAGAATTTATATAGTTGTAGAATTTGAACAAACTAGAAAACTAACAATTTGCCTCTTCCTCTTGTTTCAACCAGATAATAAATTATAATAGCAGTGTCCTGAAAATATCAATTTTCTAAATTTCCTAACTTTCCAACATTCCTGCACCCCCACTGCTTTCTCCCCAGTTGGAATTTTATCTTCTTTGCCCTTGAGATTTGCAACAGCAGCCTTCAGTATTATGCCATTCTCAGGTTCATATATACCTTATCCATGATCTATTATCTATAAGTTAACCTAATCACCCCTTCTAAAAAGCAAATGTAATCATATTATTTCATTTAAAACCCTTTACTTGTTTCCACTTTCCTTTAAATAAAGACCAAATGCCCTACATACTTAAAACTCTTCAGAACTTGGTCTGGTCCTCACACTGAACCCATATCTCTTGCCACTGTCCTGCAAGCACATGACCCTCTACTCACTGTAACTTCTTTAAGTTTTTTAAAAGTTTCAAGCACTCTGAAGAACTCTCTCCTTCAAATCCCACCATCCAGTTAACTTTCTAAATTTATCGTAATCAAAGAAACGTCAACTTAATGTTACTTCTTCTGGGACACCATCCCTAATCGCCCAAGTAGAGGGCAGGTTCCCTGTTCTATGTTCCCACAACACTCTATAGACCCCACCTCTGAAGGTACATTCACATCATGATTATTTTTTCATTACTATTTTCTCCACTTCCTGTGAAGATAGTGCTTGGCACAGAGAATATACTAATTGTATAAATGTTAAATATTGAAAAGATGAACAAGAAGAGAAGTCAGAATACCTGAATTCCCAGTAAACACACACACACACACACACACACACACACACACACAACCCGTCAACCTGTAAAATATGGAGCAATACTTAGATCTAATAAGGAAGAATGTTCATGTAGCTAAGTATCAAGTCTATCATATCATGGTGGTCACCCCTGCCCCCCTCTAAGCTAAAATAAATTAAAGCCCACCAAGTCAGTAGGAGTGAGCTCACTACATGGCTGTCTGCACATACAGTGGGTGTAATTTAACTGCAATGCCTCAGTGCCTTTCAAAATGGCATCTCACTTACTCTAAAAAAATGGAATAGATAGCAAGCCAGAGGTCTCAGGCAGTGTGTCAAGATGCTTTATAGAGTCAAAGAAAGCTATAAAACAAAACAAACCCATAACTGAAAAGTCACTGACAGCTAAAAGAAATGGGCTGCTTCGAGCTGCATTTTCTCAGCTTCTGGGATTCAGTGTCTTTCCTTCCCAAATGTATATTCTATCTGTTAAAGCCTCCTGGAGAGACGCATGGTGTTTTCATTTCAGCACTGCTTCATACCGGGCTTCACAATCTTGCATTATGTATAGCTCGTGCTTTCCAAAGATGTGGCGATTGTGGGTGTAATGCTGCCACAGTGGGTTAGAAAACTCCAGATAGAATGAGAACTTCCGTTGGATCAATTGTATTATCTAAGCACTTGGAAACGTTAAGTGACCAAAGATCAAAACACTAATCTAAACATTGCCATCTTTTTCTGGCCTCTTAACTACAGTATGATCACAAGGCAAATTCTGTTTGATACATAGTGATACCTCGGATTTGGAACCAACCTAAAAACAGGCTGATCAAATAAATATGAGGGTAGGACTTAGGCCAAGGAATATGTTCAAATGTATGAATGTTGGTAGGGTTTAGAGGTCGGTGTATATATTACCCCTTAGGGATGGGAAGATTTATTGAAATTGAGAAGTAGGGCTTTAGTCTACCAAGAGGGATTATAATAGTATGCCTAACATTATCAATTATTAAACATGGAAATGGATTATGTAGAAATGGATGAGAGGACTCTGGCCAAATGAGGTAGATTGAGTGTACATGTATGTGTTATGCTTGTGACTTCTCAAAACACTTCGGGGCGGGGGTTAATGACAGTGGGGGGGGAAAGAGATATAAGTATACAGAGAAAAAGAAAGCATGACAGAGGAGAAGACACTAGATGAGAGGTGTCAACAACAAACAAAGGAAGAAAATGAAGCTGAAATCCAGTGCCTAATGTGAAGAGTGAAATTGCAACAAGCCAGTGTTAGCCCTGGAACCTCAGCAAGGTGCAGGCTTTGGAGCTATTGTGCAAGTCTCAGGGAACTGGAGAGAGGCGAGGCTGAAGTGAGAGGACTGTTCGAAAACACAACCTTGCAAGATGTAGTTACTCTATGGCCCCTACCCCACACTAGAGCTCCTCCACCACTTCTCACACCCATGTGACCGCTCTTTGCTCACCCTCAGAACCTAAGAGCTTCACTTGCTGGGGAAATTGAACCAGAGAACCTCTGGATTTGTACCAGCCTATATGACTACACCTTTCTGTAACACTTATTTGCATGTATTGATTTGTTTTCATGGCTACTGATTATAGTGCTAAACAGATAAGCCATACTTTTTTCCCCCAGTATGCGACTATGAATACAAATACACTAAGGTTTGAAATATTAATTTATAATGTCATTCTAGGGGAAGGTTTTCTCTGAAGCAACTATTTGAGATCTTCTCTCTTTTCAAAGCTGTCCCCAACATAAGCACTTACCTCTTGTAGAAATGGACTGCGGGGCGGGGCTTAATGACAGTGTGGGGGAAAGAGATATAAGAGTACTTATGGACATTATATGAGAAAATGTGAACAGGTTTAGGAAAAGTACATAGTCAGTGCTACACAACTACTTGTCTCCTTCTTTCTTTTGAGTCTTCTTCCTTCTCCCCTATAATGGACATCTTTTTTATGCACCCAGTATCCATTCCCCCATTTTATAGGATTAGATCCTTACTTTTTTGTGGGTAACTTTCTACTTAATTGCTAATACCTGTGGTTTAGAAAGAGCTGACCTCAGTAAGCCACCTCCAAGAGGAGGAGATGAGACTTAAGTCTAGCTAATCCACTCCTGGGGCCACAGTGAAGGGTTATTGAGCTATGGTCATGCTGATCAGAACCAGAGCTTACCGTGTCCAGGTATTGTTGAGGGAGAAAAGCCCCTTCCACAGAGATTGCTGCACAGAGAGGTATACCTGGAGCCACTGGTGGCCAGCACATCTGGGGAGCTCACCTGGAAGTGAAGCCAACATAGAGGGCAGCAGAGGAGAAGCTTCGCCAAGTCCACACAATGGCAAAGAGCACCTTCATTCTTTGGGCCCGGACTTTGTCACGTTGGCCAACAAAGCTCCCCCAAATTTCCCAAGTCACAGTGAACTGAGTGTTTGGCAATTCTCGTATCCATTCCATTCTTCCAACAAGTTCTTCTTTGTTAAATCTCTCTCCTCGGTATTTCTTTGTATATTTTTCATTCTTTGTTTACTGAATTCTATATTTTATTCAGAAATTGTGCATCATTTAAAACATGTCTCCTTTCCGTAGTAGGACACACCGCTTGATGCAATCGATAAGGATAAGGAAAATGACTTGTTCTTTGAAAGATCTTAGTTATGTGATTTGGGGAAAAATCTTGATCATTCATAAATCCACTCTAATTAGATTTTTTGCTTCGATCATTAGAATGAAAAATCTCTTATCAAGGTCACTGATGTGGTCCACATTGCTCTATTCATTGCTCCATTCCCAGTCCTCGTCTCCTTGTCTTAACCAGCAACATCTGACAAGTCTGACTATCTCCTCCTTGTGAAAGGCTGTTTTCACTTGGCATCTAAGACTCCACAGTCACCAGGCTTCCCTCCTGACTCTTCGTCTTCGGTGTCTAAATGTTGGAGGGCTCAGTTCGTGGACCACTTTCCCATTGTTGTGTACTTGGAACTTTTCGCAAGTGCTCTTTGCTAGTCTCATGGCTGTAAGTGCATCCCTAAAGCTGGCGGCACCATCATGGGTCATCTCCTCAGAACCCAGCCTTAGATATCTAACTGCTTATTAGATGTCTCCTCTTGAATGTCTAGTAGATTTCTCAATCACAACCTGCTCAACACAGAATTCCTGTCCAAAGCTGAACTCCTGGTTGTCCCACCAAACCTGTATCAACCGTATCTTCTCCGTTTCAGATAACAGCAACTCCAGATACAAGGCAGAAGTGCCTGAAATCTTGCCACACGCTTTGCCTCTCACATAAGCATGCTCTTGCGCTTGCTCTCCTCTGCCTGGAATGCCATTTCCTCAGGCACCTTTGCGCCTATAGCTTAGATCTCTGTTCAAATGTCAGCTTCCCATTATGGTCTTCCCTGACCATGATACTTAAAATGTGCAGTCGCTGGAGCCAGACCGTCCAGATTTGAATCATGGCTCTGATACTTCTTACAGAACTCTAAGTCGTTTTTTAAACCCACCTTGGACTCATTTTGTTCATTTTTTAACATAAGGGTCATATTTCTACTCATCTCATGGGGTTTTGTGGAGACTAAATGAGTTAACACCTGTGTAGTGTTTACACTGTCACTTATTACTACCATTATTATTATCCACTTGGAGTTAATAGGAAAATGCTATTAGAAAGAGAAACAGTTTCTAGCAACAGATACACCAAAGGGTAGAAGCAGAGGGCTCTGCATTTTTATTTAAAGCAAAAACTCTTCATACACCACGGCCCTCACTGGCTTTGCGCTGAGATACATTTCTGATCAATAGGGTGCCTGCTCTTTTTTTCTGATTCAAGGTGCTAGGTGGGCTCCTCTGGGGAAGGGGTAAAATCAGAATTTTCTTATAATGTCATATGCAGCAAAGGTGACACAGGCTCCCTCTCATCTTCCAGAAATAGATGCTATAATTAAGAAAACCTCTGACATAAAAGTGAGCTACTCGATATGCTCAAGTTATTTACTTCAAGTATAATTTTCTGTCTGCTTCACAGGCAACAGACTGCGCCACTTCTCACCAACAGAGAAGCTGGGTCTTTAAATCTTCAAAGCAATCACTGATAAAAGACAAAAACCACTGGGTTTCATTTCAGATGCAAGCAATGGTTTAGACAAAATTGATTAAATAAACTTAGTTATATCCCCTTCTATTTTCCATTTTGGCATATTACAGAAACAAAAGAAGGAAAGGAAGAGGTAACCTTCAAAATAATTCTTGATTTCTATTTTCTTTATTTTAAAAATAATTTCAGCTGCCAATATGCCCACTTATACATGTGCATACACCCACATACATTTTGGAGAACTAAAAATATTACAAGGATAAAAACTTAATGGTGTAGTCATACTGTTTCCATTAGTTACTGATATGTTAAAGGAGTTGGGGCAATTGTGCTGAAAAATGGAATGCACACCAGAGCAGAAGCCAGTTTCCGGATTTTACTATTGAACCAACACAGGGAAAGAGCAGGACTAACTCCAATCGTAACCCTGGACTATTTACAATGTCCATCCATTTAATACAATTTATTCTGTTCAGATTGAGAGTATGGTGTCAAGTAGACTGAGGAGAAATGAGTGGTTTTTCTAGCTTCTCTCTAAACCAGGTAGGCCATATCCTGCTACTAAAGAAGGTGTTTACCCAGCAACTTCCCACCCACAGTTTCAAAACCATTCACCTCCTTAGAACTATCAGAGGATATTGTCCTCTGCTGCTGAATAGCATAACCCAGTGGAAAACAGAAACCCTCATTCATTTAATGGCTTTCGTTTATTACTGAAAACATAGAGGAAAAAATCTCCTAAAAAAGAAGAAAATAACTCTTTCTAAAAGCATATTTATATATAATATTTTCTTTTAACTTCCTTTGTGCCTTAGCCTTTGCTTCAGTTCTGTGAAAGATGTGGGTATTGCTATTTCCATCTAGCGGTGAAGAAACAGGCACAAGTGATTAAATGGCAACTCATTCTCAAAGCCAACCTGAGGTGTGTGTGCTGCTGTCTCTCAGTTTTTGTCCTTGGGGAAAACTAAATTTAATAATCCATCTGAGGGGTGAACTGCTGCACAGGGCTCCTAGCAAAAGTCCACTCACCTATCTGGCCTTGTTAATGCTTTTGTTTGTAGTGAGTTTTGATGTCTACTTTTAATTCATTTAATTATATGACAAGTACTTTTTGAACATCGACTTTGCACAAGATGTTCTCTGCTCAGTAGAGAAAGGGAATTGGGGAGCAGGTGCTTCTTTATAAAGCAACGTAAAAAAGCCCACTTTAGCGGTTCTGATTTTGGTGTTTGGTGGTTTTACAATGTGTGTGTGTGTGTGTGTGTGTGTGTGTGTGTGTGCGCGTGCGCGTGCGTGCTCATGTGTGTGTTCATACATATTTACATTCAAGTTGGGAGACCCCATTTGACCCATGTTAGCTTTAAATTCCTTTTAATAGCTGGCTGTGATCATGGGCTCTACAGACTGAAAGGCAGGTTACGCACCATAAATTCATTCACTTAACACATATTTGTTAAGTACCTACAGTTCATATTAGCTTCTCCAAAAAGACCCAACAGGAAGATTCCAACCTAGAATATACGCATGTAGGAGCCACAGGTAAAGATCCACAAACCAAGGCACTGAATGAATCTCAGTCCCTTTTAACTGCAGCTTATGAACCTAAAAGAGCAAAGTTTTCAGGCAGAAGGTTTAGCAGCTTCAAACGTAATGGTGGAAAATACAGGGTGGGGCAAAAGTAGGTTTACAGTTGTGAGTACTGGAAACATAGTTTATTGTTGTATTATTTTCCATATGAACAACTGTGAACCTACTTTTGTCCCACCCTGTAATTAAGATCTCAAATAGAATTTAATTTTTAAAATAGTTATGTCTGAATATTGATTAAAAATATTTCCTCTTCCATCTTAAACATCAATTAATATGATATTGTAATTTTTTCACTTTCACCATCCAATTTTTTGTCTTACATCCAGAATTCCTCAAATCTTTTATAAAACAGATCGTAGCAGCTGAACTTGTGAATGTTAATGTTGCTCTCTAATTGGTAGCATTTTCATTCCTGTCACTAAATTTACAAGCTGGGGTCTGTTAGGCAGTGAGGTGTGGAAGCCTGGCCACATGGGCAGCAGTGGATGAGGCAATGTTTGAGCATGATGTCATTTAGTCGTCATAGCAGCCCTGTTAGTGGATTGATTTTTAAATTTTATTTTAAAAACTAGAGTCCTGGTGCACAAATTCGTGCACTAGTGGGGTCCCTCAGCCTGGCCTGCGGGATCAGGCTGAAACTGGCTCTCCGACATCCCCTAGGGGTCCCGGATTGCAAGAGTGCTCAGACCAGGCTGAGGGAGCCCACTGGTGCACGATAGGGGCTGGGAAGGGAAGTTGTCCAGCCAGAGAGGGACCACAGGAGGGCTCCAGGACATGTCCGGCCCCTCTTGCTCAGTCCTGATCAGCCAGACCCCAGCAGCAAGCTAACCTACCAGTTGGAGCATCTTCCCCCTGGTGGTCAGTGCATGTCATAGCAAGTAGTTGAGCAGCCTTAGCATATCATTAGCATATTACACTTTGATTGGTTGAACAGATGACTGGATAACTGGACACTTAGCATATTAGGCTTTTATTATATAGGATAAGGGAAAAAAAAGTGATTAGGTTAAATGTTTTCTAAGTCTAACTGGTTATAAAAGGAGAAGCCGGACCTAACCATACATCTTTCTAAAATTAACAAAGATAAGCATGAACTGAAGTCAGAGGTAAGATGCTTTATATGAATTAACTTATTTAGTTATCACTAGGATTGCTTAAGAAAACTAATATTACTTTCTCAGTTTTATATTTTTAGAAACCAAAAGTCAAAGAGATGAACTGGTTGCCTAATCTTGTAGGTCTGATAAGAAGTAGTGGGGACTTAGCCCTGGCAGGTGGCTCAGTTAGTTGGCACGTTGTCCAGTACCACGAAAGGTTGTGAGATCGATTCTCAGTCAGGGCACATACCTAGGTGTCAGTTTTGATTCCTGATCAGGGTGCTTACAGGAAGGCAACCAATCGATGTTTTGTGTTTCTCTCTCCCTCTCTCTCTCTCATTCTTCCTCTCTCCCTCTCTCTCTCTCTCTCTCTCTCTCATTCTTCCTCTCTCTCCCCACCCTCTTCTTTTCTCTCTAAAATAAAAAAGAAGTAGTAGTGGGATTTGAACTGAGGCAGTAAGATGCTAAAGTCTCTACTTTCAAACATTATCATATACTGACTCCACTAGCCACTGAGAAATATATCTAGGCCCAGAACTAAGCATCATGTGGTTCCTGGTGCCTATAAATATTGTTATTACAAATTGGGAGTAGGCAGGTTCAGTTGTTAATAAAATTCTATTTGTCAAATAGTTTTTCTTATGTATATCTTCAAGAGTAATATAGAATGGGCAAGAAATTAAAAGGTGCTAAAATGAGGAATAAACAAAATTCCAACACCAACTCTCTAAATAATTGAGTGATCTCAGGCTCTTACAGGTAGGCAGCCCTGGGAAATTAATTACAAAAGAAATATTAGCATATTGTATTTATTAAGCACTTATATGAGCCAGGCCTATGCATATCTTTCACATATTATTTTATTTCTATCTCTCAGCATGCCTGTAAAGTTGAAATTATTATCCCCATTTAAAGATAAGATGGCTGAGACTCAGAGAGTTGAAGTTATTTTCCTGAAGTGAGAGCTAATATGTGGTAGAGAGAATTGTGATCCCAAACATTTATTTCTAAAGCATGTACTGTTTCTAATGAATCATTCAAATCAAGAGGTGGCATCTGTAAAAGTGCCTAGTAAGTACAATACATTATTTCAACCAAAGCCTGTAAAGTTGATGCTAGGTTTATCACCCTACATAATGTCATAATAGAAGCATAATAATATAATGTTGGCGTAAAGGCAAACAGACCCCCCTATTTTCTGGATTCTGGGTACAACTTTTATCATAATCCACTGAGACATTCCCCTTCTTGTCAACTAATAGGCTTTTGATGAGACCATTTTAGATCCATCTAGAAATGTATTATACATTTTAATTTGCTCTATTTGAAATATATATATATATATTTCCATTTAATTAAAATTAATGGCCTTCACACTGACGGAGATTTTGAGTTCAGAGTTCACTTTAAGGTTTAGTGCGGAAGGGGTGCCCGGCACAAGTGCAGTGCATTTGGAGAGGCCCTTTTTGGCACATAGGATGGCGATGTCCTTTGCAAGTTTAATTCTCTCATCCCCAAAAGCAGTGAAGATAAATAACAACTTGCTAACAGATCATGGGACTCTTTGTAGCAAGTGACACTGCTTTGGTTTAGGTCTCTGTTTCTCATTTATAGCGAAGCATTATATTTGACTTAATTTGAAAACTTTCCCTTAATATGAGTGGGTAACAGAGGAAGGGAAATAGAATTTAAATACCATAAAAGCCACCCTTAATATAGTGTCATTGTGTGCACAGTCAGGCTTTGGATATTAAGGGGAAAATTAAATTATGGGCTTTATTATAAAACCAGAAGATTAGGCTGTTCATGCCTATTGAGAATACTCCTCAAGTAAAGTCTTCCTCACATCCTTTAATGTGTGTGTAATTTATTAGAAAAGCAAAGTCCCTTCCATACTAAATTGTCGAAATTACTTTTCCTTAAAGTCAATAGATACAGTAAGATTTTAAAAAAATAGCCCACCAATCAGAAAGGATATATGCACCCCTATGTTCATAGCAGCACAATTCACCATAGCTAAGATTTGGAAACAGCCTAAGTGCCCATCAGCAGATGAGTGGATTAAGAAACGGTGGTACATCTGCACAATGGAATACTACGCTGCGGTAAAAAAGGAGTTCTTACCATTTGCAACAGCGTGGATGGAACTGGAAAGCATTATGCTAAGTGAAATAAGTCAGTCAGAGAAAGATAAATATCACATGATCTCATTCATTTGTGGAATATAATGAACAACATAAACTGATGAATAAAAACAGACCCAGAGACAGAGAAGCATCGATCAGACCATCAAACCTCAGAGGGAAGGTAGGGGAGCGCGGGGGTAAGAAGGAGAGATCAACCAAAGGACTTGTATGCATGCATATAAGCCTAACCAATGGACACAGACAACAGGGGGGTGAGGACATGAGTGTGGGGGGATGGGGGGCCATGGCGGGATAAGGACACATATGTAATATCTTAATAAAAATTAAAAATAAAAAAATAGTCGAGATTCAAGGACAAACCCATTTAAGCCTCTCTCTTTATCTCAAGTCAAATTTCACTTAACACATACCGTGAACATTAAAAGGCAAACATATCAGACTGGCCACCATTTCTTCCAAAAACAACAGGTTGTCTGGTTTTGCAGGCTGCAACGCGGTCAGCAGTCTGTGTTCCCGTCCAGTATCGCTATTTCGTTCATAAAGAGATACTCTTCCTGGAAATGGGAGATGAGGGGGAAATTCCACAACGTGAAGTCATAGACCATATTTCCTAACAACTTTATCTGGTTGGACCCTAGGTGATTTGAAAATAAGAGGAAAGGTAGGTTGTCTGCAGAACACAGGGTGAATGGTTAGAAACGATCTGTTGAAGAAGCATTCTATCTGTTAAATCATGGAGTGCTGCTTTAAGTGGACTGTCTGTTGAAGTCACCTGGGCCGGGTAGATGATTTATTGCTCCAGAGGAAAGACGAGGAAAAAGGGCAGGTTCCTTTCCCACTCGTCTGTCAGTAACAGCATTTGCGAGTCATTCTCTTGGAGTGGGTTGTGCAGTTTGAGCTGGACAGTGAAGGGTGGGTTGGCCAAAGTCTCAGTGGGTTTATTCACAGGAGTGAAAGGGAAGGAAGGGAGGGGCTGAATCCAGCAAATTTTATTGAAAGGAATTTATTCTTGAAAGAGCACCTGAGATGCTGCCCCCCTCGGCGCTGTGCTGAGGCTGATCAAATGGCAAAGCTGCCAACAGGTAGGGAGCTGGGCAGCGGGCCTGACAGTCCACCAGTGGCCAGGCTGCTTTTGATCTCCCAGACTCGCCAGGCTTTGCAGCTGTTCTTTCTCGAAAGCCCTGGCAGATGGGAAAAGAATAATTAATTTACCCTGAGCACACAGTCGGGTTCGGAAAGCAGTCGGGCTCAGGGGTGGTAGATCCTCCCATCCGGCCCCAGTGGCCCCTTCAGCGCTCTGCAGGTCAGGTGCAAGGATGCAAGTAGAAGAAATGGAAGGGATGTTGCTATGCTAGCTGAGCGTCTGTGAAGAGAATGCACTTGATTGCTGTCAAAGCGTTAGTTCATATTCACATGGCTCCCAATCCAGCCGCTTCCTAGAGGACCAAATAGGAATGCATAATCATTTCATTGAAAAACTAACCATTTGCCAGGCTGGTGTGGCTCAGTGGTTGAGCACTGACCTATGACCCAGGAGGTTATGGTTTGACTCCTGGTCAGGGCACATGCCCAGGTTGTGGGCTCGATCCTCAGTGGGGGGCATGCAGGAGGCAGCCGATCAATGATTCTCTCTTATCATTGATGTTTCTCTCTTTCCCTCTCCCTCTCCCTTGCTCTCTGAAATCAATAAAAAATTTATTTTTTAAAAAAAGGAAAAAAAAACATTTACTGGCTGTCACAGTGCTAAGACAGCTTAGCAGTTGCATATGCAAGGCATTAAACAGTTACATCCACGTGTCTATATAAACACAAAATATGATTTGGCCAGTGAACAAAAAGTACAGGTTGCAGTGATTGAGTCTAGCAGGGTTACCGGATCTGGGGAAAGTTCATTTCAGCTGAGACCCCCAAACAAAAGCTAAGGAGACTTAAAGAAGTACAGAACGTAGGGAATAGTCCAGGAAACACAAGGAGCCTTGAGTGAGGTGTTCATTTCTTGCTGCTCCCTTGACTGGCTCCCTCTCCTCCTCTGCATCAGTTTCTTTACATTTTTATGACATGTCTGGGTATTTGCTTTCCCTATACACATTTGCTAACTGTCTTTCAATAAAACCCATTCTCTTTTGTGCATTCCCCCTCCATTTGACAGGATAATCCATAGGACTTTGTGGATCAATCACAACATGTTTTTAAACTTCTTTATTATTGCTTATTAGAATAATGACAGAATGGCAAGTGTAGATTACACAGCCTTTATTCTCTCATTACGGGAAAGAAAACAACTAGAAAGAAACAAAATTTTCGTAGAATTCACCCTGCTGCCCCTGAGAATTCACATGGCTACATAGTGCATAGGCTCACTATTCTTGGAATATGAGTTCCTTAATCAGCCTTTGTCAGTTGCCCTGTCCTCTCCAATGAGTTCCCACCTTAACAAAATGATATGAAGTTCTAAAGGCAAATAAAGGGGGGGGGGGAGAGAGAGAGAGACCCAGCAAACCT